>NC_044068.1:9269926-9272426 GCF_902167405.1 Gadus morhua
TGCTGTTAATCAGCTTTGTAGAGGTAGGCCTAAGTGATGAAGCAAACATAGGCTAATATTTGAAGTAATAGCGATGACCCCATAACGGAGGCGAGCACACAAGACTTTGCTCCAGTATTCAAACAGTGCAATTATTGACTTTTCTTATTTCAGTCCTTTTAGATGTTTAAGGTATTTGCATGTGTTATGTGCATGTGCTATATTAGTACATTTGTTTGTTTTCGTATTTTTTTCCTGATTAAAGCAAATATACATATGTATGAGCGGTAAACAACATGTATATTCCTCCATACCCTACTCATTACCAGGGAGAAGTAGAGCCAACTATGTGAAAACTATGATGATGGTGATACAGACAATGATACCGACTATATGCTGGCTTTTGGATACTGATTGATTCAATGCCGACCGATTCAAACTGTCTCATCCAAGTTGCTCAAGAGGAGTGATTATCTACTCCCGTTTAGTTTGTCCTTCCTTTGCCTGCATTTTTCTACACCAAAAGAGATTCCACTGCTCGCCTTGTTATTCCTCTCATTCCACTTGTCTTGAGTCAGGAGGAACCAAACTAGGTCATAGCGACTTTCCATGCAGGAGGACGTCTAGTGTCTTGGAAAATAAATTAATGAGCAGACGCCAATTATCATAGTTCAGAAAAGACTTAGTAAGCTTATCCAAATATATTGTCAAGGCGCTGCTATGTGTATAAGGTCATCACTTATCTTTATCTTAAAATATCTGTTATTATATATTTGAAGATTGGATTATAGTGGGCCTATTATGTGTATTTTTCCTGAAACAAACTCGATGACAGAATATGCATCCTAATAATATTGTTCATTTGTTATTTTGTTAAAATAACTACTGTGTGATTACCACCTTCAACTATGGTCACAGAACCCAAAGCAATGTTTTATGCCCACTTTAAACCAATTTCTGTTTCAGTTAAAACAGACCTTAGCTCAGCTGCTCAGGACACTGCACAGAGCCTTCGATTATAATTATCTGCTCTGCATATTCAGGTGGTTTACATTAAAAAATAACATACCACACCATGGCTAAAATACCTGGCATCAAGTAATACAAAAATACTACAGTTCAATTGTTATAGTTATAATTCTATTCAATTTATCATTTGAAAGCAATCTAATGCCTAATTTTACCTCACACAGATACAGAGACAGAAAAAGACTTTCCCTCTGTCTCCCCCTCCTCCTCCAACTCCCTCTAGTCCCAATCGCTTCATCTCTTCAGGGGATACTTTGTTTTTCCTCATGCTCATATCTTCTCATGAAAACAAAATGGGTGTTGTTCCCTAGGACTTAAGAGGCGCAGTAAAGACGGGCTGTACACACGGTAGCGCACGGTAGCATCGGTGTGGCGTGTCCACAGTCACACTGTTGTCAGGGTTGTTTGATCAAGCCCGGGCCAACTATGTTATCTGACCATCGTGTTGGTTGTTTGCTCAGCACAATGCGTTCCATCGTCGGTTCCGCAAAGTGTTTATCATTCAGCACCTTGTCACTGTTATCAGTGCAGCCGTCTTAGAAGTTTTTGACGCACACCCTTTTCTTCAGATTATTGTGTAATACCTTACAATAAGGGTACATTAATGAACAAGGCATTAGTTAATGCGGTAATAAGCATTTGCTAAAATTAAATTCACAGTCAACAAATAAAGTAATCCTTTACTAATGCTGATTATGTTTACTAAAGGTGCAGTTCACTGTGTACAAGCTGCTTGTAACTATTGCCCCAGGTGGAATTAATGTAGATTTCTATTCTTATTTGAATCAGATGTCAACTAAGGTAATGGTGTGTTAAGTACGGTATTCATTTATACATTATTTGATAGAGTAAGGATTATTGTTAACCCTAACTATTTCTGCATTAACTAATGTTAATTAATGGTTAATTAATGTACCCTAAATGTAAAGTGTTACCAAATAATTTCAATAAAAATTAAAGATTACCTGCCTATAGTGAACATGTTACAGTCCTGGTTTAAAACTGCAGCTTCTTAAAGTTTTTCTAAGGTCATTAACTTTGTCTACATTCCCTGCTGTGGGTTTCTTTTTCTACTCAGACAATTTTCTAGTGCCAGTGATCGCCAGTAACTTCCCAGCACTCCATGCAGCTGTAGGGGACTTTGTCTCATGTGTACCCAGCCATCGAAGCCCCTGGCCTGGCCGCGGGCATGGCAGCCTCTACCTTGAACCTCAATAGCCTGGGAGTCATGAGCAGGTATGTTATGTCATAGTTCATAGTCACTGTTATACTATGTTAACAGGGAATAAGGTAACTCTTGGTTAAATCAATATTCCTCTCCTCTCCTCCCCCTCCTGTCCTTTGTCGTATCCCCTCCTCTCCTCTCCCCTCCTCTTCTCCTCTCCTTCCCTCTCCCCTCCTCTTCTCCTCTCCTCCCCTCTCCCCTCCTGTCCTCTCTCCTTTCTCTTCCTCACCTCCCCTCCTCCTCCCCTCTCCTCTTTTCCTTCTCCCC
>NC_044068.1:9277426-9279926 GCF_902167405.1 Gadus morhua
CCTCTGCAGACCGATAAACCACCCCTCTCTTTCTATGTAACACTTTAGCCCTGTCCAATTTCTCCCCCTTCTCCTAGATTTGAGCCCTAACCCTAGATTGTGCACGTTCACGCGAAGGGGTAGGGTGTCCCAATACTTAAAGGAGCAAGGGGGATTGCTGTTTTTCCATTAAAATCATCACTTAAACGCTAGCCAGCTCGGAAGCTGACTTACAGCTAAGGGCCTTTAAAGCAAGTGTTTTTGTTAAGGGAAAGAAATGGGACTGGGCCTTAGTCTGCAGGCTTCCGTCTTCGCCCTGTTGTTAGCCGAGCCCTAAGGTCTGCACTGTTTTGTTTTTTACTTGTTTTGTAGTCGATGGTGGAAGTGGAAAATACTGAAGCAAGAAGCTCCCCCCCTCCCCCCTCACACTTCCTTTCTGCAAGAAGTCTTATGCTCACCATTTCCTATCTCTCTCTCTCTCTCTCTCTCTCTCTCTCTCTCTCTCTCTCTCTCTCTCTCTCTCTCTCTCTCTCTTGCGCGTATTGTAAACTTTGTTTCCTATAGCCTCGTGTCACCCAGCTGGGCTGTGTGTACAGACAGGGGTCATCAGCTCTGCAGACAGCCAGGCAGGCAGATATCAAGAGAGACAGACAGGCATACAGGCAGACAGATTGATATAGTCAGAGATAGACTGACCAAAAAGAAAGGCAGGCAGAAAATAGACAGGGAAACGTATGGACTGACTGACAGATAGACAAACAGCAAAGATATACAGACAGATAGACAAGTGGTAAATGTCAAGGATTATTTGTGGCACAATGATTTATAATGGTTGCTTTCTTCTGACAAGTGTACTTATTGTGAGTCGCTTTGGATTAAAGCGTCTGCTGAATGCCCTAAATGTAAATGTTCCAATTGATTAATCACAAGGAACAAAGGTTACACACACCCTCTTACTACCTCCCTCTACAACTCTTGTTCTCTCTCCATTATGTCATCATCATACATAATGTATGGTATGCGCCCACACACACAAACGCACACACACAGTCATACACACACACACAAACACGCACACACACACATACACATACACGCATACACACACAAACACACACACACACACACACACACACACACACACACACACACACACACACACACACACACACACACACACACACACACACACACACACACACACACACACACATACACACACACACACACGCACACTATTGAAAGCATTCACTAAAAATAGTTGTGAATATTTTTAGTGAATAAACGTAAATATTACGTTCATGAATGAACCCGATGACACATAACTCCCTCAGCCTGCAATGGCTGGGCCTTGCATAAGGATCACCAGAGAGTACAGCCTCTGCTTTGGTCTGTTTTGCATGTCCAGATTGTGTTTGTTCACTGATTTGCCAATCAAATGCCTAGTTATCCCAAATACAAGCACACGCTGACCCACAAACACACACACGTATACAAACACACACAAAAAAACACACACATGCGTGCACAAAATGGGTGTGGAATGGGAGTATTCAAGGCAGGGGTTTGTAGTGGTGCAGTTGATTTGTTGACTAGGCGCAGAGAGTATTGTGTCGGCCAATCAATCACCTGTTGGGACAGTGCAGCAGTCATCATGTGGTCCGGGATGTATTCATTATGGAGTATTGGCATGGCGTCATTATGTGTTGTGGTCACCGTTTTCTACCTCATCACCGAACCTCAGGTACTGCTACGTATTGCATCAATGAATTTATTTATTTTGTAATTTCTTTACATAAAAAAGTTTTTTGTAAAAAAATAGGATCAACGATTTGTAAAAAACGTTGATCCTATTACATTTGATTTATTATTGCAAATGTATTTTTATCTTTTTCTTCTTAGAGGATTTGCCTGGTTTGATAAGACCAAGGGTTAATTGGTGGCATTGTCTATGTCGAGATGGAAATCAGCCATGATTTTTATTCAACTCACCCACTCTCAAGTGTGCAGGCATACATACAAAAGTGGGCATATGAACATCCCTTGACTTGAATTATTTAGTCCAAATGAGTGTTTAGCAGCTCCCATACCTCCATCCCTGTTTTGTCCAGCACACGTATGCAGTGCATACGATTTTGCACTGGCTAGGTAGTTTGATCCAAGAGTGGCCACAAATGAACAAATACACAAGTTTAATTCTGAAATGTACACACCACTGTACATGCTCACAGACTTAGAGACCTGGGCCCACAATTATAATCCCGAGTGGGGATAGCAGTTGTGTTATCGGCAGTTGGATTATTCTGACTTCAAAGTAAAGAGCAACATTTCAGCCAGGGTAAGTGTAAGACCGTTTACTATTTTTAACTGATTGGAACGCGAAGTGAAAACACAGACTCAGAACTTGTTCGTTTGTTTGTGGGCAGTATTTGAGAAAATGACCTGGTTCCAGTTTGTATGTGGTTCTACTTATTGTTGGACAAAGCAAAGGTAAAGCTATGGGAACTGATAAACTCAATGG
>NC_044068.1:9289926-9327426 GCF_902167405.1 Gadus morhua
TATGAAATACTCGTTAGACTCTTGACAGATTGTACATTTTTTGCATGTTTTCCCCCTCCTCCTCATCCTCGCCTTATCTCCTACTCTTCTTCCCCCCTTTCCTCCTCACCTCCTCTTCTTCCACCTCCTCACCTCCTCCTCTCCTGTTCCCTCCTCCTCCTCTTATACTCTTCCTTTCCTCACCTCCAGAAGGAGGATGGGACGGTGAGCCGAGACTTCAAGAAGACCAAGAGACGGGATCAGGTTACTGCGGCCTTTGAAGACTTTGTCAAAGGAAATCACGGAATACTGGTGAGTGTGCGTGTTTGTGTGTGTGTGTGTGTGTGTGTGTGTGTTTTTGTTCATGTGCTTGTGCTTGTGCTTGTGCGGCTAAGAGTGTGTGTGCGCACATGCATCTGATGCAGCCCTGAGTTTTTTGTTGTTTACAGACAGGGAGAAGGAAAGGAATCTCACACACACACACACACACACACACACACACACACACACACACACACACACACACACACACACACACACACACACACACACACACACACACACACACACACACACACACACACACAGCATGACCTTGTCTCCATTTCCAGGAACAGTTAAGAAAAGGAAGTCCTTGGCATCTCCCGGTGCTGTTTGCAACAGAAACACTTAAACAAAATGACCTGATAAAATGTATGTATGTATGTGTGTGTGTGTGTGTGTGTGTTTGTGTGTGTGTGTGTGTGTGTGTGTGTGTGTGTGTGTGTGTGTGTGTGTGTGTGTGTGTGTGTGTGTGTGTGTGTGTGTGTGTGTGTGTGTGTGTGTGTGTGTGTGTGTGTGTGTGTGTTTCTAGAACTGTTATATGTCCAGGCTGGAGGAAATCCGCGATACCTTGGAGGACTCTCCCTTTTTCAAGGCTCACGAGGTATGTTGAGACAGAGGTGGTGCGTCAACAGTGGGCACCTCCATGATCGTGGTTCTTATCCTACCTATCTCGGTTGAATACGGGGAATGGGTTAACTTAGCAACAGTAAGTGCTACAGTAAGAGCTACAGTAAATGCCAGCAGTAGTTTAAACTCCTCAAGCACTAGTTTAAACTCGTCCAACGGTAGTTTATACTCGGCCAGCAGAACTGTAACTCGGCCAGCAGTAGTTTAAACTTGGCCAGCAGTGGTTTAAACTCGGTCAGCAGTAGTTTAAACTCGTCAAGGAGTAGTTTGAACTCTTCCAGCAGTGGAATATAATCTCGGTCAGCGGTAGTTTAAACTCGGCCAGCAGTGGTTTAAACTTGGTCAGCAGTAGTTTAAACTCGTCAAGCAGTAGTTTAAACTCGGCCAGCAGTACTTTAACTCGGCCAGCAGTAGTTTAAACTCGTCCAGCAGTAGTTTAAACTCGGTCAAGAGTAGTTTGACTCAATCAGCAGTAGGTTAAACTCGGTCAGCAGCTGTTTGAACTCAGTCAGCAGTAGTTTAAAACTCTTCAAGCAGTATTTCAAATTCATCCAGCAGTAGTTTGAACTGGGCCAGGAGTAGTTTAAACTCAGCTAGCAGTAGTTTCCTGCAGAAAAGCGCCTGTAGAGTTTTCACATCAACACAGTGTAGACTGGCCACTGTAGAAAATGTAAATCCCTGTTTGAAATCCTCATACACTTGCACAAAAGCGTTTTCTTCAGTAAAATACGCCCATATTGAAACAGGAAACAAGTGCTTAACTCCGCCCCTTGTAATATAGTTGATCGGCTAGATCCAAGATTAGGGCCTAGCCCTTACCCTTATCTTCATTATCACCACAAGTCATTGTTGCAGTGTTGTCTAGATAGATGTGTGTCTTCAGGAGTTACATTTCAAAACAAAAAGTCAGTTCAGGTTTCAAAACACATGCCATGCGGAAACAATTCGATCAACTGTTGAAACTATTTGGTTAACTTTAAAGTATATTTGAACAAATGTATCAAATGTGATCAACATGTTCAGCAGATACACATAGGTGGAATTAAAAACAATAAATATCTCAAAACACAACATTTATTTTTGAGTTGGATTGAATTAATGTTGGGCTATTGATATAGAAGATAGAACTTAGAGTGAACTCTTGGAGTGGTATTTGTCGTAAACACACTAACACGTTTGAAATTTTAATGGTGGAAATTGCAGAACAATAGCCTTGACCACACGCCTACACATACACTTGAGGAAACCAAGTCTGGGCACAAACACACCATGCACACACAAAAATGCAAGCAAACGTGCGCACACACACTGAACTTAATTATAGTAGGTCAGATGCACGTACCAACAAATAATTCCGAAGGAAGTGTGTGGATCAAAACAGGAATTGAGATCCGACCAGCGAAGGACACACCCACACACACACACACACACACACACACACACACACACACACACACACACACACACACACACACACACACACACACACACACACACACACACACACACACACATCCTCCAGCACATTCACATCCACTCAAGGCATAGTCTCCCCTTTAGTATATCTATATATATCTGTTTAAAATCTATTTTAAATTGAAAAAGTATTTCTAACCCCCCTTCCGCCTTTCCTCCGGCCTCATTGTGTTCTTGTTTTTCCACCCTTCCATTGCTTCCCTGCGTCTCCCCTCCGTCTCACCCGTCACCCTCTTCCTGTTTGTGTCTCTATCGCTGTCTCCAGGTGATTGGCAGTTCCTTGTTGTTTGTGCATGACAATAAGGGGCGGGCCAAAGTCTGGATGATTGACTTTGGGAAGACCACGCCCCTTCCGGAGGGGGAGGAGCTTAACCACAGGGCTCCTTGGGTAGAAGGCAACAGGGAGGACGGCTACCTGATCGGACTTGATTGTTTAATGGATATCATCAGAACCATGGCCGCCCAGACTCAGCCGTGACGTTTGCCTATTTTTGGCTCAGTTTGACGCACATAATCCACTTCCAGAGATCACTTCTTCTGTCCCTCCCAAAGACTCTCCCTTGTGGGTTTCGTTGACCTCTTCAGCCCTACGTCACATTGTCCCATGTCTCCTACTCTACAGATAATCATGTCTAACACAGAGCGTTCTAACACGATTACCGCTTAACGCCTCAATCTATTTATTTAATGTTCTGAGTTTTGCCTGTCCAAATGTTGTTCACTGCTCTGCCCCTCAAGCCAACAACAAACTTACCCCTGAGCGTTGCCTCAACCTTCACACACTGTTTAAACCTACAACTTAAACTGACACAAGGAGCCTTGGTCACACATGACCACTCAGCTGAAAGCGTTTTGATCTCATTGGTTGTTGAGCCCTGCTGTGATGCTGAGTCCGATGATGTCCCCCAACTCCATTACGAATGGCTCAAAATAATAAGGCAAAGTTAGGGATGTGTGTGTGTGTGTGTGTGTGTGTGTGTGTGTGTGTGTGTGTGTGTGTGTGTGTGTGTGTGTGTGTGTGTGTGTGTGTGTGTGTGTGTGTGTGTGTGTGTGTGTGTGTGTGTGTGTGTGTGTGTGTGATCTATCCTTGTTTCCATGACGACCACAGAGTTACCTAACTGATTCACACAGCTGTTGTCCAAACATAATTGATTTACCCTCAAAAGCAGGAAACTCATGAAACTTCCTTTGTTTCTTGTTCTTATCCAATACGTTAACTCTTTGACGTTCTCCATTTCAAACTTTTTAATAGCAATAGCTGGAATACAACTTTTCAGTTTACACATATTTTCAGTTTGCTTATTTCACTAATTCCACCACCTTCCCTCCCAGAGCTAAAGCTGAACAGTTTCCACTCCAGAACTATCGGAGGTGGCTCAATAGCAGCCAATCGTGTCAATGTTTGCCGTTCTTTCATTATGTTTTTGGGAGATTTTGCAATATTTTCGTTCATGTAAATCTGCAAACTAAGGAAGATTAATGTTGATACTGTTTATTCTTTCTAGGGATTCAAAAGCAGGCCTATGTTTTTTTTTTACTTTTGTTCATAAGGATTTGTATAACATTAATTAAGTTAGTTTCATATTTGTAGACCACTCATTGTTGTTAAAAGTGAACAGAGTTACATTTAATTTAAGCTATATGGTGACCTAATGTCATAAAGCCATGTCAGACAACTAACACCTTTTATCTGTTTTAGAGTTTTTTTATTTTTGTTTATATTAGTTTTTTTTCTTTGGTTGGTATTGTTTTTGTTTGTTTCCAGTTAAAATGAGTACAATTGAAATATAATATTAGACTTATGTCTACTGTTTATTTTATAGAACATTCAATTATTTATAACACTTTACTGTGTTGCAGATTGTATTAGTTTCAGGGATATTGTGACTTGTAGAATTTGTATGTGTACATTTTAAACCCTCTGGTGCCAAGATGTGGTTGATCACTGAATAAGTGAGACAGTAAATGAGTGGAAAGAACTGTGGACATTTCTCATTGAAAATATTGTTCTCTCGTGGATATGACCTTGATAGCCATAGTACTCTAAGTGTCTATATTCAACAACACAGTGGTTGATTTATGTTTAACAAGTAGCTAGATAGGTAGTGGTATACCTACTGAACTATCATGGCCCCCTGTCACAAATCCATGGTGTGACAAAGTGAATAATTATACGTGTATACGATTTGTTTACACTAGAAAATAGTAGTATAGCACTTCACTGTGCTCATTTAAAGATGTGTGCATTGTTGTTTGCAGTGGTAATAGACAGAAGGCTTGGTGATTGTAGTTTCACTGCAGTTTCTTGAGTGAGTAAGACCAGTATGTACAGTGGGCTATCCACAATTCTCTTAGATGTGAACCTGTTTTATAAAACTGAGGTAAAATATCCCTACTATTTCCCCCTTTGCAACATCATACCAGTTACTATCACAGCATCCTATTAAATGTGTCTGTTACATCTTCCTCCTCAGATGACAGCATAATATACTATATGTTTTACGGGGAACAAAGAGTGTACAAATAAATAATAAAAACGTTAAAAAATAAGTGTTTAATCCATCTTTCCGTCTTTATTTTAGTTAACATTTCTTGTTTGTTTCATAATGTGTCCAATTCAACAAGCACAGATGTGTGTGTGTGTGTGTGTGTGTGTGTGTGTGTGTGTGTGTGTGTGTGTGTGTGTGTGTGTGTGTGTGTGTGTGTGTGTGTGTGTGTGTGTGTGTGTGTGTGTGTGTGTGTGTGTGTGTGACCGGAGCAGTCTGTCCAGCCACAGGCAGGATTTATTCTCACTGTGGGTGTATGGAAGTTATTTCACATTCAAATCATACCACACCACAGGTAGTCAGTGCGGGAAGTGGGAAGGATGGAAATGACAATGAGGAGGAAAGGGTAAAAGGTGACCCTGCAATGATTATATTTTATTGGTCAACTTCCAGCAGATCATAGTTCGAATAAGTGGCTACCATTAAAATACATAGGTGGGTTGATCTATTTTTATGTTTTAGGCTATGTAGTCCTACCTCAGTAAACTTGTGAAAAAAAATGGGGAAAATAACATTTTGTAAGACTATGGCGCCCTCTGTTGTCAGACATTAGATAGATTAGTCATGATCATACATTAGTCCCTATTGTTCTTCTGTGGTAAGATTGTATACCAATGGCTTCATAACCTTATGGTAAGTTGAAGTCCTTACGGTTGTGCAGGCTTACTTTCCAAAGTAAAAATAATTATAAAAATAACATTGACATTACTATACAAACAAAACAAAAGTATTAATACAATTTGAAAGGATTGGATTGCCCTTTTTGAAATATGTGCGTTGAAAGACTATAAATCGATGCATGAAAAAATAATTCTGCTTTAATTATTTCAAATACGATTAAACGCCAGACTGTTTTTTACAAAAACAAAACACATGCTTTGTCATATGATTGACCAATGAGAAGGCCCATCGCAGCCACCACCTCTGTCAACAGACAGCACTCTTGAAAACCGACCAATGGGAATATATTATGGGCGGGGCAGAGCTCTAGGGCTTTAGAGGCGTACAGATATTGAGCTCGGTTACCTTTTTGTTTTATATTATTGTTCCAGATCATCTTCTAGTACCATATATACCATACTTTATTCGTATTAATCGTTCCTAAACATATTCTAAGCACAGTGAGGACTTACAAGACCTGAAAAGATATTGGCGAAACTTTATGTTGACGCGTAAACGACTTTGTTAAAACTCTAGCAGTGTAGGGCTCTTGTGCCTGCAAGAAGTTGGTAAATAACAAGTCGACCTCATGGCACTGCTGCTGGGGAACGCCGTATGAATAGGTGACAGCAACTCAACTCCGCCAGGAAATCAAATAAATAAATGTTCACAGAGTCATATTGTAGCTGTGTTCGCCTTGAAATAAACGTAGACACAATGAACTAAAGAAGGATTTTCTTGCTTTCACTCTCCACCGTTTGACCTATACTTTAAGAAGACAACTATAATAGTCAACACCGGATAACTGCTGGTAAGTCAAATGCGTCTGTGTTATCATGACTAACAGTCATAATGGAATATAATGATTTATTTTCCCTGTTTGAATGGGTTGGATAACGAACTTTAAGTCAGTTCCACTTGGTCGACCTCTCCACGCCTGGAGCGACGCGTGCTAGCCGTCAAAGTTGTTATGGCTGCTGACTTAGTTCTGCAGAGTTTGCCACACATATATTTATGTTGCTTTAACGCCTTGTTTATGCACAGACCAGAGTTTTGCCATAGTGGCGTTATGGCCTGAAAAGAGTCGTTTTTGTTTTTTGTAATCACACGTTTTAACAACCTTTAACTGCCTTGTCGCAACACGCCCACTAGGCTTAAGTGTCGTAATTGTCTTACTTATAGTAGGCTATGTGAATATATATGATGAACTTCAATAAGAATTTACAATATTTCAGTGTTATGATACGCGAACACAATGAGATGGGGGGAAAAGTTAAATTAAAACATTACAGAAGGCTCTGACCTCCACCGGCCTCATATTTAATCAAGCTAAGAAGTTTAGCTTGTGCCTGCATACACGGCCTACCACATACATGCATGCATATAGATTATTACAAAAGGACGATATGCCTCTTAGTTCTATAAGGATCACAACACAACAGCTGAGGCTTAGGGGTGTGTGTGTGTGTGTGTGTGTGTGTGTGTGTGTGTGTGTGTGTGTGTGTGTGTGTGTGTGTGTGTGTGTGTGTGTGTGTGTGTGTGTGTGTGTGTGTGTGTGTGTGTGTGTGTGTGTGTGACCCAAGCGAAGGCCCACAAATCCTCGGTGCTGCTGATCCACCCCCCCCCCCCCCCCCCCTCCTTTGTCCTCTCTCTGTCTGACTTTTAAAGGTCACAACAATTCAATTTTTTCTGTCGGTGTATGTCTCCTTGTTACTCTCTATGTGTTTATTTTGCGATGTGCTGCTTCTCGCCTGTCCCACCTTATCGACTGTCTGTTGTCATCGCATTCACCCCCTGCTCTTCGCCATACAGGTTTACTTTTTCGACATGTTCTGTCTCGTCATGTCTTGCCTAACGCCCATTTAACTTTTAGTTCCTTAGTTTGTTATGCAGCTATTTTTTTTTTTAATTTCCTCCATTTTGTTAAACGCATCTTTACGTGCATATCTTTACATATAGTCATTTAAATATTGGATAGTTAGTCCCACTAATCATCAACTTTTAATAGCAGTAATTCATTCTGTTGATTTACCCCAGTTATTCACAACCTTTATTGCTCCATTTGATTATTATTACATTTGTTAAATAATGAATAGCATTTAATTATGTTTGAGTAGCCATTGTCTTTGGCTTTGCGGTGCATCAGACGTTGCCATCTTGGAAAGAGTTTGGCGCTCGAGCAGGCCAGCCCACTTGCTGTGCTTGTGATCAAACAGTGGTTCAACTCATTCGATGGGCGCATATCACACAATGGCTCAGGGCTCAGGCCAGCTCGTTCCAGGCACTTAGCAGGCGGGCAAGTGGAAACACACACACAGACACAGACACACACAGTTTATCTTTTTAAGTTTGCATCCAGATCAGACCAAAAAACCACATTTCCATGTTATAATTCCCCTGACAAATATGCAACAAAGCATCTGTTGTTCACTATTGCAGTAAGATAACTCTGTAGATGTTTGACACTAAGTTATGATTAGGAAGTAACTTTGATGTGTTTTTATATCTGCAATAACAATCCAATACATGCATGGGTAGCTTTTATGCTTTCGTGGGACTAGTTAGAATACGACTGATCTAGGGTAGGCTTGTAGTTTTTTTACTTGTTGCTCCGTAAACAAAGGTGTTGTCATAACCACGATCCCATAGCAGCCGAAGATGACTGCTCCCCCTTCACGATGGGACTTGGATTGCACATACAGTATAAACACAAACAAAAAAAAGTACACACGCACAGGCACGCATCATGGCACACGTTGTACATCTATCTTCAGAGGGATTGAATACATAATTACTACTAATAGTTCAAATAAGAGCCATCAAATATCAAATGTTTAAATGTGCCTTGCCCTCATGCTGACAATAGTTTGTTGCCAAAACATCTCTGTCCTTCATCCATGTGTAGCTGTCAGCTATCCACCTTCTCTGTTTTGGTTGGTCTAGCTCAGGGATGGGCAACTTTCATGATAAAGAGGGCCACATTTTTTATCATAACCATCGGAGGGCCACATGACTGCACACTTCAACTAAACGTGAGCTGAGAGAAGCTACATAATTTTGAATTTGGTAGATGATTTCCTGTATTCTGGTGCATTTTGGCGATGGCCACTACCTAAAAAATCGTCCAGAATCATAACCTATGTACGGTATGTTAATTGAACCAACATACATTAATTTCATGTTTTCCATGCTCAAACAGCCACATGAATGGTCAGTATTTTTATCAGTGCAAAGGGCTCACATACATCATCATTCAATGAAGTCAAAAAACTGAAAAACAGTGGCCCAACATTAAGTGCAACAACTCAATGAACTCAAACCCAACAAACAGTTGTAGTAGTTGTAGTGGCGACTTAAGTGGATCTTTAATGACTGATATCGCTTCTAAGCAAACTAGACGCATGGGTTTGCCTTTGAATTCTATGAATTCTTCTCATCTTTCTTGAACGAGTTTTCTGTAACTCGATCAATTATTATTATTATTATTATTAAAATATATATATATATATATATATTTTTTTTTTTTTTTAATTATGTGCGGGCTGAGTGGGCATGCGGGCCGCGGGCCGCATGCCCGCGGGCCGCCAGTTGCCCATCCCTGGTCTAGCTGATGAGAGAGGTTGGCCCTCCTTCATTTATAAATGTAAACCCTCACCTAGATTCTCGACCTCTCTGTTCTTGTAAACAATATCTTGTTAGCTCTCTCTCCTCTGATAACAAGGTTTTATTTTAACAATGTCATGACTAATAACAAGCGTGTTATCTTATTTCTCTCTCTCTCTCTCTCTCTCTCTCTCTCTCTCTCTCTCTCTCTCTCTCTCTCTCTCTCTCTCTCTCTCTCTCTCTCTCTCTCTCTCTCTCTCTCTCTCTCTCTCTCTCTCTCTCTCTCTCTCTCTCTCTGACTTTGTGTGTGGGTGTGTCTCTCTGTGGGTCTTTGTGTGCCACCTTCTCTATATCTACATACTTTTCTCTCTCTGTCACTCTCACTCTCAAATCCTCAATTTGTGTGTTTTTGTGTCTCTCCCTCTATTCTCAAGTGTATGATGGCGGGGGACATGGGACTGCTAATGCGAGGCCTGGCCAAGTTGAGCCAGGCTGTCATAGAGACTCAGGGTACTACCCTGCGCAGTGGACCAGGTAGGCTGCTCCCCCCCCCCCCCCCCCCGCTCTGATTTTTATAAGATCCCTGCTGCCAGTTATTTGTTTGTCTCGCTCTATCTCGAGCTTGCGCCATGCTCGGCTAGCTGCCCTTCATCAGTTTTGGTACAGCTTTAGTTTTTATCATGAATGTACTCCTAGGCTTGTTTGGAGTCCACATGTTGTCTGTCTTTGTTGTTTCATATTACGTTTTGTTAATATTAATATATTTGACAAAACGAATGAACGATAAATGAATGACTTGTCACTTTCAAAACTGATCATGCAACCATGTGCTGTATCTTAAATATATCATTTGACGAGTGTGAGAAAGGATAGAGAATTCCTAGACTCACACACAGACACACACACGTGTGTCCCAGGTGCAGCTGGAGTAGAGGCCGCGGCCCAAAACCTTCAAGCGACCGCTGAGCAAGGCATCGCAGCTGCCATGATGAAGATGCAGGTTTTGACTTAAAACTCACATGCTCCATACGCACAGCATACATGGTTATAGTTGTAAGGTGACTAAATGTTACAACCTGCATAGCAACCTGCGACATTGGTCTGTGCTCCATCCAGGAGTTTTCTGGCCAGCAGCAAACATCCTCAACATCATCCTCCTTCGACTCGGAGTTCGACTTCCCCCCAGCCGGTGACGACGCGGAGAGCTACGAGTTCGGACAGGGAGAGGAGGAATTCAAGTTTGGCAATGGAGCGGCCGATGCCGGCGGTCAGGGTACAGCTGCCAGCGCTGGCCAAGCCAAGGGGAAGCTGTTCGAAGGATACCAAGACCCCAGCAAGCAGTTCACCGGACAGACCCGGTCATACCGCCGGGAACCCAGGTACCACGACCCCAAAGGAGCCCACTTGTATCTGCTTTCGGAGGAAATGTTGTAAATGAAAAAAAAAAAAAAAATATATATATATATATATATATATATATATATTATGTAAGGGCAACCTATTTTATATCTAACACTGCATTCTGAAAATACCATTATTTTATCGTCAAACATGATACCCATGTTTCAATTCCCGGCAGGCACATCCTTGGACACCCCACGTTCTACCATCAGGATCTGAACAGGCAGCTATACCGTCTAGACCTGGCAAGTGTGAAGTTTGTGGGGCAGTCCAGGGGCTACCATCAGGACCCTACCACGGTGGGGGGGCTGACCGCAGAGGACCTGGAGAAAGCCAGGCAGAGCAAAAGAGCTGAGATGAAACCACACAAACAAATGGTAATCATGCTCACGCACACGTACATGCAATCACACAAGCAACCAACAGAAGGAGGTTTCGTTGTATTGCAGGAGCTTTACAAAGAATGAATAGTAAATTTAAAAGGAACCTCAAATAGACTGTTGAGTTATAAGATGACTTGTTTTTTTAGTTCGTTCTTGTATTTAGAACTGAATGCGCCACAATCCCAGACTCCTGTGAAGCCACTGCTTTAACCTCTGTTAAAGACCGCATGTTCATGTTCTATCTCTTGGTCTGAAGTTGAGCGAGCGCGCCAGGGAGCGCAAAGTTCCAGTGACGAGACTCAGCAGACTGGCCAACTTTGGAGGTAACGTTCCTCCTATCTTCATCTCCCTCTCTGTCCGTGGTCAGTTATTCTTGCATGTGCACGTGTATTTAAAGGTTGATGGTATGCGTGGCCAAATAAGATTATTTATATTTATAGTACGGAGGGGTAGTTTCTCTCAGTGGGTCTTTGACAGTGTAGCACTGGTGGCTAACAGCCAGCTCTTCAACTCACAGCTATAGTAGTGGTACCCCGGTATTCAGTTCTAAATTCAATCTTGTCTATTACTGTCTGGTCCTCTTAAGTTACATATTACACTCTAACAAAATGTGGAAACTCAGGATTTAGTTCCTCTCTTGGAGATGACTAAACCACCATGGCTGATCATCAGGAATGCATGGTTGCCACTTTTGAGCTTTTAAAGTTTTTTTTCTCTAGTTGTCCTTTTGGCATGTTTTAGTAGCAGTCAGCTTTTCATTTTGAATTGCATTTCATTGAATGTGAAGTAGAATTGCATTAAACCGAGCACTTTTACTTCAACATTACGTTCATGGTAGTAGGACGGTTTCTCATGTAGCCTCATATGACATGAGGCTGTCCTCATGTCATATGAGGACAGCCATCATGTTTCTTTTGCATGTTACATGACACAGCAGACATGCATGGCATGGCCCCTGTCATGATGTTTACGTTGGAGGTACAAACATGTGTACACACCTCGGGACCAGACCACAACGGGATGTGGATATAGATGTCAGGGTATGACCTGTTGACTTCAGAGTTGTTAAACTGTAATGTGACCCTTTCGTGTGTGTCTCATACATACTATACCCCACCATTTAGTCTGTTTGCTCTGACGGTCCATGTAATGTTATCCAAACCCTGAAGTTATTTGGTCAGGCTCTACAAAATCCAAAATCAGTAGACTCTTCATACGGACACTTTTTTAAACGTTTTCAAAAGTTCTGGTCCATCCTTAGCTCCAGAGAAGGGTAGGAGGGAAAACCAATAGACTAACCTGGAGGGAGAGGGTAAGAGATGAGAGGTCTACAAAGAAAGGGAGGAGGCGGGAGATGGGGAACCCCTAGAGAGAGAGAGAGCAATAGAGCGATATCTAGAGAGATAATGAGTTTTCCCTTCCTAACCTTCAATTCTCTGTCCCTGTGTATGTCTGCATGCTGTAAACTGATCGATTTGTGTGCTATAATCCTCTGTTTGACCCCAAGGCCTGCCTCTTGTTCATACTGCACTTATAAAGACCCACCAACAGTCTCGACTCCCATGTCTCCCTGCTCTATCTACCTATCTACCTACACAATGTAGCACGGTCAAGCTGATATACATACAATACACCGAATATCTTACCGAGCCGTTTTTTGATAAACCATGATGCAATGGTTGATTTATTAAAGAATCAGATATGGCCTTGCCTATGCACGTCAGAAAGAATGTAATAAAAAAAGGATTTAGGTTTTTGGTATTATTTAAGTCTTGGAATTGTGAGCGTCTTGTTGAGGAATCAGTGGCTTGTATTGACATGCCGACATACCGCCACGCTTTATTAACTCTTGTGGAAGGTTTGAATAATGTTTGAAATTGCAGCAACACATGGCTACCCCTGCCGGCTGATGGATGAGTTAACAGGTGGAGGTTACTGTAACGAGAACTGAATCGCTAATATACTTTAAAACTAGGCTTTAATTTACGACCATGTTGCAATTCTTAATATGCCGTTGTTGCTCTTTGGCCAAAAAGCCTTGAAAGCTTGAACGGCTTTTGTGTCATGCTCGAGAGCAGCTCAGCGAGGCCAAGGAACAGGGAGGAGTTGACCCCGGACGGGTGGGTGTTGACAGATTTAGAGACCTGAAGGTGGCTGGCTGGCAAGAAAGGGTTGGACAGGAGAGTGTGGGATGTTGACTACGCTACACTCATGTCCTTCATTCTCCTTCACACAGTGGGCACAAGTGTGTGTGCTTTATTAAGACCCATGTTTGTCCTGTGCTGTTGTAGTGTCGAGTTGTCCTGGAATACAAAGTGACTATTTGCGGCGTCTAATCATTATTTAAGCATTTCCAAAAAGGGGGCAGCAACACAGGATTAAAAATAGAACCACAGAGTCGGCACCTTGTTGTTCCGAGTTGGATTGACCAAAGTGAGCCGGTGGAACGAGGAGTTTCGCCTGGGAACCCCGCCAGAAGTCCTCCTGTCTTATTAGCTGTTTGTAGGTTAACACACGGTCAACGGTGCACTGAAATGTGTGAGACGAGGGAAACAAGTTGGCTCAGCAGTAAAAGCGCTAGTCGCAATACCAGCACTAGTCATGGGAGTGGGTCTCACTATAGCTAACCGTTGGTAGCGACAAAATCAGGAAGTGTCAAACATTATCACTTGTGTTGTGACACAGATTTGTTGCACAAAAGAGTCCCCCATTCTCTCAGTATCACGCAACATTTGTATATGACACTTCCCCAAGCACAACAGTATATTGCAAGGAGACAATTAACAGTATGTGGTTGTGCCTCTAGCTCAACCACATACTGTTAAACATGGAGATAATTATTTTTACAGCAACACCCTGTCCTATTGTGGCACATAACAGGAAGCTCTCTCTCCCCTCTGGCAGCGCCACTGCCTTGTGTTAAATATAAGACCGATGATTAGCACATTGGCAACACCTGCCACTGACTCACCTGTCTGCTAATTGGCTCCCGAGAACCGCACCCCTCTCCAATCGCTCCCCTCCAGACAGAGCCCAACCAGACGCACCCCCACACTCTACAACCATCCCGTTCAAATACTCAGATACAACGTGACCGTTGACGATAAGCACTCTTAATCAGCCCTGCTTTAAATAAAACCTGTAGCAGGCTTCCCTAGACCTAGAACCATATACAAATAGCCAATCAAGGCAGTCGGTCCCATACGCGTGGCCGAGAGCCTACTTGCTTTACAATTGCAACAAAAATGCAAAGTGACTTCACAGCGCCACGGCTCTGCATTGCTCTATCTGACTGATGTCATCCTGTTCCACCAACCGCAGCCCATCTCTCTTCATCTTTAGCTTTGTAGCTAGGTTAATATATTTCTAAGAATAGGCCGAAGATAACTTGTGAGTGGCAGTTACGTTATCGATTTCAAAGGATTTATAAGCCGGTTTATTGGTTGTTTGGGTGTACCATGCCGGCCATCCCTTCTGCTAGTGATCCCTAAACATGACCAAAGTCCCCTTTCAACAGAGGGCGGGAAACAGCATTATCACCTCAGCCTTGCTGTTGTATGTTTTCACATCTTAACAATGCACAGACTTCATCCAAAAGTGTTTTCTATTTTACTCTAAAGATTGAAACGTGAGAGCAGGTCATCAAAAGCTCAGCAATAATAAGGCATGTACACACGATAGCCCAAGTGAAAGATACAAAACGGCATGTTCCATGTCAACTAAAAAGATGATTTCCCGAAACCAAGTTTGACGTAACAGTGCTATGTACGCTGTGTGCAGTTTGTGATTCAGAACCATTGATCACTCTCTAATGTGATTATCTGGAGTGCTTTACTTCTTCTTGGTTTTGGTATATTAAGTGGCCTGCGGGGTTCAGTGTACGATGACGTGGGTGTGCAGAACCATTGCATGTGCAAATGAGAACCCAGCGTAGGAAGTCCCTCATTCGGTGCGGTGGTGACGCGACGTGAAGGTTTCTTTTTGCCCAGGCCAGGCCGTGAGCGTCTGTTTATGTCCACCACGCAGGTCTGGCTGTGGGGCTCGGCTTTGGAGCGTTGGCAGAAGTCGCCAAGAAGACCATGAGATCAAGTGATGGAGCAGGTAATGCACAAGCATCGGTACTCACTCACTCACTCAAGCACAGAAGTCACAAGGTAGATTGCGATAAATGCATATTAAACCATAATAAATCATCTGTGGATGTAATGTCAACCCATAACAAATTTATCCCAAAATACAAATAAACATGAACTATTCTTATGTCCCTTATATGAAATCGAACCAGCAACCTATAAGGACCTGGACCTCAAACCTTAACCTGCTCGTTGGCTCACACACACACTCGCTGCAAGCTGCTTTAGAGGCTGGCTAATCCCCGCACTGGGCTAATCTGCTAATCAGTAAACAAGTTTGATTGACGTGTGTGTGTGTGTGTGTGTGTGTGTGTGTGTGTGTGTGTGTGTGTGTGTGTGTGTGTGTGTGTGTGTGTGTGTGTGTGTGTGTGTGTGTGTGTGTGTGTGTCCACCTAGACATTAACATACGTACATGAACACAAACGCGTAGACGCGCACGCACACTCTGACATCCTCAACACTTAAAACATTTTATAATTATACTTTTAATTCTGATCAAGGTTATATATGAGCATATAAAAAATATGTTTTTTTGGAGTGTGTTGAACAGTTCCACTGAGAACAGGGTTCCACCCAGGGAGGTTCTGGTTGGTTCTACCCCCCATGTCTGGTTGTTGTTCCCCCCGGCAGGCGATAAGAAGGCGGTGCTGGACTCCAGCCCCTTCCTGTCCGAGGCCAACGCAGAACGCATCGTTAGGACCCTGTGTAAGGTGAGAGGAGCTGCGCTGAAACTAGGACAGATGCTCAGCATTCAAGGTGAGATAACACACACGCGCACACACACACGTATACACACGTGCATACACTCACACTCGTACACAGTCACACACACACGCACGCGCGCACACACACACACACACACACACACACACACACACACACACACACACACACACACACACACACACACACACACACACACACACACACACACACACTGGCGTGCACACACACACACACACTGGCGTGCACACACAAACGCGCAGGCACAACGTACACACATGCATTCATACTTGCATGCCTGCACACAGAGACACTCAATCCCCCAAAACATATCGACATATCCACAAGTGTATCAAGGTTAAGCTTGATTTGGGTTTGCAAATTTGTGCATGCACCCAATTAGACAGACCAACAGATAGATCCAGCATTATGCTTAGGTGAAGCCCAAGGACGCTGAGAGAGGGAGAGCGAGGTGGAGGACTGGACTGAGATGGAATGTAGGAAATGCTGAACGTAGGGTGTGAGAGAAATGAGAGCATGACAGAGAAGGCTGGGAAGGGATGGCATGATGGAACGAGGGACAGAGAGAGAGGGCGAGAGACAGAAGGGGAACTTTGTTGACCTACAGAGGATAGCTCACTCTTTCTGCTTCTCACCTCGCTCTCTTTCCCACTCTGTTTAACCTTGTTGACTGCTTTGGATCATGCCAAAAGTAAAGCTTTTACTGTCCATTCTTGACTAGTTTAACTATTGAATATGCAGACATACACACAAAGCACACACATATACTACTACTATATATATATATATATATATATATACACACACACACACACACACACACACACACACACACACACACACACACACACACACACACACACACACACACACACACACACACACACACACACACACACACACACACACACACACACACACACCTGAGCTGTGAGTATGTTTCCTTACGTCGATATGATGACAAAAAACATGAGCCCAGTCTAGTCCGACTCTACACGTCTATATTTCCCTAACTGAATGTTATTGGAAATGCACGTGTCAGGTGTTTTTGCGTCATCACCTTGAATATACTGAGGCTGGGCCAGTTCTATAAACAGAACACACACACACACACACACACACACACACACACACACACACACACACACACACACACACACACACACACACACACACACACACACACACACACACACACACACACACACACCCCGCTCACTTGCATAGAGCAGTTTGCTGCTGCCACTGAGTGTGCAATATGTGTAAACAGTTATATGTATAGATTTGTGATTGTATGTAGCTCTAACCTTGACAGATTGATCTCCTTATGATGTTCATCTTATAATACGTCAATGAATGGGATCACATGGTAATTATTAATAAATTAATGAATAGTTCAGTTATAGTGATTAGGTTAGGGGTAATGGACAGTGAGTAGTTGATTATTGCAAAATAAAGTCAGACAGTGTGATGATGTGAATTGATTGTTTATTTCACAATAAATAGCCGCTTTACATTATCCAGCTTTTAACGCAATTGCTTATTGAAGACTTCTTGTCCTGTCCTCTGGCGAAAAACATCATTGCTATTGTTAGCATCATATCAAATGCTGTTGCGGGGTATTATTATACACAAGTGCCCTTATGTTTTTAAACTGGCCTTCATCAAGCCATTCTTGGTTGTTGCGGTATCTAAGTGTCTGCTAAGTGTTCTATCTAAAGTGTTCGGCAGCTGAGTCATGGTGCTGATCTCTGAGGTGCTCCAAAGAAGGTAAAAGCAGGTGGTTGTGTTTGTGTTTCAGACGATGCATTCATCAACCCCCAGCTGGCCAAGATTTTCGAGCGAGTGAGACAGAGCGCTGACTTCATGCCCATGAAGCAAATGATGGTACACACTCGTCATGTCTCCCTCCCTCTCTGTTTCCGTCTCTCTGACTATGTCTCTATCTCTGTCTCTGCCCTTGTGTCTCTGTCTCTGTTTCCGTCTCTCTGACTATGTCTCTATCTCTGTCTCTGCCCTTGTGTCTCTGTCTCTGTCTGTCTCTCTGACTCTCTCTGTCTCTGTCTCTCTCTGTGTCTTTGACGCACTCTCTCTGTCTCTCTCTCTGTCTCTGTCTCTCTCTGTGTCTGTCTCTCTCTGGCTCTCTGTCCTTGAGTCTCTCGCTGGCTCTCTCTCTCTGTCTCGCTATCTCTGTCTGTCTCTCTTCTTCTACATTTAGAGCCCAACACGTCAGTGATTTCGCTCTGCTTTGTTGGTGTTCCCAAAGAAAGTATTTCTCTTGAGTCTCTGCCTTTGTTCTTCCCAGCCTGTTTTCCATGCCAATGAATATATGGCTGATCTCACCAGACTTTCTGTTTGCTCTGCCTTATCTATTCCTCTGATTGACGACCCGACTGAACTGAAACCCTCTCTTAAACATCTCATCAGCCTCAGGGAAAATCCCTTTGAATAGTCAGCCTCCTTACCCTTTGGAAAAAGAAGCCACAGACTCTCCACAGCGTGGGATACATTTGTGGGGTGTAAACTCGGTGTACAACAATCACAAAGGTGGAAATTGAATTTAATGTAATCTTAACACCGTGTGTGTGTGTGTGTGTGTGTGTGTGTGTGTGTGTGTGTGTGTGTGTGTGTGTGTGTGTGTGTGTGTGTGTGTGTGTGTGTGTGTGTGTGTGTGTAGAAAGCGCTCAACAGTGACCTGGGGCCCAATTGGAGGGACAAGCTGGAGTCGTTTGAAGAGAGGCCCTTCGCGGCGGCCTCCATCGGTCAGGTTCACCTGGCCAAGATGAAGGACGGCCGGGAGGTGGCCATGAAGATACAGGTGTGTGTGTGTGTGTGTGTGTGTGTGTGTGTGTGTGTGTGTGTGTGCGTGTGTGCGTTCCTTAATTTTGAGAGCATTACAATGTGCTTTCACAACCATGTGTACTCATGCTTGAAGTTGAAATGCTGACCTGTGTGCTTGTGATTGTGTGCGTGCTGCTCCAGTACCCAGGCGTGGCTCAGAGTATCAACAGCGATGTCAACAACCTCATGACGGTACTGAGCATGAGCAACGCCTTGCCCGAAGGTACAGGCACAGACTCGCACCGGCTCAAACCTCTGACTTCTCAATATTCTCTTCTCCAAATCTCATCAAGTATTTATTTTATAGAATTTCATGGTGTTTTCATCTCTTCCTCTCTTCCCCCATCAGCTTAAGATCTTCCATTATGTTTAACTTCATGGCTACGGGTTGATGAGATCAAAGCTAAACAATTTCACCGTTGACTTTTTTTTTGTCGCACCAAGTCACAAAAAGAGACGTTATTTGAAAACCTTGAGCACCGTTTGTAGATTGTGAAAGTACTCTCCCTCGCGCTCTCTACCCAGGTCTGTTTCCAGAGCATCTGATCGATGTGATGAGAAGAGAGCTGGCTCTGGAATGTGATTACATTAGGGAAGCCCAGTGCTCCCTGAAGTTCAAGTGAGCCTGCACAGAATAAACACGGGGCCCAAACAGAACAGGCCTCGTGCATACTTCACACAACCAGCGTCATGGTGCTTTGAATGTGCAGCTTGAGAGCTCGGAGGTCCCATTTTCCCATGCATCTGAAAACCAAACATTATCTGTTTTATATTTTCATGCTGCACCCTAACCGATTCTGTTTGCTCGGGAACGCACCACACACGCACACACGCGCATGTAACACTGACCTTTTAATCTTACAGCTAAAAATATATAAATGTAGTGGCTTTTTAACTTAAATAGGCTTTTTAACTATTATACCACCAGGTGTGATGTTGATTGGCTTACAAGCCATTTCACAATCCACCCTCTAGTGAGATCCCACATGGGAGTGTCCACCCAGACATTGATGGATGGTTCAGCCTACCAGTTGGTTCAGTCTACCGGGAAGGCTGGCAGCTTGATCTATTGATCTATCATACATCTGGGTGTGTGCACGCCCATGTGTGACGTCACTTGAGGGTAGATCGTGAATCGACTTGGAACGGCCGATCCACATCACACCTGGTGGTGGAAGAGGGGGAGCCTTTCACAGGGCTTTAACTGTCCAACCGGAGGGGACCCTGTTTTATACGGGCTGCTTCTCTTTTGTTCCACAGGGAGCTGCTCAAAGACCAGCCCTTCTTCTACGTGCCGGAGGTGATCACGGAGCTGAGCGGCAGACACGTTCTGACCACAGAGCTGGTGGCCGGCTTTCCCCTGGACCAGGCTGAGGGCCTCAGCATGGAGATAAAGGAAGAGGTGAAGCCCTTGGGGAGGAGGGGTGGAAGACAATGATATAATAATATGATAATACCCATTTTCTTTATTCTTTTGTGGATGAGAGCTCTTCTTTTTTTTTTTACCTGAAGTGGACGTTATATTAGTTTCATCTATAATCTTGATTTTACGAAAATATGCATGAATTTCAGGAAAGATGTCCACTTTTTTCCGCCCCTGGGAAGGTTGTAGGCTTGACAAACAACCTCTAACTTCTAGGTTTTTATCTCACTCGTTCCACAGAAAGAGTCAGCGAATAGCTTACTTGTGCTGGCTGTGTGACTATTGACAATAAGGGTACAGGGCTCATGAGTTTGTAAGGGTATGTTTGTTGACGAAACACAGAAAACGGCTCGAGAAATATTAAACTCAAGTCCACATGAATGACATCCTTTGGTTGTCGACATCATTAATATTAACGTGTCACCAAATTAAAATAGAAAACATTGTAATAATTGTCTTGACTAAGTTAACAAAATAATACAATAATGACTTCATCAAAACATCATCTTGATTTATCTCTACTCTGGTTTCAGATCTGTAAGAACATCTTGATCCTGTGTCTGAGGGAACTGTTTGAATTCAGATTTATGCAGACCGACCCAAACTGGTCCAACTTCTTCTACGACCCGACCACACACACGGTGAGTGTGTCTCTGGTCATACACACTCTCAGACGTCCTTAAGATGTCTTTGTAGTCTACTCACCTTGTTGTTGGTCTGTATTTAGTTGAATGTGTGTTTTTCTTTAACCCTGCCGCTAGGTGTCGCTGTTGGACTTTGGAGCCACCCGAGGATTTGACCAGAGCTTCACTGACTTATACATAGAAGTAAGACTTTAGTCTTCCTTTTGTATTCCTACATTTATAACCATGTTATAGTGGACATCTTTCCCCTTAAAAGACATCAATGAAACAAATCTAAATATAGCATATTTTCATAAAACATTTATAACCATGTTATATATGTATAGCATGTTATAAATGTTTATAACCACTTTATAAATGTCTCTTCTACTAGTCTAGAACAATGTTAGGGTTATGCAATGAAATTCATTATATCTTCATTAGACAGATAAGTCACCTGATCTGTGAAGGTGCTATTTGATTCTGTTTCTAATCCTTCGCCTTGACAACTAAACTTTGAACTTGAACCTGAATTTGTAATGAATGTGAAACGTTTCTTTCTTTCTTTATTAACCTCAGGTCATTCGTTCGGCTGCCGAGGGAAACCGGGAGGGCGTCCTTCAGAAGTCGATTGAGATGAAGTTCCTTACTGGATACGAGTCCAAGGTGTCATTTCAGAACCTTAATTACTTTTCGTTCTCATTCTCTCATCCAATATGCCTCTTTTTGGGTGGTCTTTCAACATCTCTTTTACAAGAGATAAAAGTGTTTATCTCTTGTAGCTGTGAAGCTGTTATAGTTACATTACATGTGAATCAGTCTTCTGTAACTACTCGTTTTTTATATTTTTTTAATTAACTTATTTCTTGTAATCTGTGCTGGGACATCCTGAACTCCCATCTGTGATTAAATCTCTCTCGCTCTCGCTCTCGCTCTCTGCCTCGCCCGCCCAGTCGATGATCAACGCCCACGTGGACGCCGTGATGATCCTGGGCGAGGCGTTCGCGTCCGTCGAGCCCTTCGACTTCGGCGCCCAGTCGACCACGGAGCGCATCCACAACCTCATCCCCGTCATGCTGAAGCAGCGGCTGACCCCGCCCCCGGAGGAAACCTATTCGCTGCACCGCAAGATGGGCGGGTCCTTCCTCATCTGCTCCCGCCTCGGCGCCAAGCTCAGCTGCAACGACATGTTCCAGGACTGCTACCGGAAGTACTGGGAGGGACGCACGCGGCCGTCCTCCAAGAACTGAAGCCCTTCTCGCTGCCTCCCCCCCCCCCCCCCCCCCCCCCTTTTTGGAGTTTGTTTTTTGTTTTATGGATTTTTCTTGACGGAGAGGTGCAGGGGCCAATCGGTGCGCTCCCATGATAAGGGTTCGGGAAGGGTGGGAGAGTGGGTGAAAGGGCGTCATTGGGATGTTTTGTTTTTGTTTTGTTTTGTTTGTCATGACGATGATATAGCACAGCTTATTGTTTAGCGAGGAGCATTTACTGTAAGATCTACATTAAGGCATCGATCACTTGTGTCCCTGGGTTTGCATTGCTCAGGAGCAAATCTGTATGGAAAACATTTGACCACACTCGCACTGTATTGTAGGAGACGCATCGGCCAACGTTCATATCCTAGAGCAAATCAGGTTTAACGCTTTTAAGAAATGTTCAATTATGCACAGATGATTATTGGGGCTTTTTTCAGAGAGCTTTTATTAAGCTTTTCTTGGATTGTATTCTTCTATTATTAATTTTGGAAACCAGCCATTTAATAATATGTTCAGTGAGCATTTTGACATGGAAATCAGTGTTTTGTGCAACAGAATGGTTTCAAGATCTGGATTTGTGGAGCACAGCGGCCTATGGGATGCTGCTGAAGGAGTAGCATATCTGCTTGGCCGGAGAAAATTATATAGTTTATTTTGGTAGGCTATTTTTTTAATTTTTTGCCTGCCTTGCCCCTTTTGTAGAAGTATACATTAGAATGCTGTTGAGAACAAATAATGATTTTCCTATTAAATACATGAAATATTTATATTAAATGGATCAGTCCACGCAATATGACCAATAATAAGTGGTCATATTCAGGTCATGAATATGAACTAAATCAAAGCATGTCAGAGATCATGTGAAAAAGGAAAATCTAAGATCAATTTGTGTATTCCGTTTCAAACAAGTGGAGAGTAATATACCTTCTTGAGAGAGGCATTCAATAAAGAAAGGGACGAATGAGACGGACGGATGGGGAAATGGCGGCCATCTTCCTCCGTGTATGGAGGCTGCTAAGAGATCGGGCCGTCTAGTCAAACCGTGAGCCGTTGAACAAATGTCAGCTAGCTATACTTAGCTTTGAGGATCGCGGTTGTTTTATTTTTTTTACCCAAATGGTAGAGAGGAGGAACAAAGGATTTTGTTTGTCGAAGCTGATTGTGTTTGTCATGAGAACCATGGATCGTCTTGTGTGTTCTGTCTGATTGGGTCCCGCAAGCCGGGACATAGCTATTTCTGTGCATGGAGTGAAGGGAAAAAGTGAGTCCAACTATATCGAGGAAGTGTGTCCTGCCTGGTTTTCCCTACATGTTGGCTTCAACACTCATGGATACGACTTTGTAATGCTGCATCTATGTGTGCAGGTGACCATTTTAACAATCCCTGCTGTGTGTGTGTGTGTGTGTGTGTGTGTGTGTGTGTGTGTTGCTTGGTAGAGACGACATGGCTATCCTACTCCAAGTGTGGCGTATCAATGGTGGCCAGTGAAATGCAGCCTAGGCGTTGTCTCATTTGAGGGGGTCAATCGTGAATATTTCATATAAAAAAAAACTGCCTCTTTCCTTTGTCAACTCGGCTGCTTTGTATTAATTTCCGTTTTATGACACATGGACGCCCTGTCCCATATCCATTGTGTGAATATACAAGTGAACGACGTGTTGGTATTAAAATCGGAATACAAGGTTTAGTAGGAAGCTGGTGACCGCACGGCTCTCCTGTTGGTGTGGCAGGAGAGATGCAACAGGTGTTCTGAATTTTCTAATCAAGTGCTTTTTTGCAGTTTTGAGGGACTAAACCAGCTGTATCGAATGAATAAATGTTTGTAAATTGCCCTCGTCCATTTTGTTGTGTTTGTGTGTGTCATGATGATGTCATGCTGTTTGTGACCTGAAACATTTTCTTTTAGTAGTCTTGGTTAAAGTTAGACGAGGCTTAGATGGTAAAGAAAGCCTTTTTACATGCAGGTTACATATCCAATCAGAACAACCAATCAGATTGCTCAAAATGCTCAGCCAATTAGATCGCCCGAAAATCTCAGTCAATTACATTGCTCTAAATCCAAATCCAATCAGAGAAATTGTTTGCGTTATGGTGAAATAGTCATTGAAGATTTTTTCCGTAATTTGAGTGAAAATGTGAGGTTTGGCGTGAGAGCATGTCATTTGCGTGCGATTTGGCAGCGTCCTGCCTAGCGCCATAATGAGCTACATCTCTGTTCACCTCTGCTATTACACCTCAGTCAATTATAAAAAGTCTATTTAGGGTGGTAAATCTTTATTTGCTGTGGTTTTGCCATGTGTCTACACAACAACGGAGGTTTTGGGACCTGAAAACTTTGATTTTTCTAACTTCTTGAAAAGGGTGGACTTTTTGATTCCGCAGCCCTGGCGCCGTTGGAACGCATCTATGGTGGTAACAGGCGAAACCTCCAGCCTGGGTATTTAAATTGAACCCTGAGCAAGAATTGAGAAAAAACAATGTAGGACTAGAGGTAAGGACAAAGACTAAACAAATATAAAACTTTTATAGTCAACATCTTCTTGCTTTCTGTGTTTCTGTTTAGGCTATTCACTGCGCTGGAGTAGAAAACTACGCATTGGGCTCGTAGTTTTTTTTATGTTGCTTTTTTTGCATATAAGAACCGAAAACATACACCGCCACCTACTGGCCTGTTATACTTCCTACCATTTTCACTTGTTGCGTTTCATTTTTTTCTGAAAACATTGTTGTTTGAAAACCAAGGGCGTAGGTTTGGTCTGAGCTTTTGTGGGGACACTACCCAGCCCTCCCCCCCCCCCCCCCCACACACACACACACACACACACTCTAAATGAAATAACGTACGATGCACGCCTGAATTTAACTTTGTTTGATGCATTATCTGCTGATGCATATGCAGTAAAACATTTAGTATAGCACCATTCCAATTGTACACATCTGCTTGGTAAGCAAAGACAAAGATTCCGTCCACCTATTAAAATATAAAACAGATCTGTCTCAAAAGACGTTTTTACACTGCCATGCCCGCCTTTTTCCCGGCATCGTCCGCGCGTTTACTCTGCCCGAGGTAAATTGCCGGCTTGAGCTAGCACCCCAATTTACCCTCCCGGACCCTATTGGCAGTTTCATTTTGATGTAAATGCGATTAGACACATTTACATCAAAATGGGGGGGAGGGGGGGTCTTTGGTAGAGGTGTTGCTGCGTTGTCTACACAGAGACAATGCTGCGATATCAACATGAGTAGGCCTAGTTCTAGCTGGAGAAGTGTTCATTCTATTGAAGTCCAAGCAATGCTATTGCATATCCTACTATTGTTGTTTGTATAATTGCCATCTGGTAACCGACGCGGTTACCAGAGAGACTGTTGATCTGATCTTAAATACATTGCACTTTCTATTTTACTCATTTCTTTGCATATGTTTTCTTTTACTTATCTATTATTTTATTTTATTGTATGACAATGTTTATATGTGAAGCACTTTGAGTCTGCCTTGTGTATGAAAAGTGCTATATAAATAAAGTTGCCTTGCCTTGCCTTTCACTATTTTCCTCAAATTCATGCGCTGACTAGTGACCTGGTTGTGCGTGCGTGCGTGTGTCTGTGGGTTATCTGGATTATATAGGATGTAGCAAGCAAGGGAATTTAACCCTTTGTGTACCGCATGAGGCGCTTTGTTTTCGTTTCAACCTTAATATTGGTGGGGACATTTCAGTCGTCATTTGACATTGGTGGGGACACACACGTCCCCTGGTCCCCACGCAAATCTACGCCTACAGACTTTGTTTGGGCATATGTCCATATGAGGAAAGATAAGATAAGTTGTCACGGCCCGGCTCTTGTTCATAACAAATAAGGAGACACACCTAGGTTTAAATGCAAAAGTAATCGATAAACAAAAAGTAACCAAAAATAATGGTATAACAAAAGTCAACTGATGTCTGGAGAGGGAGAGAGCCATGGGCAGACTGGTGAGCGTTATATCTGCCACACACTGATTGGGCTGATTGTGTAGCTCCACCCACCCGGAACCACCTTAAAGGACAAGTTACACACAGATGGTCAGAGGGCCGTCACAAGTAAAAAGATTCTTTCAATTTTAGAATTAGACTTTTCTCCCGACATCATTATATCAACAGGGACCACGGCCGTGAAACATTAGTGAACAAATTATTTTAAGAAAGGCCAACTATCCAAGCCACATCAGCAATAGCCAGTGACTTGCTATTTTCCTACAGTCTGGGAACACATTTTTTCACTCAATAACATGCTTTAAAAATGGGCTAGAAGCCATGTTCTTGTCGAAAGCTTCCTGTCTGGAATACTAATGGCTGTAATTGACCCGGAGTTAGGGGCAACCATTACTACGGTTACCAAACTGGAACCTGAGTGACACAACAGGTTAGGTTGGTTCCCAGCCTAACTAAATAAAGAACAAATAGAAACATGGTCATGGATTTAGGGTCCTTAGTGGAAATAGATTCTTGCTGCAGGCTGTCAAACAGTTTGGAGCATTTTAGTCATCCGAAATTGTAATTGATTTAGATGTCAACATGTTGACATGTCATGTTGATATTACAGAGAGAGGGTTTACGAGAGAAGGAGAAGACGGATAGAGAGAGATGGAAAGGGAGTGAGAGAGAGTGGGAGATGGAATGCTGTGTGGTCAACATCCAGGGCGAGAAATCCTTATTTGGAGAACACACTGTAGCAGCAGAGTCCATAAACTCAAACCTCTTGAGAATCCACAGAATCCACAAATCTCACTTGTATGTTTTACCAGAATCACAGACCATATGTCAAGGTGCCATTTAAAAATGTCTCAATCTCGAAAAGATATGCACTAATTTTCTCAAATGTTATTCTACTCAAGATTAATCAGTTTATGAACTATACACATTTGATTATTTTATTTACTGTAAATAGGCCCAGCAGTATCCATGATGTCATGATGATACCCAGAATATTCAGTGTTTTCACCATAAGATTTGTTTAACATTTGTCCCTCGAGTTAGCAAGTGCAGCTCATAGAAGGGTGTTGTTGATTTGATTATAGATTCAGCTAGATGGGGTTTGACCCCAGGGGGACGACCTTTTGCTCGTGAAAAGACCCTAATATATTGCAGCACAGAAACACGCATTTGGCAAGACCAACAACATGTGTGTGTGTGTGTGTGCGGGCGTGCGTGCTTTTGTGTCTGCCTATGTTTGTACGTGTATATATATTTTTTCTATGTATGTGCGTGTGTGCGCATGTCACTGTAAGGGCACGTGCATGTCGACGTATGTATGTGTGCACGTGTGTGTGTCGGACTGTGTATGTGTTATGTGTCTCAATGTGTGAATATTGTTTCTGCTGTACATTTGTTCGCCTCTCAATGTGAAAATAGCTGCTGTAGATTACATGTATGACACATAAATCATATCCTGTCAGTTTATACTCCCCCAGAGAGCCACTGACTACCCCAGTAACACCACCAAGCAAGTCTGTATGTGTGTTTGTGTGTACGTGTGTGACTGAGAGAGTGGTAGAGGGACGTGCATGGGCGACGCTCCAATAAAAAATGAGAACGATGCTATTCTGTGTGCTTCTGAAATAGGGCTACTGGTTCTCCAACAAGAAAAGACAAAGATGCTCAGAACATGACTTAAAGACAGCCACACTGTTACTGTAGGTGAACGTTTGAAATAGATCAAATAACAGTTATACCATCATATCATGAGAATGATAGAATACCTTTTGGTCCAATACACCATTCGAGTCAGCATCGTACACAAAACATATGAACATAAACATGCCCATACACACAAATCCCCTCAAATGCATGTTATGAAAGGTGTAATGATCGTAGTTCTGGTTTATCAGTTTTATTATAGATGATAAACATCTGTCAACTAGGTCACAACATCAAATGATGGGCTACAATTTGTAACGCCTTACTCTAACTTGATTTCCACACCATACAATCTCACACATATACACAAAAACAAACACAAACCCACGAATACACGCAAGTTATTGTACCGGGTATGTATGCATTGTGTTTAAAGTTTGTAAACTTGTCCTTGGAAGGAGGGGCCCCCACTCTGCGTTCCTTCTCAAGATGTCTTTCTTGTTAATTAAGGGCAGGTTTGCTAGGGTTAGGGGTTTTCATAAATATATGGCAGGTGAAGCCCTTTGAGACAGTTAGTGTGATTAAGGGCTATTTAAATACAAATGACTTGACTTCAAGAAAAGAGACAATGGTCGCCATTGTTATTATTGTATAATAATTTCTCCTGCTACTACCACTAAAGTAATTAATGCTTTCTTCCCTTTCACACTGTATTTGACAGTTTGAGTGCTTTAAGTTAGGGAATGTCTTCAAATGTGTTACATCTCACTTGAATGTGGGCATGGGAAAACCCTGTTATCCCTGAGATCTAAAGTGAGGTTCTCAAGAAGACACGATAAAGCAGAAGCTGTACCCAAACAGTAGACTGATGCAGTTTTCCAACATATAGTTTTGTGCAATGCTAGCTACAGACAGTCCAAAAGACCAAGAACATAAAAAAATAGCAACCACGTCTTGTTATTTCTGCAGCTTTCTAAATAAAAGTAGGGGTTTGTTTATAATACAAAAGGTACCAATGATGGTGATTAACATTTCCTATGTCTATGTGACTATGTGTCTATCCGTCAATCATTTCATTCAACTTTTACCAAACAGATAAATATTTTGGAAGATATTGGTGTGCTATAAAAGTATGAGGTAATGTTGACGGTTTACATCATGCATAGAACAACACGGTTGTCCTTTTTGCAGGTGGACAGATATAATTAAAATAACCATTTAATTACAATATAAACAAGTCATTTGTTTATAAGGTGCCATGTCTTGCATGTTTGCCGATCCATGACCATTGCAAGGTTTCTATAAATTCGCTGCTGTCCATGCTAGGTTGTTTGATTGAGAATCTGATTGTCAAATATTGGCTTTACACATTTCAGTCTGCAGCCTACTGATAAAATAACATTTAACATTTAATTTAACAATGAACAAAAGAGCATCAACCTTATCAGCCTACACAATATAGTGGATTTGGTTTTGTGAATAATAATTGAATGGTTGGGATCCCTGTGTTTATTTTATAATACTGCTTCTAATTTCTCTCTCCTTTTTTTCTTGCTTCATTTTACTCTCCCTTCCCCTCGAGTCATTCGAAATCTCCTTAAATGAAGTGAGAGTTGACTTCCAGAAGCAGGGGCTTGAGGAAGATTCCCTGTCTGAGTTGACAACCACAGACCGGCTTGACTCAGACGTCTTGAGCGAGAGCCTGGTCCCTACAGCCTGGAAATGAGAAGGTGAAAGAGAAAGTGAGATCATAAGAAACGAAGAAAATGCTCATGAAAGTGTCAAAACATCCTTTCCTCAGACATCCCTTATTGCTTCCCTCAATGAAGCGTGAACGTTAATTTAGACTCGTTAGTCGCCGTCAAATGTAATGCTATCCAAACAGTCAAGGCTTCATGCCTAGCTCAGGGACACTCTCCCCACTGGGGTCCACAGAGCCAAACTGGTCAGGGACCAGTTTCTGGGTGGGGTTAACAGTCGGATAACAGCGGAGATGTCTCAAATGTTAAGCTTGCGATAAACAAACGCATCCAAATACAGGGATAATACATGTCAGAGAAATGCGGTTACAAGAGATTGAATGCTATTTCATTAATTTGTTTTCTGTTTTAATCACCTACCATCAGAAACTTTGGGTCACGGTGGAGGAGCAGAGCAGGAAGGGAAAACAAGAGATGAGAGAGAGATAATGAGCTATTAAACAAATCCCAAACCACATCATCGTTCATCAATTACATCGTGAGATCAGGAACTGTACAAATTAAAAGTTACTTTCCAGGAATGAGTCATTGTGGGTTAAAGTACGTCGGAGAATAAAGAACACATATCTCAGTGATCAAATGCACACAGAAAGTAAAACAGCCAAACACAGGTTTAGGGGGGAGGGAGGGAGGGGGAGGGGGAGAGAGAGAGAGAGAGAGAGAGAGAGAGAGAGAGAGAGAGAGAGAGAGAGAGAGAGAGAGAGAGAGAGAGAGAGAGAGAGAGAGAGAGAGAGAGAGAGAGAGAGAACCAGGTGCCTAATCTTTGGAAGGAAAGAAGCAGGAAAACGGAATGATCAAACGCAAAGTAACAGTTTCTAGAAACAGCGGAAGGGGCAGAACGCAGAAGAGAGCGAGACACACACCACGGTCATTAGATAGACATGTACGGCTGGGAGAGGGCGAGAGAGAGAGAGCCTCATGGAACAAAGTGTGGGTAGAGGGAGAACATGCACCTTACATAACAATGTCATTAACCAGACACCCAATAAGCAAACTCCTCACATTAAAGCAGCCATAGGCTGTGGGGAGGAGAGAGAGAGAGGGAGAGAGAGAGAGAGAGAGAGAGAGAGAGAGAGAGAGAGAGAGAGAGAGAGAGAGAGAGAGGGGGAGAGAGAGAGAGAGAGAGAGAGAGAGAGAGAGAGAGAGAGAGAGATGAGAAATTGAGAAGAGAGAGAGAATGAGAGATAAGAGCTGAGGGAGGGTAGGAGAGGGGCACAGAGCGAGTGTAGACGAAAAAATCAGTAGGTGTTTGGAGGAGATGTTAATTATATGACACCTCATATTCCAATAGTAACGGGTACAACACGTAAACAAGGATTTGGTTGATTTATTGTTGATATGATGTGATGTCAACTGCATTTAGGGTTCCAAAGCAAAATATTAAATATCAATGTGTAACATGTTGGACTTGTTTGCCCAACAGCAAAGCAAGTTTCGGTGAACAGCACAGTGGGGGGGCTTTGCTCATCTTACACCCAACCACAAATACACAGTTATCTCAACACACACACACACACATACAGGGCTGCGACGACACACACTTTCACAGAGACTATACGAACACACACACTCACAGTTTCCCCGACACACACACAAAGGAATTTGGTGTAGCTCTTCGCCCACACAAAAAATAAAAACAGCTTTGAATTTAAATGAAATCCAATGAAAAGTAACAGTACGAAACTCTGTAAGAAACAGAGTTTTCAGGTTTTCATTTTGTACATTATAGTAAATTCATTCATCAATCCCGTGACCAATCCAGCTAAACAACCCAACTACCCACCTCCCCACATGCACCCTCCTTACCCCTCCCTCCATATCCATCCATCCATCCATCCATCCATCCATCCCTCCATCCATCACTCCATCCATCCATGCACCCCTCCCTCCATCCATGCACCCCTCCCTCCATCCCTCCACACACCCCCCCACCCCTCCATACTCACTGGCCAGGATCACCATGTCCATGCCCCAGAAGATGCTCATGATCCAGCCCACCATGACGACGGCGGTGAGGATCTGGATGAGCGCCGCCGCCACGTTGAGCAGGAACACGCAGCAGACCCCCCGCTGGGCCACCAGCTCGCTGCGGGCGCCACACAGCACCGCGAAGGCTGAGAGGAAGGTGCCTGGAGGGGCCAAGGGAGGGGAGGGTGGGGGGGAGTGAGGTGGGAGACCGGGTCAGAGGGGAGGGTGGGGGGGAGGGAGGTGGGAGACCGGGTCAGAGGGGAGGGTGGGGGGGAGGGAGGTGGGAGACCGGGTCAGAGGGGAGGGTGGGGGGAGGGAGGTGGGAGACCGGGTCAGAGGGGAGGGTGGGGGGGGAGGGAGGTGGATAGAGGGCGAAGGGGGAGGGGGGAGAGAAAGATTGTTGGGGTGCTTTTTAGGAAAAATGAGAAACAAATAATGAAATACATAATTATTATTTTGAATGTTTAAAAGCGTATGTATTAAGGTTTAAGTCTGGAGCTTTGTTGTTGGCTTGTGTTTGGTCGAATTAGCTATGGAGAAGAGATGAATCAAGCTCCAGTACAGGCAAACACACACCAGCAGGAAGAGAAGAGCAGCAACGGTCAGATGCCCCGCCCACACTACGGTCAGACCCCAAGCAGGTGGTCCCGCCCACCTCCAGCCGTTAGCTGTGATTGGCAGCCCAGCATGAACATGAATGCTCTTTATTAATCCACCTCAGTGCCCGTTACACTTAATAACACACTATCCCTTTCTCAGTACACATAGGGTGACTTAAATTTGCAAGATTTGCTCAGGCTTGAATTGATCATTAACAAGAATGATAAGAGGCATTTATGAAGAAAGTCTTCACCTGAAATGACAAGGTTCAATAATAACTGTAATTTCATGATCATGTATTTCGCTCCAATGAAGCTGTCACACTTAGTTCTCTGTTGGCATTATTAAAAACTCGAATATGTATAGTGGAACGCTCTGTTTGAAATGTGGTGTGTGTGTGTGTGTGTGTGTGTGTGTGTGTGTGTGTGTGTGTGTGTGTGTGTGTGTGTGTGTGTGTGTGTGTGTGTGTGTGTGTGTGTGTGTGTGTGTGTGTGTGTGTGTGCGTGTCACAGCCCCTATATATTATGCAGTGTAATGACTGTAATCGTCTAGCCATTTGGAGGAGGGTTAATAACCATGCAGAGTGGAGGCCTACTGTTGTGTGCCTGTATGGTATGAGTGGAGAGAGAGAGAGACATCGAGAGGGAGAAGCCAGAAAGGGGGAGAAGGAGCGGCGGAGGAGGGGTGTGTGAGAAAGAGAGGAGGACTACCAGGGCAGGGGGTCGGGAGGCTAATTTTAGCCCTGTGTAACAAACATGCTCCCAGCAGCCGAAACACACACACACACACACACACACACACACACACACACACACACACACACACACACACACACACACACACACACACACACACACACACACACACACACACACACACACACACACCCATCATGCACAACTCCAATGTGGTTCATTCTCTAAAGCTATTGAATACAAGCTTTGAACTCATCAAGCAATACCGCTGACTGCTGAACTGGTAGGTTAACTCGCGTTATTCTACTGGTACATAAAACATCCTGGTGTAATACCACTATGAGTGATACACACAAACACAAACACAGACACACATACACACACCGCCGGGCTAGAGCCATTTCTACCACTGACCATACACATCACTCCTAAAGGACCCGTGTGGGCATTCCAGTGCATATAAGGCAAAAGGACAGGAGGGCCAACTTAAGGAGCTGCACACTAACTAGGCAAGGTTATTGCTAGGTTGTTTGTTTTTCAGAGAGGTACACAGGAAATAGGATCAATCAGGAAATTGATTGTATTCCCTGGTTGATAGGCCACATGCCTCTCAGCCAGTCACAATTGGAAAAGGTTGTTTATTGCTGTTTGTGCCAGCTGCTTGTGTGTGTGTGTATGTGTGTGTTAGAGTATATGTGTGTGTGTGTGTGTGTGTGTGTGTGTGTGTGTGTGTGTGTGTGTGTGTGTGTGTGTGTGTGTGTGTGTGTGTGTGTGTGCCTGCAAGCGTGTATGTGTGTATCAATAATGCATGAATTATCCTCATGCACCAATTTCATAAATTCAATAAAAAGTTCCTGCTATCACCCAATGCGATTTTTCGTGTTGTAAATGAGCTTACACATACACACACACACACACACACACACACACACACACATACACACACACACACACACACACACACACACACACACACACACACACACACACACACACACACACACACACACACACACACACACACACACACCTTGTGTTCATCTTTGACCGAATGTTGTCATAGCAACTAGCAGCAGCTATATTCTCCGGCAGGATATTATTTCTAAAGCGACTCCAAGAGGGACTGATGTGAACAAACAACCCGCTGCCAGAAAACGAGACAATGCTAAGCTGATAGGCTAGCATTAGCCTAGCCCTCCATTTCATCACACAGGTCCTTGTTTGATGTGCCTTTGAATTTGCTGTGACCTCCTGTGTTGAACATAGCGCGTTCACAAAATGCATTAACATTCTTTGTTTTATTCAATATTAACTCTATTAGCAGTCATTAAGTCGCATGACCGGTACATTCTTTTCTGCAAGGTTAGATAGACCTGACTGGCATTCTCTAGCAATCAATATATTAGCAATAAGGTACATATGGACTCGTCAACGTGGCGAGAGAATATAGAAGAAGACAGAGAAGACAGAAGGAAGAGAAGACAGATTGAAAGAGGAAAGAGAGAGGATGATCCAAAATCAAAAAAAACGTTGACAATCTAAAGACAACAGAAATGTTGTCATCATTGATAATCACATTCTTCTAAGCCAAGATCCGATCTTAATCATGTAACTGTACTTTTAAAAGCTCATTATTTAATATGAAATAGATTAAGCCATAACAATCTTCCCGTAACAGGCAAAGAGAGAGAGCGATAGAGAGCGAGCGAGTGAGAGAGAGTGAGTGTGAGAGAAAGAAAGCGGGATGCGAGAGAGAGAGAGAGAGAGAGAGAGAGAGAGAGAGAGAGAGAGAGAGAGAGAGGGAGAGAGTTAAAGGATGAGTCAAAGAATGGTAATGGTATTCTCTCAGTCAGCTTCACTGAAAGGACTTTAAAGGTAAGGAAAGGGCACAAGGAGACCCACGCACACGCACGCACACACACACACACACACACACACACACACACACACACACACACACACACACACACACACACACACACACACACACACACACACACACACACACACACAGAAACACACAAATACAGAGTTCCAAATCACTACACTACTAATCAATGCAGACAAAGGGGGGATAGTCTCACTAAACTTCACGTATTGTTGAATTACATCTATAATCAATAATTGTTTGCTGTCACTAGACATGAACCAAATGCGGCCCCAAGGGAATGCATGTCTCTCTCTCTCTCTCTCTCTCTCTCTCTCTCTCTCTCTCTCTCTCTCTCTCTCTCTCTCTCTCTCTCTCTCTCTCTCTCGCTCTCTCTCTCTCTCGCTCTCTCTCTCTCTCTCTCTCTCTCTCTCTCTCTCTCTCTCTCTCTCTCTCTCTCTCTCTCTCTCTCTCTCTCTCTCTCTCTCTCTCTCCCCCTCTCTCTCTCTCTCTCTCTCTCTCTCTCTCTCTCTCTCTCTCTCTCTCTCTCTCTCTCTCTCTCTCTCTCTCTCTCTCTCCCCCTCTCTCTCTCTCTCTCTCTCTCTCTCTCTCTCTCTCTCTCTCTCTCTCTCTCTCTCTCTCTCTCTGTTTCTCGTGTATCCGTGTCTCTTTTTTGGGGGGAATATTGTGCGTGTGTGTGGGTGGGCTTGTGTGCCTAACAGATCAGTGCCATTAGTTAGAAAAAAATCCTGTTTTCAAACAGTGAGAGGGTAATTGAGAAATATATGGGGGGTGTAGTAGCTTCCTTTTATGACCAAGGACATCATTGAAGTGGTGCAATTAGTGGGTCTGCTGGGGATTCAGTGTGTGACTCCCTGTCAAATAATCCCCCCCGACAGGCCCCGCCTCCACCCCTCCCCCAGCCCTCCTCCACCTCACCACAACACCCCCCCACCTCTGATCCCTCTCTCTCTGGAACCAGCATCACACAGGCGCACACACACAGGCGCACACACACACACACACACACACACACACACACACACACACACACACACACACACACACACACACACACACACACACACACACACACACACACACACACACATATATAAACTGAACATAAAGAAATATAAGGTGTTATAACGAGCATATGAATAACATTGTAATCATTTAAATGTATGCCATAACATGTAACATGAGGTGTGTAACATGCTTTATGTAATTTGCATTGTGAGAGCATCTGTATACAGAAGAGCATTGCGTTGCCTTTAACATGAGGCCACACCCCACAGAAGATGAACTGCGTTCACTTTCTCTCAAATGCCCAAATTGATAACCACTCTAATATGTACTGCAAAATATTCTCAGGTAAAATGTAGATCTATAGATATGTATCAATTATAAAACGCAACACAATGCAATAATGAATATGATAAGATTCACATTTGTTATCATACATGAAATGTCAAAATATGAGAATACCTACAGGATTATAAAAAGTTAATATCCAATACAAAAAAAGACGTTTTAAAAAGAGCAAGGTGTGGGACTCACCTAGTCCAGGTATGAAGGTGTTGAGGAACAGGCAGATGACTGCCAGAGGGAAGGGCATCGTGGGAATAGCGGCGCGCAAAGTTCCCTTCTTCTCCCTGACCTCCACCACGACTCCTCCACCTGCTGCTGGGGCCCCAACCACGGCTTTGGTACTCATCTGGCAGCCTGTCCCCTCTTTATCTGCCATTGCTGTCTCAGTCGTGCTCTCTCCCTCACACACTCAGTCTGACTCTCTTTGTCTCTGTCTCTCTCCTCCCCTTTCAAATCTGTAGAGCAGGCAGTGCGATATGAACCTAAGAGCTGGTCTACTTTTACAGCCTTCACAATAAACTCAGTCAAAACTAATTTGAGATTTGACCGAAAAAGGATTAGAAGTAATCAGAAATATTATTTGCACAATCAAATCCATATCGAAACATATGGGCCAAATTCGATCAATGATATTCCAAAAAAGAACATCCCAAAAATGTCAAAACTTTCTCGCATAAACGGTACAAACTGTATTGATTTCAAAATAATTTTCGCAATAAAAAATATTGCGTTATCCAAGCATTGAGTATTCTTCAATAATTCGATCTGGTACCAGCGAGGTTTTCTTCAGTGGACGTTATTTGCTCGGTTGAACGTCCCTGCTATAGTCCAGGGTCCGGGAGATGTTTCTCCGTTAGGCTTCAGCGCTACAGCTGTCCTGGGTTGTCTTTGGTTTCCAAAGAGTCCTTGAATTGGGGGGGGGGGGGGGGGGGGGAGCTCAGTGACCATCCCCCCTTACAAAGACTAGAAACGTTCTTTTTAATGACTGGAACCTCATTAAAAAAATCGAGGCAATCTCTTATTCCTCGCAGAATGTTGTTGGCCAGTGAAATGATTTCGGAACTCATTTTGGGAAGCACCACCTGCTAATTGTCCCTTGGTCGCATCGGTGGCGCCTTAATTGAATCACGTGAGCTCAACAAAGCCAAACTGAACGCTTCAAACTGCTCTCTCTCTCTCTCTCTCTCTCTCTCTCTCTCTCTCTCTCTCTCTCTCTCTCTCTCTCTCTCTCTCTCTCTCTCTCTCTCTCTCTCTCTCTCTCTCTCTCTCTCTCTCTCTCTCTCTCTCTCTCTCTCTCTCTCTCTCTCTCTCTCTCTCTCTCTCTCTCTCTCTCTCTCTCTCTCTCTCTCTCTCTCTCTCTCTCTCTCTCTCGCTCTCGCTCTCGCTCTCTCTCTCTCTCTCGCTTTCTCTCGAATAGTTCTGCCATTTAGATGTCTCCCCCTCTGTGTTTATGTCCACCCCCCCAACCTGTTGCCTTTTATTTAAAGGTGCAGTACACATAGCTTCTTTGCTATTACGTTGAGTTTATGTTCAAATGTGCAATAATGTGTTTCTTTTCAAAAATGACAAAGAGAGAGGAAGGTTAGGCTTAATAGAAGGATAAA
>NC_044068.1:9337426-9347426 GCF_902167405.1 Gadus morhua
TCTACTACACGTTAGTAGACAAACGTGGTTCATGAAAATAGCCTATAATTAGTGTCCTCGCTCACAACATGGTCTCCGTCATTGTAGGATGGTGAAAAGGCTCTATCAGCTGTTCAACATAGCCATAGTGCCCCTCATTGTTACACACAGAATGTTATCTTCTCTTCCTCTTATGGTGTTCCTATTGTGACTCCCCTCTCCTCTCCTTTTGTCGGTTTAATGTTGATGCACTCCAGTGTTTTATTTTATCTTCAGTGTTGCTGTTTGTTTGTTGTTCAAGCCAAGCCATGCCTGATCTCCTCCTTCCCTTAACCGTGCAATTAGTATAATGAGTACAGTTCTTCCCTCAAGAGTTATCGGAGAAAGTTAACCGCTTTTTTCAAAATGCAATTCAAAATATTAGTAGTATTTGGGGATATAGTAAAGGTTGAGTTTTGTGCACGTTGATCTGCAAAAGCTTGCAGACATGTAAAACTACATTAACCATTGTCCCTTAGAAAGGAAAGAAACAGATTCACGGTGCTACGAAGCCAGAGAGGTGAAGAGATGTTTGTTCGGTTTGTACGGCGGAGCGTCTTTTAGTGGAAAGGTCCCGCTAAAGGAAGGTTCTGGCATCTTCTTCATGGGAGCATGTGCTTCATTCAGGGGCTTTGTCAGTGTTGATATGAAATCCAGGTGTTTTTGCAGATTCTTCCAATGCATTACATTTCTCATTAAAGGGGTTATATATATATATATATATATATATATATATATATATATATATATATATATATATATATATATATATATATATATATATATATATATATTTCTATATATATATTTGAATGTGTATATGTATGCTTGTGTCTCTGTGTATGTGTTTGTCTGCGTGTCTTTGTGCGTGTGCGTGTCTGTGTGTCTGTGTGTCTGCATGTATGTGTGTGTGGAGATCGGGGGGGGGAGTGTTCCTCGTCCCCTACTCCACTAGTTTCCTCTTGGAGGGGGGGATGAGGTGGGCGGGCAGCTCGGCAGGCAGCTCGTGTCCCTCCAGCTTCACCTTGATCAGATGGTTCGCCAGCGCAAACTCCTCATCGTCCAGCAGGCCGTCCTTGTCGATGTCGGCCAGCTTCCAGATCTTTCCCAGCACCGTGTTGGGCAGCTTGGACTTCACCATCTCCCGCTTCACGTTGGCGCCCGTCACCTTGCCGTTGACCGGCGACAGGGTGTAGAAGATCTCGTCGTAGGCGGGCTTGTCGCGCGCCACCACCCACTCGGCCTCGTCGATGCCCTCTCCAGCGCCCTCGCCGTAGCCGTAGCCGAAGGGCCCGTTCAGGGTGTTGGTGAAGGCCCCGCCCTTCACGGCGGCGTTGGGCCTCAGGTTCTCCTCCTGCCGCACCAGCACCATGAGGCCGGCGATGTCGTTGGTCAGCATGTCGTCCACCGCCTCCAGCAGCTTGCCCTTCAGCGGCGGGAACTTGGTCAGGTCCTGGGACTGCAGCTGGTCCTGGGGGGGGGGGGAGGGCCAGGGGGAGGGATTAGGAGGAGGAGGAGGAGGAGGAGGAGGAAGGGGAAGAGGAGGAGGAGGAGGTGGTAAACAAAAGTCAAACCGATGTCACTTCTAGGCAGCATAATGTGGCCATAATGTGATTCAGTCAATTAACTTCTACGTTACCCTTCACATATGTGTTCCAAAGGCAAAGGCAAACCTTTGTGTCTAGAGTCAAGCAAAATGGTGACAAAATATACCTCCCTTCTTAAGCAGATTATAATATAATACGCATGCACTAGTTTTTTTTGTTTTTTCTTCTTTTCCCAAAACATGCAAGAGCAAAGCGAACATGGAACCATTACAAGCAACCGTATCGAGGTTTCACTCGACTTGTCAGCACAGAATCCTGCCCATGCTACTTTAAAAGTGCCAGCTGGGGGAAGACTGTACACTCTCTGTGACGGCCTCTAGACCGGTTTACCTGCATCCTCTTGAGGTTGGGGAAGTCTCCGGGGGAGATCTGGTGCTCTCTCTCTATGCGGACGTAAATGTCTCCCAGACTTGCTATCAGCTCTTTCTTCTTGTTGTCCTTCCCGAACACAGTGGGCATCTCTTTCTTCAGCGAGCTGATGATGTACGCGTGAACCTGCGCCAAAAAAGAAACACATACTCAACATTCTGGTAACTTAATAAGCAGACGACAGCTCTGTTTGTGTGTGTGTGTGTGTGTGTGTGTGTGTGTGTGTGTGTGTGTGTGTGTGTGTGTGTGTGTGTGTGTGTGTGTGTGTGTGTGTGTGTGCACGTTGTTTGGTTGGTGCCTTGATTTCTAAAAATGCAGTTGGAATTTCAGTCTTTCCTTTAAGAAAAGAAAAAAAGAAGTCGACTTCCTCTCCAAACAGGAAACCGGAGATAATCCACTTAGGGGTTGAACAACCTCACTTGTCAAACTCACTACGTCTATGCTCTATGAGCTCCCTAAGGAGTGTGGGGGGGGGGGGGATATGGGGGGAGGAGGGGGAGAAGGGGGAGACGCGGTGACGCGTTGTGTCAAGGTTGACAGCTGGGTCGGGCCGGGATGATGGAGGGATAAAAGACGATGGATGAAATGGGAAACAGGATTTGGTTTTCCCACCCATCCCGTCAGTGGGATCAAGTGGGATGGCGCCATTTTGTGTCCCTGAGGCTTCAAGATAAAATCGGCTTGTTGTTCTGGGGCGTCGCCTTGCCTTCAGTTCAATCCAATTCAATTGTATTTGTATAGCCCTTAATCGCAGTTGCAGCCTCAAGAGTGCTGAGCTGGCCAGATATTTACGACATGCCTTAACGATTAGACATTCGTTTTCACAAGTTTATATCATCTCCTGATGCTTAGCCTGTAAAAGAAGCAATGACTTTGACTTTGATATTGGGAAATCGCAAAGTCAAAGTCACGATTCACCAGTGATTGTGTGAGTCCTGTAAATGTCACACATCCAAAAGCAAAATCTATTGGCAAGCAAAGGACCAAGCCATGAGCCAATTCCAGATCCATATGTGGACATTTGACTGACGCACAATATGTAAGTCAGTATTTAGCTCTGTCAGTGTGCTCCCACCCTGGGTGTAACAGGGCCTGACAGCAGAAGGGACACACCTACGTGGGAGAAAAGGAAAAAAAAACGCCATCCAAGCCAATAAGCTGACAGGTTTCGCCTGACGACGAGAAACTCAATGACCAATACCACATGCGCGCAACCAAACTCTTTCACTTAGGCAATAGTATTTGATGCATTCACACAAGCCGTGATAATGTCTGTGAAAACCATTGTTGGTTGGCTGATTGTGCGTAAATATAAAAAAGTTTGTCATATTTAAGCTTAATGAAACATTCCGGAGAGAAAACTACGATATCAAAATGAAAATTGCGTGGGTTGTGATGTTGACTATGTTTTAACCCTTCCCACAGTAGTGTACTTGGGTGTGAGATTTTTGAGAACTGCGTCATTTCATCATGCATGATCGAAATTTGTGATGCATAAAACAACCTGAATGATCAGCTACCTCTCCTAACCAATTAAAACCACACAGCCCACTGACCAGTAACATCGCCTTTTCTGTGTATACGTGTGTGTGTAGGTCTATGTTTGGGAGTGTGTGTGTGTTTGTGTGTGTGTGTGTGTGTAGGTCTATGTTTGGGATTGTGTGTGTGTGTGTGTGTGTGTGTGTGTGTGTGTGTGTGTGTGTGTGTGTGTGTGTGTGTGTGTGTGTGTGCGTGCATGTGTGTACGCCCGTGGTCATACCTTGGCGAGCCGCGCCCTCTTGATGAGGTCATTGAGCTTCCTAAGCGCGGCGTTCCTGGGAAGGGACTGGATGTCCTTGAACAGATCCTGCTCCTCTGCCTCAAACAGCTTCCTGTTGTCTGGGATCAGCAGTGGATGGGACCAGAAGGAGCCGATGTAGACCCGGATCACCTGCAGAGAGAGGGAGAGAGACAGAGAGAATACAACATAGTCATAACCTGTTATAACCATGTTATTCTGTCAATAATGTCTACGGAGATGGGGGGGAATTGCGGCTGATTGATTTTACCATGACATGTTGTCTGACTGTTCTTATACTGCTCAGTGATGTTCACTGTTCACTAACCCTTTGTTTTGGGCTTTAACCTTTTGGAGTACTACTTTGCTATTTTTTGCCTTTGTCTAATTTTTTAAGTTCTTTGGAGAACTTTAATGTTTTTTACCATTACCATAAAGCTCTTTTGAATTGAATTGAACTGATTAGTGCCAGAGACAGAGATAGAGCGACAGAGACAGAGAGAAAGAGACAGAGACAGAGACATAGATAGCGACAGAGACGGAGAGACAGCGACAGAGACAGAGTCAGAGATAAACAACAACAACTGAAAGAGAATCAGTCACCCATTAATAAATCGATAATCAACACATTTATCAACACATTTCTCTCTTTAACTAAACTTCAAAATGGCATGATTTGTTACCTCCGGCGTGTTGACGATTTTCCCCAGGGACCACATCAGGGCTCCATACACCCTCATCAGCTGCTGGGTCTCTATCTGGTCCGCCTTGTTCAACACCACCCTTAATTGAGTCATGGTACAGCATCATTTATCATGCCTAAGTCCTTCCCTCCCGGTGTTTTTTCAGAGGTTCCTACCGGGTCTTTACCTGATCTTGTCCTCGTGGTTCTTCAGGGCCTTGATCACGTCCGAGAACTCGTCGGAGATGTCCAGCTTATGGGCGTCGAACAGCAGTATGATCCGGTCCACGCGCTCAGCAAACCACTCCAGCACCGCAGCAAAGTCATAGCCTGAGAGAGGATATCAATAACAAATCGTCATTTTAATCGGCACGTATTTTTATAAAATCATCAAATGTCTCCATGGGGTCAGTGCGCTCTATCTATAGTGTGAAAATAGTCTAAAATTTACGATAAAATGATCCTAGATTGAGCCAATCGCTTCACTTAAGGTACAGCTTGGTAGTAGAAGTTTTGTGTGTGGTTGTGATTTATGGGAAGTGCAGTTTCCACATAGATTACTGTACGTGTCCAAATGGGTTTTCACTCTTACCTGGAGATCTTCCACAGAAGATGAGATCAAAAATGATGATTGAATGGAGGAGTTAGTGCATTAAAAGGCACCACAAGGACACCAGTACTGACAGACAGATGGACGGAGTGGTAGTACAGTAGTGGGAGCAGCAGCAGCAATGGTAGAGGTAGTAGTGATGCAGTAGGGATTTATGCAATGGTTAAGAGATTATGTTTACTGTCAGCAACAAATGGGGTACAGCAAGGAGTAAGCGTTTAATTGTTATTTTAGTGTTTTTTTTGTCTAACTTAATTTCATGAAAATCTGGCCTAAAATTAAGTTCACAGCCTTCAAAAGAGGCTTTTAAAACGTACGTGCATCTTCCTAATTATTTATTATGTAATTTCTAATTTATTCTGAATCACATAAGCTCATATACAAACTTTTACTTTGAAAATCTCATATATTATTAAAGGCATTTGCTGCTTTGTTGCTACATGGGGCCTAAGTAGTGTCTACTTCATATTAACTACTTTCAAATCTATATGAACACTAAAACAGCTTAGCTTTAATCTCAAATAACATAATTTGTATTTCAATTTCATTCTTTTAAATCTTGATTTTGCCATCTATTCTCTTTTGAATATCCAACTCATAATTGAAACAAAGAATAGACCCTGCATCACTCTGAAATAGGTTTTATGCGATATTATTTTAAATATTCATACTATATGTCCTACTATATGTACTATAAGTTTGACGACAGCAGGTTTTGCCAATTGATTTCCTTAACCGCTTCATTCTTGATAACCATACTACAGCTTGTGTGCAGACCAAGTGGCCTTAGTCTGGCATTAGTCTGTATGAGAGGCCGACTACTTTGACAAAAACACTGCATCTTGGCCAAAGCTTCAAAGCGCTGGATTCAAATGATACTTTGATGAATTTTAGTGCATCATTTTTCATAACACTGTCATTCCACAAAAAAAGGCTTATATTTGTCTTCAATTTTATGTTAAACACTGCTATCACAATGAGCGTGAAACACAAACAGGAGCCCGCCAATAGCAGGAACCGTCAAAGACAAATAAACACACTTTTTTTGGTGAAGAAAAAAATGACCAAAATCCTACAACTCAAGTTATCATCCTATTTTTTGGCAGGTTGGCACACAAATCTACGATACCTCCGTAACGACATCTACGTAGCCTGCTATAGCCAGAAAGATCCTCTGTCAAATCTGGATGTAAACATACAATGAATCGCTATTAAAATAAAAAACAGAAAATAATGAGACAATACCAATGACACAAAGATAAAAGAATGGATGCTATACACGCCAAAACACACACACACACACAGACACACACACACAAACACACTGAAAAAACACCTCACACAACGACGCACACATTCTGTGTCTCCAGTGAAAACACAGCTGTGCTGAGTCAGAGGTAGTATTAGCATGTGTTTCATTTCCAAATGGACCATGTTTAAGGTCACAACACCGAGGGGTTTATTTGCTTTGACGCAGGACAAAATAACAACACTAAACACCCTTCTCCTAATTGTTTGCAAAACAGAACTGTTATGTGGTGTTCACTGTGAATTGTTATGTGATCAAGCATGAATGGTTGAATTAATTAAATACACAATTTACAATATGAATTGTGGTGCAGTTTCTTACTGCAATCATTGTACAAGATGGTATATCATTTCTTTTTTTAATACTTCAATCCCTAAACGGTATTAATTGACCGACCAGTACACAGACTTATGAAATAACAATATCACTTAAGGCCACATGATGAATATCAACTACCTTACGTAAGGTTATGCAGAATTTAACAAATTTAACCGAAAGAACATTTCAAAACATGCTCGGCCATGAAGAGGTAGCAGAACATTCAAGAAAACCAAACAATTCGTTCAACCATGCTAATCATCATGACCATTAAACATGACTAGCACTTTCTGGTTAGGTCTTATAAGCCAGGTAGCTATTTAAATTGTTCTCGGTGTTTGCAATAGTTGATTAAATAGCTCTGGCTGACAGTAATGATAACCTTTGGAAAGTCATACACAAGAATGTGAAGAAGTCAATGTTCAGAGAAATCAATGTGTGTATTGTGTAGAAGTCTATGTGTGTATATGTGTATATGTGTAGAAGTCCATGTTCGTAGAAGTGGGCGGATCCATTTTGAGAATCAATGCAAGCTAAGTGCTTGAGGAAGTCTCAGAGAAGACACAGATGCTTTGCAAAAACACAATACAAGATACTATGAGAAGGTCCCCATTGTGTAAGAGTGTCTATAGTGTGTATATGTTTGTGTGTCAGTGAACCTTGGTCACAGAAAAAAGGGAGAAGAGAGTGATGGTAAAGTGAAACATGTTGAGGAATAAATTCAGGGGCGGACGAAAGGGAGGGCAAGGAAAATAGACTGAGTTGTGGACATAAAGACGTTTGGTATCCGTTCATTTGCATATTGCCTTTGTCCACGTTTGGCGGTTGTTATGGAAATGTCTGCATTTAGCATTGGGAATGCCGGCATCCAGACAGACATACCTTCCCTTAATAAAACAGTGTGATTCTATTGAAACCAATCGTGCATAATTTAATACAATTTGGTTCGCTTACAGACAAGCTGATGCCACCATATACAGGTCCTTCTTTCCCTGCCTATGTTTCTTTCTTTCCTTTTTTTACAGTTCTCCTATGACGAAGCATTTCAAGGAACAATCCATTGTTTCTGTCATAAATGTGTAACTACCCCTATGAGCAAAGTCTAAATGAATAGGCAATGGGACTGACTTGTATGATTCAACAATATTCAATGATGCACTCATGTTTTGATAAAGAACAAGAAATGAAGATTGAGTGTCTGAGTTAAAATATAACTTATTTCAGACAATGTTACTTGCATACACCTAACTGAGGCTGTGTGTGTGTGTTTTGTGTGTATGTGTGTGTGTGTGATTCAAAGCTGTTTTTTTCCCTCTACTTCCTACTTCCCGAAAAGCCTGGGGCATGATGCTATTGATATCTGATGCAACCACACACACACAAACACACACACACACACACACACACACACACACACACACACACACACACACACACACACACACACACACACACACACACACACACACACACACACACACACACACACACTGCTGACTCTGCAGATCCCAGCGATTACAGGGTGGCCAAATGTACACTGATACAGAGAACACTACAGTAAGGATTGGTAAGTGTGTGTGTGTGTGTGTGTGTGTGTGTGTGTGTGTGTGTGTGTGTGTGTGTGTGTGTGTGTGTGTGTGTGTGTGTGTGTGTGTGTGTGTGTGTGTGTGTGTGTGTGTGTGTGTGTGATTTTACCTCGACTGATTCTCTGCTTCTCGCCTGACAGAATCCCCGGAGTGTCGATCACACTGATGCTCTCCAGCACTGGATTAGGCAGCTGGGCACACACAAACCTAGAGTCACACACACACACACACACACACGCGCGCGCACACGCACACACACACATGCACACACACACATATGCGAATTAGCAAGGAAAAGAGATAAGCAAATTCAGAGAGGTGCAGAGGACAAAGAAAAGGTAGAGGGGACGGTGGGCAGAGGAGAGGAGAGGATGGAGAGGGAAGGAAACGAGGAGACGGGAGGAAGACACAACGCGTTTAGCATGAGAGCAGACGGAAAGGACGAAGGACAGGGGAAGAGTTTTTACGACTGCAGAGGATCTGTGGCTCATCTGCCACGGATAACTCCCCCCTCCCCCCCACAGAGACACACGTGTGCACGCCCACACACACTACATAGACTTATCCCTATTTTCCAACGTTCGCTCTCCAGCTGCATAAATACAGCACTCTGAGCAGTCCCCACTAATATGGCTGTGTGTGTGTGTTTGTGTGTGTGTGTGTGTGTGTGTGTGTTTGTGCCTGTGTGTGTGTGCGTCTTAGTGTGTGAGTGTGAACTGATTTGGTGGGGCGCTCCACTGCGGAGACAAGGTCACGCACACACTTTAGCAGTTTCTCTTCCCCCAGAAGAGGTGGACAACTGACCTGCTCCAAGATACACAAACACACACGCACACATGCACACAAACAAACACACACACACACACACACACACACACACACACCACTACCACCACTACAGCCATTACTGACCTGCACTGACACAAAAAACATGAAAGCATGCAGACACAAGATTCATGCACAGAGCTATTACTGATCCATACTGACCTCCACATACACACACACACACGCTCACACAATTTATGCACAGGGCCATTACTGACACACACGCGCACTAGCACACGACCACCGCACAGCCATTACTGACCTGTGCTAACATAAAATACATGGAAACATGTACACACACATTTTTTATGCATAAGGCCATTACTGACCCATACTGACCTCCATACTCACACACACACATACACACACACACACACGCATACACACACGCCCAAGCCATTACCGAGGGAAAGCCTGGCCAAAGAGCACGAGGCAAATTCAATCAAGCTGGAATGTAGTGCTATGGTGCCGTCTCTCTCTTGCTCTCTCCCCCTCTTACTCTCTCTGCAACACTCACTCTTGGTCCAGCCGTCCCCTATTCCCCATCCCCCATTGTGGTCTCTCTCTTGTATATCTGTGTCCTCCTCTGCTATTGGTAACACCGGTATCATCCAGTCACCGTACCCCGCAGCGCGCCACTACTCTTACCTGTTGAGGAAGGCGTTCCCGAAGGCGTTGAGCTTCCTGAAGGGCTTCTTGGGGTCCACCACAAGGGCGTTGCCGGGGACGACGCCCTCCGTGTCGCCGTGCATCACGGCGATGAAGGAGTCCGTGGTGGGCTCCGGGCCGATCCGCATGCCGGGGAAGTCCTGCTCCAGCAGGTAGCTGCGGGCCAAGGGGGAGGCTGAGTCATGGCTCCACGTCGACACAACGCTAAGGCGGGGACGGGTCCGCTAACC
>NC_044068.1:9352426-9394926 GCF_902167405.1 Gadus morhua
AGTAGCCTAGGACATATAGAAAATACATGAAGTTCACAATCTTAAACCTGAGTAAAACCAGTTGATTCAACTGAAACATCCTGAAGGTTTTACATAGAATCGGTGTCTATAGTTAAAGGTTGGACTGAAAGATCTTATGGCAATCCAATGCAACACATTATTATTGTAGATGGACAAAAGCACTACAGAACCATACATTTTACTTCAAATAATTTCTAGAATAAAAAGCATAAGCGCTCATGTAGTAACACGGTGGACAGAGTGAGTGGGCATTCAAGTGCTAAAGTTTTACTTCATCTAAAAACCATCGTATAATGTCACAGATAATATAAACAATACTAATAATATGATGATAAGAGCTAAAATAGTTTATGTTCTTTGTTGGCCCACATATATCTTGAAAAAAAAAAAACTACAACATAATAATATAATAATCCCATCAATGGAGTTACAAAACACCTTCATTTTAGGTAAAACATTGATATTCACCGGGATTCTGGAATGCATTGAAGTCAGTGATTTTAATCCGTCATTCACTGTCCGCCAAGAGCCAGTGAGAAGAAGTAGGTTAAAGAGGTCAGTGATGGGTCAATGTGCCCTACTCCACTCCTCCACTACCCTCCAGGAGGAGTCATCATGGAGGTTGCATCACGATGGAGGATTTCCCCCCCATCCATAAAACATGCTTTAACTGAGCCTGAACTAATAAGATCCCAATAGAATCTTTGCATACATGTACTTCAAATTCTAGGAAGGGTCACCATTATACAGAAATAGTCTATCGTTTCAATAATAACACAAATAATAATAATAAAATCGAAAGAGTACGATTTGTTCATAATTATTGAGTTTGTCATTTGTCAAAAAAAGGACACTGTTGTGCATAATAAAGTGTATAATAAAAGCTATGCATCTACTATATATACTAAACTATATACGTCAATACAAAGGAGGTGAGTGGTGTCCGTGCTCCTTGGTCCCTACTCGTCCACCACCACTACGCTCCAGTTGGCCAGCAAGGTTCCCATCTCCAATTCCATCGCCCTCGCGTTCTCTCTCTGCTCCTCCGACCCTTGCCGCACAAACACGTTCTCCAGCCTCACGCCTCCTCTCCCTCCCTCTGCTCCCGCCTCCTGCTCCTCCTCCTCCTCCTCCTCTTCCTCCTCCTCCCCTCCTCTGCTCCCGGGCTGTCCCGCTCCCAGCAGCCAGCGATCCAAACCTCCCTCTGCCCACGCCCACGTCTCGGGAAGCATGAACACTCCACTCTCAGGGTCCCAATGGATCATGCCTGCGTCCTCGTCCTCCTCGTCCTCCTCGTCCTCCTCCCCCCTACCCCTCCCTTCTCCCTCCCCCCCATGCCCCAGCAGCCCCTCCCTGGGGTCCTCCGAGCCCTCTTGTCCGCCCCCGACCGGATCCCCTCTGACGAATCCGTAGTCCGTGCCTCCCGCCTCGTGGCAGTCCTCCCAGGGTGGCTCTGGCTCCGGGGACGCGCCCCGACCTTGCAAGGCGTAGCACAGCAGGTCCGGGAGCACGCCCCGACCCTGCGAGGCGTAGCCAATGGGCGATTGCGGCCCGTAGGCGCTGTCGGGCGGCGGCGGCGGCGGCGGCGGCGGCTTGGGGTGGTATGGGCCGACGTGGATGGGGTCCAAGTGCTCGGGAGTGAAAGTCGGCGGAGGGAAGGAGTGGCACGTTGGTTCCTGGGGAGGAGGGGGGGGGGGAACCAGAAAAACATGAATGTTAGGGTTTGGAGCGTTCTCAGAGTCATCCGAGATGCGGACGATAAGTGATCTTCCTGGGTGTGACTGCATGCTGTGGGCATTGCATTACAACAACGTCATGTATACGTACCAACTGTCACTGTGTAGTATGGTGAAGGATATGGGTGTACGTGTGTGAGTGTGTGTATTTTACCAGTGCCTGTGGCCATTTCTCCTCCTTGCCCCAAACCAGGTAATGGATGAAGTAGGCCCCGACTCCGAGCACGCATATGCAACACAACGGAACCACGATCCCCACAACCACGCTCCTCAGCTGGCCGATGAACGGGTCTGGAGAGAGAGCAGGAAGAGACGCCTGTTCTTTACCTCTACACACCATGGCTGCTTAGGTACTCACACACTTCGGGTGCATTCAGAAATGTACCGTGAGTTGAGCAATTTGATGACGAGTGTGTACAGCAAAAGTTCCCCGTTCAAGTGCACAAAGACTTGATGGTGTCGCTTGAATGCACGGATCACTGTGCAAGCTCAACCTACCTTCAACAAACTTCCTGTGTTTGCATTGTACGTCATGAAGTCAACCATATTGAATCACCTACCTTCATGAACAATGTATTGCATATGTTGCAAAAGGATTTGCGAGGGATGCACGATAATTACTTTTTGTCAATGATACAATGATACGATGACCAATAACTATCTGCTTCGCATGGCCGGTTACAGACAAGATAACCGATTGCTTAATAACCACATCCACTACACTGCATGACTTTACTAATTTCAGACGTTGGACATAATAAGCGAGTCAACAGTGAGCAACGCTTCTAAAGCCCTATGGTTAAGCCAACAGAAGCAATATTGGCCTCCTGTTATCGACTCTATTTATCGGCTATAATTTAATTATTGGAATAAAACATAGTAATACAACATACAAATATGCATTTGGCCCCCCTCCTGTTCAGCCATATTTCTAGCAGACCTGGCCCGAGATGAGCCCATCACAATCATGTATCTAATATGTGGCTGGTTTAATACGATGACGCACACTAAGGGAGCGTCAGTGAGTCATTTTTGTATACAACCGAGATGGCTGCCGCGGATGTGGTACACGTTATGTTGCTCTGGTTGGTTGTAGGTCCAGCCAATTGTGTCCAGAGGCACTATTGGTCTGGCCTGTTGATAACACCCCTTCGAAATCGAAAATGAACCGCGAAGTTCCAGACTAATGGCGATGGCATGGCTACAATTTGTCAGCCTACAATTGATCAGACCCAATATATACTGTATCTTGCATCACTAAAATAGACAGTTTGCTAAAAGGAACGTGACAGGCCTGGGCGTTTAAATTGAGAGATGCGGGAAAACAAAGAAAGAATCCTTTCAAGGTTGACATAAACACAAGGAGATTACAATCACATTTCTGTGGTGAATAGATATTTTTAATTGTCGTTTCCCCTCCTTTCCTGTTCAGCAACATTCCTTTCAATCATCCTCTGAACATTACTGACAACCAGTTTTTACACACCCATACACACCAATACACACACATACAAACTGTACCATGAGGTGTTTTGATGCAGTGCCAGGTGGAGGGCTGGCATTCGATTAGCATGGAGTTGAATCTGGTACGGGCGGAGAAGCAGTACTCTGTGTCATAGTCCATCAGGCGGTACACGTATCGACCGGAGGAGAATGGGATATGTTGCTGCACACACATACATTTGAACACACACACACACGCACACACACACACACACACAGATTACACATTGGATCTTCATCGATCATCATTACATCCTTCAGTGTAAAATGATGTAGATACTGATATTTAGGGTGTAAATATAACAATATAAATCAAGGTTACGAATTACTTTGGAAATGAAAACTGAATTTTGTGTTTTGCAATGAGCTCGGTCGGGGGGGCCATCTTGCCCAGGTATCACACCCAGCCATATCTTTAGCCTAGAGAGGGTGTAGGTGGTTTGTGATTGGCTTGGTGTAGTCACAGTAACCCAATAGGAAATAGATTGTTACACCTTTTTGTGCTGACCCTGAAATTGAGCAGAGAACTTGTGTAACCACAGAGGGACTCTGATGGTTGTTTTGGGTATCTTGCGTGAGCCCAGGAACAAGGTGTTGAACAAGGTATTGACTTATTCAATTACCATCCGTGTACCTACCGTCAAGTTTTTGCTGTCAGCGATGCGAATGGAGAGGTTAAAGGCCATCTGAGGGTAGACTTCCAACATGGTCATCTCTGGCTTGCTGTTGTCTGGCTGGTATCTCATTGGTGACTTCATGTTTACAATGGCACTGTTGCCTTTCATTTCCAGGGTGACCAATGGGGGGCCTAAGATAGCTGTAAATGGTGATGACGAGAGAATACTACTTTATAATACTGAGTTTGACTGTAGTGTCACCATTGTAACAGATGAAGACATTCAGGATTCGTTTGTAGTTAATAGTTAATACATAACAGTTTGTAATTCTTTGTTTTTTGCAAAACAGCATTTTACTTTGAATTTCACCTCCACTTACTATCAGTCTTGGGGTCAAATCGTTTCTGCGTCTTCTTCCACTTAGAGGGACCAGTGCGATCTACAGCTCGGACCCTTGCGAAGTAGCCATGCTCCAGATCCTGCGTCTGATTGGTCAGATCACACCGGGTCAGTTCCAGTTCTCTGCAGTGCGGCACCACCCTCCAGCGTTCGCCATAGCTGTACATGTTAACGTTCAAAGGAATACTATAATAGTGGTTGTACTCTAGCATGTCAATTCCTAAATATAATACAAATTATAACAGTTGTAAGGTACTCTGCTTCTACTCAATACTAATACTGATTATTACATCACAGTTCATGATTCATTTTGAAATGTACTTTTCAATGATACGGGTATGTACGTAAATAAGATGCCAGATGGCATAAAAAGACATCAAAATAGAGCTTGTTAATAAAGAAATATTTCCGGAGATAGAGTCCCCCCTAGACCCCCATAGAGCGGTATGGGCTCAGCCCCAAATCCTAGCAATGCCTCTACCTGCCCCTGCCTGTACCATTGTGGTTGTTTAATAATGCCCCTGAATTCAGAGTAAGTTGGATAAAGCATGGACATGAATGACTCAATAGAACAGAATGTTATCAAGCTGCTTTCTTTTAATTGTTTAAGGACATTGCTGTAGTTTTTCAAAGCCAATATAAATAAGTGATAAGCACAACCTTCAATTTAAAACAACAACCACCCCCCAGCGACACCACAGTCTACATTAAGCACACACACACACGTACATGGCATACTGCACCCTAAAGTAGGTGCCCGGTGGAGTGTGTTCCCCAGGAAGCCAATGGAGACTATTCTGAAGATTTATGGAAGAAAACCAGACATCGGCGGGCATGGGAGGTGAACAGAAGGCTAGAGAACGAAAGAGAAATAATAACACACGCACACGCACACAGACGCGCACACAAACACGTACACACACACACACACACACACACACACACACACACACACACACACACACACACACACACACACACACACACACACACACACACACACACACACAGAAAAAGAGTCAGAGTTGTAAAAGAGTTCAGTCTATGCGATAAGTCAGGATAACAACTAACAAGTATGATTAGTGTCTCATGAAACTGAAGATAATAAATAGGGCTTTTATACGTAGGCTATACCTGCGATATGACAATGATATATTCGATGATAATAATATTTCATATTTATGTATAGTTATTTATAATAAATTATATTTGCCATGTAATTATATATATACAGTATATCATAACAAAGTTATGGTTATCAATTTAATATTTTTTGCATAGATACGTTTCCTAAGATCTTACGCACATGCACTGCATTCAGGGTGTAACGTAAACTTTCCCACAAGTTTGCTTTAGAAACCCCGCCGTGAGAGAAAAAAAGAAAAGCCGTGTCCCTTACCTGCATTATATAGCGCTCCTACATGGAAAACAAGGACCATGGTCCACTTCTCCATGGCAACATATGAGAATAAACACGGAATCGTCTCCACCAAGACCTCCTGATCGTAAAGGTCTTCAAACACAAATCCGACTTCTTCGACGTTTCCTGGGTATTCCCTTCATCTTAACGGCTGTCTGTCCTCTCTAAACTTAAACTTGTGAAATACATTTGCATATAGGGGATTTTTCGGGAAAAAATAAAGTATGTCAACTCCCGGGAAATAGTTCACCTGTAAGCGCTCAGTATGAATGATAATGTGAGCGTGAGAGCGCGATAGAATGTCACTGCGCTTGTTGTTATTCATTAACAATAGTGGGAGGGTTGAGACGAGTCAACCCAATACCTAGGGCTGAACAGGTGCCATCATGGAAATTACCCTGGGACACCACAGAAAAATGCACAGTTATAAATTAAACAAAGGAAAAAAACGATGTAAAACCACCAAGTCACTGGAAATCGGAATAAAAAATGAATTCCACCACTAGCGAAACAATCTGAAAAGAAAATGTTTGTTGTTTTTATTGCGAGGAAATGTTTCGCTTTTTTATTTATTTTTACGACGGAGGGAAGTAAGAAACAACGCGGAACTATATCGCTTTGGGTATTGTTCCCCCTTCGGCTTGTTTTTGACGTTGCACGCTTCATTTACGCTTTTGTCCAGGCGCTGCAGCATTAGCTTGCCTTAACAGATGCCTCATCTAGTACACCAGTCATATAGAAGAATACAGTAATCCATGTGTGTGATGGTCAGGTGAAATTGATACCTAGATATTACAACATGGCCCTTTCAATGGAAACCCAGCTCCAGAGCATCTTTGAAGATGTGGTGGTAGGTCGCATGGTCCTCTTTTATTGCGTTATAATAAAGCTAACATGAAGTAGCGTCCCAGAGTGAATTGCCTCAACGTTATGATGGGCCAATTTGTAACCTGCCCCAAATCAACCGTGGTCAGACAAAGTAACTTTTGTGATCAAACGTGCTTAAATACCGGGCAGCATCATGTATTCTGAACAAGGAAACTGAATGGAAAAAATTGGTGTAAAGTATTTCTATCACTGCCTGCGATTCCATGTAGCACATGCACAACTTATATTAATTTAACGTTAGACCTTGGTAGAAGGCAAACCACAAGGCAAAATATGGTGTCCAAGAGTAGTTACAATTCACTCCATTGAGTTCCATATCCATGAAAATATGTATTCTCAGATACTGTTAAATGGCTATAAACTCACAAATATTGCAACTCTACCACACCTCTCGTGTGGGAAGCGTTCAATCCCTTCAGCTCACGTTATGCTTCACAGACGGATCAACAAAATATGCCTGTCATGCCCATACAAAGAAGATATATATCCAAAATATCTGTAGAGGTGCAATAGTAGTGAGTTTATTGCTATTAAATACAATCAGATACCTTCGCTTGCTGCAAGACCTATGCTCTACCCAGTATATTTTACCACTGATTATTCTCCTGTCCATGCCCACTGTCTTGCAGAAAACGGAGATGATCGAAGAGGCCTTTGCTGGGTATGGACACAAACACACATACACACACGCACACGATTGCACACGTGTGCTTGGGCATGTGTGATCAATTGTTTTTTTATTGCAGCATGTTTATGGACACTCCAGAAGATGAGAGGACTAAATTGATCAGCTGTCTTGGAGCCTTTAGGCAGTACTGGGGGACGTTGCCACAGGTGAGCATTCACCCTTGTAGTGTATCACACCCACCTGAAAGTTACTGGGTTTGAATCTCCAGATCTGGAATGTAACTAGTAGTCATCTTGGAGAAAGTTGCCTGCTTGCTACTCAGAGTGAAATCATATACATTTTAGCTAAGATACAAAGAATGAAAGTGGCTGCTAAATGAGAAAATTCCCTTCTGAGAGCTTGATCTGCTTTGCGCGAATGAGTTCCTTTGGAAGAATATCTTTTGTATTCGAGGCAAAACTCCCCCTTGCAGGCGTGGTTTGCTGCCCAGGCTCCTTGCGGATTCCCCCAAGAAGTTCTGCTATTGCATAGTAGCACTGCTGGATCGCAAATTAGCTTGCACATAACATTTGAAGGGTTTGTTGTTCCTGTCTGTTCATTGTACGCTTCATTGTTTCTTTGTCCGTCTGCCGATAGGAGTCTCATGACCAGTGTGTTCAGTGGATTGTGCGGTTTACTCATAGCCAACACAGCCCCAAGCGTATCTCCTTCCTGTACGACTGTCTGGCCATGGCTGTGGAGACCAGCTTACTACCACCCCGGTACGCAGAATCACACACCTGGAGAAGTTGGACCCTCAGGCACTGAGGGATAAGCGCTAGGGCTGAACAATATATCGAAAATGTATCGTGAGCGTGCTATCAACGCTTGCGATAGACATACTGCAAAGATTACTTAAACTTCGATAAATGTAGCCTACGAACGGGTCAAATTTTTGAGAAAGTTCAGCACCAGATCCGACCCGTCACCCGTGATGATATTATCAAAATTAAATCAGCACCCGCCCGGACCTGTTAATATTTGGCCCGTTTCCCGGCCCGTGTCCACGATAAATCACTCACAAGCTAAAACCATTCAAATGAAAGTGCTTTATATTTATCTGGCACTATTGGAGCACGATTCTCTTGTGCTCCGCCTCCAACTACGAGATGGTTAGTGTTCTGTTACACCTTCCCTGCTGTCGGCTCCCAGACCGTAGTCGAGGAGCATATGGGAGACCTTCCCTCCAGGGCCGAAGTTCTCTCGGGGGTAACACCCTTTACTTTGACCGGCAGTGGCTCTTTCTTATATGTCAGAATATGGTCGGAATGAAGTGGCCCACCGATTCTTGACAGGCTGGGTACTTTATTCTTAAACACAACCGGACTCGTTCGTTACTTCACTAGACTTACACACGCTACCGCTCACTCTCCTCGCCCATCCACTCACTCGCTGACAAGACTCACACTCACACACTGCCATTATTGCACACACACATATGCTACCTTCAAAATATTAGGTTCTCCAATGCCCCCCCATATTTGCGATGTGGTAATGGTAATTTAGACACACAAATATTTCACATATTTTTCAATTATCTTTTATTTCAGCAAACTAAAATCCTGTTTCAGACCTCATTTGCTATCTGCCCGCAAGGAGTTCTTTACCCGCCCGCATCCCCGCCCGTGAATTTTAGGGACGTCACAATCCGCCCGTTTTAGCAACTTTCATGCGGTTCACCTTCTGGACTCTACGCACAGTGTTGGTTCTCCAGTTCAACACAAGCCCTTTAGTTTAAATACACTGTTGCTGATTGTTCCTTGTGTTAGTTTTTTTTGGGCCAGAACTCACCATAATGGTATATCATTGTTTTATGACTTTCATTTTATTCATATTTGATGTTGTTTTAATGTCATCTTTTATGCAGCCTTAACCCCCAGACAGCATTCTGCAACACCTTATTGGCTCAACAAATTAGTGGTTTAGAAAAAGGCTACCATGTTTGAAAAGAGGTGTCCAGTTTAAGTTCAAATGAGTGATAAGTCAATGACAATTTCATTTTGTTTGCAGTATCAGACAATGTTCAAGGGGGCATTGTGATAAAGACTATGTTGAAATGGAAACAATGCATTTATTTGATCATTTCCGCATTAGTCTATATTGGCAACAAGTAGAGTGAACAAAAACATTCAATATCGCAAGTCATATCGTTATCTTAGTATAGAATATTGTTAGCGCACATCGCATGTTTTCCTAACATCGTGCAGCCCTAACAAGCGCATTGGATGCCCTAGATATTCGGTCATTCTCTGGATTGATTTGTTTTGGATTGTTGTATAGCCAACATTATTTAATGAAGTGAAGTGATTTACATTTTTGACCTCTAGAGAGTATCAACGGAACACTGTACCGCGAAAGGAACTTGTGTAAACTGTCCATAAAACGTTGTTTTTATAATTGTCTAACAAATTCCGTCTGTATCCTATTTGCTGGCCATCTAGGATGGTGTGTGTAGCACTGATCAGCTCAGACAGCTTGGAGTGGGAGAGGAGCCAGCTGTGGGCTCTTACCTTCAAACTCATCCGCAAGATCATCGGCGGGGTGGACTACAAGGTATATCAAATACACACGCACACACATTGAACTCACACACTAAGGCCCAATCCCATTTCTACCCCTTACCCCTTCCCCTTACCCCTTCAAAACAAGGGGGAGGGGGAAGGGGTAAGGGGTAGAAATGGGATTGGGCCTCTCCCTTCTGGGGTGGCTCAGCAACCCCATGAAGGGTTTGAATGAAGGGTTTGCTCTTATTGCAGTACATTTATTTCCTGCGTGTGCTGGTGTCCCCCAGGGTGTCCGTGACCTATTGAAAGCAGTGCTGGACAAGATTCAGAGCATTCCCACCACAGTCAGCTCAGCGGTGGTCCAGCAACTACTAGTCGCCAGAGAGGTACTTCATAAACCCACATCTACATGTTTACTACAAAGAACTTTGTGCTTGGGCCTAGCTTCTACTCTTTTCGAACTGTTCCTCTTAGTTGAGTGCCTCTTCTGTACATTGTTGTTCCTCATTTCTTCTCACATCGCTTTTCCCTGTTAATAGCAGGCATTAATTCACCAATGCTTTGTTGAACCAAAACAAAATATAGGGAAAATACATGTAAACACCCACAAATATATTTTATATAACATATAAACCTGTGTAAGTGTACATATACCTGCACTTACAGCAGTAGCTTGAAGCATTTTCTAAAGTATTTTACCTCAGCATCATCAGTTTTGTGTGTGTTTGTTTTCATCAGGTGGTAGAGTATATCCTGGACAGAAATGCCTGCCTCCTTCCTGCCTATTTTGCCATCACAGAGATCAGAAAACTCTATCCTGAGGGACAGCTGTCACACTGGGTATGCGCGCGTATGTGTGTGTGTTTTCATTGCAGGACACTGTATTTTTAGTTATTTGTAATGCATGCGTGTGTGTGGGTATTTATCTTTCGTCCTTCCACATGCACTTTCTCTCTAGCTCCTGGGAAGTCTGATATCAGACTTTGTCGACAGTTTCCGACCTACGTCCAGAATCAACTCCATCTGTGGTAGGCTAAAGGAAATGTGTGGCATCTCACATTTCGACACACACGTCTCACCTTCTTGATACAAATTTGGGAGTTATATTTTCTGCTTCATTTTTTTTATCTTAAATTCATATGAATGAGCTGAACATACTCAAAGGTGTGTGTGTGTGTGTGTGTGTGTGTGTGTGTGTGTGTGTGTGTGTGTGTGTGTGTGTGTGTGTGTGTGTGTGTGTGTGTGTGTGTGTGTGTGTGTGTGTGTGTGTGTGTGTGTAGGCAGGTGTAGCCTGTTGCCTGTGGTGAATAACAGCGGTGCCATCTGTAACTCCTGGAAATTAGACCCCAACACACTGCGTTTTCCCCTAAGGGGCATGCTGCCTTATGACAAGGTAACACAAGCACACGGTTCTATCAAGGTTCTCCATCTCTTGTTTGTCATCCACGTCTCTCACTAACTCACTCTAATTCTCCAACTCAAAAGTATTCTTCTGTTAATATTCGGTATGCGGGTTGTTATCGTTTCCCAGGACCTGTTTGAGCCCCAGACAGGCCTGTTGCGTTACGTGCTGGAGCAGCCGTACTCTAGAGAAATGGTGTGCAACATGCTCGGACTCAACAAGCAGGTAACCATTCTCGCTCTCCCTCTCTCTCTCTTTCTCACTCTCTATCTCTATGCCCCTCCCTCCTCCATTGTTGCTTTATATATTGTCCCCTTTATTTCTGTCTGTTATTATTTTTCTTTTTTTGCATCATTGCAGGATAGTTTCTACTTTTTAACAATTCCATAACTTTTTTTTCCCCTATAATTGTCCTGGAGTTGGTTTTGATATCCTCCATTTTTAATGGTTCCCAATGGAGATCAAGTACTACTACTTCATTCTTCACATTCTCTATGTCTTTCTTGGCTTCCTCATGCGGAAACTCTCACGCACCACTCAGTTTTTTTACCTGCTAACTCTGTCAAGCACCATATATTGCAACTGTCTGTTGACTCAAATATGAACCTCCGGGGGGCTATATGGTAAACCCGGCCACAATACACTGGTGTCTGTTTACCCTGCTTTCATTGGCTGCACCTTCAGGAAGTCTAGTAATGCCCATAAATGGAAAAATCAGAAGGCAATATAGAGATGCATAATAATGCGTGCAATAATTTTATTTTAACATTTCTTTCAAAAACATATGTATACATTGATTATTGACTGACGGTGGATTAAGGGACAAACATGAAATATACGAGCTGCTGAATTAAAAATGTATGTGCAACTTTGAGTTTTCCATTTGGCTAAGGCTATTCTTCAAAATATTGAACCTTGAACCTTCACAATAATTTATGGTTCATTGGTGGAACTTCCTTTCATTGATGAGCATTTTTATTTTCTATGAAAACAATCACCAATGTTGGATGACCACGGCTGCGTTGATGTTCTAACTGTTCAAAAAGGGGAGAACGTAGCTCCTTAGTCACTTTCTTCTTTTCTCTTTCTCTCTTTTGTTCTTTCCTTTCTTATCTCTCTGTTCTTCTGTTTGGTTTTGTTTTCTCCTTATATTCTTTCTTGTCCTGGTTGTGTGTCGCGTCTGTCTCTGCCATGCACTCTCTAGACTCTGAACATTGCCCAGGTATGTCGTTGTTCCTCTCCCTGGTCACCTGACCTGCTAACTAACCAGCCCATTGGACGCTTGGCTCCTTAGACACGCTGATGAGCATCATCACCGTCTTAGAAATGTCAAACCGGGGGAGGGGAAGGGACACATGGATGGAGAAAAAGAACGAAAAACCCCAGGACTTGGAATGAGAACAGCAGGGTTTTGTGGATTTTGCGTTGTGTGAATAAAACTGTGTGCGTATGGATGCACAGAGTAGGAAAGGCTGTAGAAATGCAGCGTCATGAAATATCACTGCAAAGTGGTCCATGTCTTCACAGCCTCTTCTAAATAAGGGTATGTTCTCCGCATTACCCCTTCTGTGAACACGGGAACAACGCTTTAAATCACTCCCAACTTCACACAAACAAACAAGGTTGATTTAATTTAGGCAGTTCCGTTAAACTACATTTGAACCAGAATCCATATTTGAACCAGAATACATTTAAACCATGTCTTGACTAATTGGATCTCTCTTAACACATAATTCTTTCAATTTAGTTACGATAAACAGTTTACACAAGTTCATTTATGAATTTGTTATGGAGTTAATTCAACTCTTAACTCTATTGGGGCACCAGAGAATCACAGATTCATTCAACCAGCCCAACATACCCTGATGTTGGTATTTCAAGTCCTGGTGCGCTGCATGTGTGGATGTGTTCTGGTCCTTGCCTTGTGTTTGTTTGTGACTTTGAGTTTTATTTTAAGCAGAGGGTCTCACCTTCTCCTATTTTCTGTTGAGTTGACATGGGCAAAACAACTCTTAATTTACTAACCAATTGGTTGCTTATGCTTATTTTGGGTGCAGAAGGGGATCAAAAATAGAACTCAGTCCAGATTCAACACTTTCCTACATTCCTAAACATTGTCTAACTAGTTTTCCGCTATGTGAAATTGCTAACATTTTGAATAGTATAGCAAATTGGATCATAACGAACACTAAATGAATCCGCTTGAGTGACATAAATTCCTTTAGATCAGTAGGTGTAGAAATCAATAACCCTCTTTTTTTAGCACATTGATCAAGAAGATATATCCACAATTTCGGTCTGTTTTGGGTCATTCGTTCCTGTTGGACTATTGTATATTTGTTACAAATGTTTGTTCACAACATCGTCATTAAAAGGTATGTTTATTTCCTTGTAATTGAGCAGTGGGGCCCAACATAGGATAACATTAGAACCCTTATGACCTCAGGTCTAGTATGGCAATGGGAAGGATATTTCTACCCAGTCAATTTCAAAACTCAGAAACGAGATTCAACCTCAATAATAAGACGTGGTTGAAAGTTGTTTTTCTACTTTTGAAACAGTTCCTTATCGTAAACCGCCGGCTGTGGGTTTTGTTCTTAATCTTTTAATAGCCAGTTATTTTAATTGTACTTATCCGCCAACGAGCCCGGTCAACCCCTTTCCTACACACAAACGTCTAATTACCAGGGAGTTGAAATGCCTGTGGTGCTCTCGTAGGTGTGTTTGCGTGCACGCGTGTGTCTGCTGCTGTGTGCCGACCTCATTACCGCTCAGGGGTGGAGGCTGAGGCCCAGCACTCTGATGGGTGAATGTAGAATGTAGGTGTTGGCATGATGTTTGGATTCGTCGTCCGTTCCCAAGTCATGTCCAGCCGTCTGTCCGGCCGTGCCCCGTGCAGCCCTGCATGTCTGTCTGTGTGTATGCAGTGTTTTGATTTGTTGGTTTCGTTGTTTTATTTAAAACCATGTTATGTTGCGTGCCGATGTAGCGCCCACCTCCAACCGCCACCATTCTCAATAGCATCCAGCTGCAGCCCCGGAGCCAGGGCCTGTGGTGCGGCAGAGGGCCCTGTGGTGTGGCAGAGCCCTGTTGCCCAACCACAGGCCTGTTGCCACTCCACAGCCCTGTTGCCACTCCACAGCCCTGTTGCCCCACCACCGGCCTGTTGCCACACCACAGGCCCCGGCTCCGGGGCTGCAGCTGGGTGCTACTCACCATTACCCCACTCTGTAGTCCTCTCAGGGGGTTGTCATCGGTATAAACTATGGGATTTGTAATCAGTCGAGGAGTTAGCCTTGCTAATGCTAATGCCCACTCCTGAATAAAATAGTGTTTTTCCTATTGGTGGGTAATTACCAACCAGGTGAATGAAGGATAATTGGTGTATGATGGGCTAGCGTCCCATCCAGGGTGTGTAATAGATAAACTAATAGCGCCTTCATAACATCACTGTTCACTCATGAAGGTCTACCCTGCACACAGTAATGCATCGGATTTGTTGATTTTAGAGCAATATTTATATGAAAATGTAAAGAAGGTAAATACAAAAACTACTTTTGGTAGTTTTGTACATTTTCCCTAATTGACAAGTATGTCGTTGCAAATGTCGCTTTTATTTGTAATAATAAATTAAAAATAAAATGTGACGTTCCTTCATCTCCCTCTTCACCCCACATTCTCTTTGTATTGTTTGCTTCCTGTCATCCTGTCGTCCATCGCTAGCCTCCATCTCTCTTTCATCAAGTTATACTAGTTATCTGAGTAGATGGGCAGGTAAAGTAAGGCAAGCCTAGGGATATGTTAACTCTACGTCATTTTCTTTAAGTTGGTTGTAACACGGCAATATTGTTTATTAAGTGATTAAACATTTCTCTTGTTTGTTTGTCTCTCCTCCCCTGCTTCCTCCCTCTCTCTCCCCTCCATCCATCCTTTGTTTGTTTAAACAACCCTCTCTCCTTCCCTCTCTATTCTTCACACTGTTGAACAAATGATTGACAACCCTTCCCCTCAACCACACCCTTCATAACACCATCCCTCCACTCCCCACCACCACCTCCATCCCTCCACCCCTCTCCACCCATCACCACCTCAAACCCTCAACCCCCTCTCCACCCACCACCACCTCCATCCCCACCACCACCTCCATCCCTCCACCCCTCTCCACCCATCACCACCTCAAACCCTCCACCTCTCTCCACCCACCACCACCTCAAACCCTCAACCCCCTCTCCACCCATCACCACCTCAAACCCTCAACCCCCTCTCCACCCAACACCACCTCAAACCCTCCACCTCTCTCCACCCACCACCACCTCAAACCCTCAACCCCCTCTCCACCCAACACCACCTCAAACCCTCCACCTCTCTCCACCCACCACCACCTCAAACCCTCAACCCCCTCTCCACCCAACACCACCTCAAACCCTCCACCTCTCTCCACCCACCACCACCTCAAACCCTCAACCCCCTCTCCACCCAACACCACCTCAAACCCTCAACCACCTCTCCACCCACCACCACCTCAAACCCTCAACCCCTCTCTCTGACCCCCTCCACCCCTCTCCATTTCTGACCCTCCACCCTCCACCCCTCAAACCCCCCACCCCTCTCCCCGACCCCCTCCACCCCTCCCAGCACAAGCAGCGCTGCCCGGTGCTGGAGGAGCAGCTGGTGGACCTTGTTGTGTACGCCATGGAGCGCTCGGAGACGGAGGAGCACTTTGACGCCGACGTGGGCGGCACCAGCCAGCTGCTGTGGCAGCACCTGTCCTCCCAGCTCATCTTCTTCGTGCTCTTCCAGTTCGCCAGCTTCCCCCACATGGTGCTGTCCCTGCACCAGAAGGTAAGGGGCCTCGCCGGCGCCCCCTGGAGGTTGAGCGTGGCCTGTAGCGGTTCAGCTGCGCCTGAACCGGCTATGGACATTTAGGGCGCACACACGCACACACAGTGACACACCAAATACTTATATTGCTTACTATACTTTTTCTTGGCTGCTTTTTATTTATTTATTACTAACGTATTTATTATATAGGAAATCACTTTGAAATCTGGCAACTTTGGATACTTTGGATGATTACAGCTACAGCCCTAATCACCTGCCTGTTGAGATGTTACCTTTGTGTGTGTGTGTGTGTGTGTGTGTGTCCCTGATCGCCTCCTCATGATCAGCTTGATGTGTGATGTTCCCCAGCTTGCGGGCAGAGGTCTGATCAAGGGCAGGGACCACCTGATGTGGGTGCTGCTGCAGTTCATCTCCGGGAGCATCCAGAAGAACGCCCTGGCCGACTTCCTGCCCGTCATGAAGCTCTTTGACCTGCTGTACCCCGAGAAAGAAGTAAGAGAGCGTGTGTGTGTGTGTGTGTGTGTGTGTGTGTGTGTGTGTGTGTGTGGGGGGGGGGGTTTGTGTGTGTATGTGTGGGATTTTGTTTGTATGTTAAGAGCTTTGATAAACAAAAAAGGAGGCCTTCCTTACCGTCTACCTCCCTCTCCATCCCGCTCTCTCCCAGTGTATTCCCGTCCCGGACATTAACAAGCCCCAGTCCACTCACTCCTTCGCCATGACGTGCATCTGGATCCACCTGAACCGCAAGGCCCAGAACGACAACTCCAAGCTGCAGATACCCATACCCCACTCGCTGAAACTACACCACGAGTAAGAACCCGTCCCAAGCTTTTTTGATGTGTATGGATCAAAATTAACGGATGAAAAAAGCACAACTGACCCAGCAGGCCCTCCAACTGGGGAAAACTATAGTAGAAGTATTGTGCTGCGTTCCAATCTCCCAGTCTGCAGGACTCCCCACTGCTGATTCTACTGTCATTCATTCATTCTGTGGGCTGACGTTAACAGAATAGAGTCGTCCATCAAGAGATCCTATAAGGTTACGATTATGTTTTCCACTGTCGTAGCTTTTATCCAAGCCAGCCACTTGCAGTGAAGCTGATTTGTTTTAGGGGCATGTCCTGAATGAACAGGGTTAGGCGTACATCTGGGTTGAAACCCAGAACCCATCTGCTGGGAGTCTTAACACATTCATTTATTTGACCAAAAGAAACTGGCAAATATGTCATATGAACGAGGAAAGAAACGTGCTTAGTCCTTGCTGCCTGAACTATTTAATGTAGATGAATTGGCTGGTGTGCTAAGACCAGAGGTTGCTTGTGGACATTGTCTGTGTCCAGATGTTAATCAGCCATGATTTATTTCAACTCACCCCATCTTGCGGTGTTGGCACAGAAACAAGCTTTTTGTTTCTCACCCTCCAATCTCTCTCTCGCTGTCCCTCTCCCTCCCCCCCTCCATCCACCCTCTAGGTTCCTGCAGCAGTCGCTCCGCAACAAGTCCCTGGGCATGTTGGACTACAAGATCGCCCTGCTGTGCAACGCCTACAGCACCAACTCGGAGTGCTTCACGCTGCCCATGGGCGTGCTGGTGGAGACCATCTACGGCAATGGCTCCATGCGCATCAACCTGCCCGGCACCAACTGCACCGCCTCGGGCTCCGTGTCCCCCCTGCCCATGAACCTGCTGGACTCCCTGACCGTGCACGCCAAGATGAGGTGGGTGTGGGAGGGCCTTCAAAGTACATCCATGTGCTTCAAGTGGTTCTTTAATTCAATTCTCAACTTGTTGCTGAGATAGTGACGTTTAGGTTATATTTATTTTCTCTTTCATTCTCTCTCTCTAACTAACGCCTTCTTCCTTTCTTTCTCTCTTTTTTCTTTCTTTCTTTCTTTTTTCTTTCTTTCTCTTTTTTTCTTTTTCTCTCTCTCTCTCTCTCTCTCTCTCTCTCTCTCTCTCTCTCTCTCTCTCTCTGTCTCTGTCTCTGTCTGTCTCTCTCTCTCTCTCTCTCTCTCTCTCTCTCTCTGTCTCTGTCTCTGTCTCTGTCTCTGTCTCTGTCTGTCTCTCTCTCTCTCTCTCTCTCTCTCTCTCTCTCTCTCTCTCTCTCTCTCTCTCTCTCTCTCTCCATATCTCTCTCTCTCTCTCCATATCGCTCACCTAATTGTCTCTGTGCTTGGGTTCTCCCCATCAGTCTGATCCACAGCATTGCCACTCGTGTGATCAAGCTGGCCCACGCCAAGTCCAGCATCGCCCTGGCCCCGGCCCTGGTGGAGACCTACAGCAGGCTGCTGGTCTACATGGAGATAGAGTCTCTGGGCATCAAGGGCTTCATAAGTCAGTTCACCGGCCGTGTCTCATAACCTGACGCATACACACACCGTTTAGGTTCAACCGTTATCAATAATAGAATATATTGTACTTCCTCGTATAGAAGTAAAGTAATCTTGAAATTATTTTATCATTATGGCGGGTGATAATGTTTGAAACTGTCAGAGCGTTTATCACGCGAGACGCGGCAAAACAAACTTCTCCCCAGCGTAGGTCACGGATCGTGTTTACTCTTGACCGAGTTGTTTTTTCAGTACTACAACTCCCATGATGCCCTCTGATGTGTGCAGGCCAGCTGCTGCCCAACGTGTTCAAGTCCCACGCGTGGGGCATCCTGCACACGCTGCTGGAGATGTTCAGCTACCGGATGCACCACATCCAGCCCCACTACCGCGTCCAGCTGCTGAGCCACCTGCACAGCCTGGCTGCTGTGCCCCAGACCAACCAGAACCAGCTGCACCTCTGGTACTGGAGGGGGCGTCACGCGCGCACGCACACACACACACACACACACACACACACACACACACACACACACACACACACACACACTTAAACACACCCAGGGACTATCTCGTCCTTGCAGAGAACCTGCTCCATGGATTGTAACTTGGACACACGGACCTCTCTCTCTGTCTGCCCCCAGTGTTGAGAGCACAGCCCTGCGGTTGATCACGGCACTGGGCAGCTCTGAGGTGCAGCCCCAGTTCACGCGCTTCCTCAACGACCCCAAGACGGTCCTGTCGGCAGAGTCGGAGGAGCTGAACCGAGCTCTGATCCTCACTCTGGCCAGAGCCACCCACATTACAGGTAGTTACAGCCCTCTGATCCTGGCCAGAGCCACCCACATTACAGGTAGTTACAGCCCTCTGATCCGGCCGTCCTTTTTGGTTTTTAACCGTTTCCCATTTATTTGAGATGCTTGGTCCAGTTTTAGTTAAAGGTAAGATATGCATAATTTCTTAAACACAAACGGAGCTAACCGGATTCCTTCCTCCCTCTTTTTCCTTCCTTTCTTCTTTCCTTCCTTCCTTCCTCCCTCTCTCGTCGTGCCTTTCTTCCTCACCTCTGTCCTTCCTTCCTTATTGATCATAGTGACTGTGGATGACTCACATGCTGTGTGTGTGCAGATTTCTTCACAGGCTCTGACTCCATCCAAGGCACCTGGTGCAAAGACATCCTGCAGACCATCATGACCTTCACCCCGCACAACTGGGCCTCACACACACTGTCCTGCTTCCCTGCTCCCCTGCAGGTACACACACACACACACACACACTCGCTCACTCACTCGCTCACTCGCTCACTCACTCGCTCACTAACTCACTCGCTCACACACACTTTCGTCCTAACTGATGTTGACTGCTGACTTACACCCAGTCAGCTTATTTTTTATATTTTTATTTTTTAAACCTTTATCTAACCAGGAAAGTTCCATTGAGATTAAAAAACAATATATCAAAGGAGCCCTGGCCGAGAAAAAAAAAGGCCGCAAAAGTTACAGTTACAACATACAGACACTAATTCAAATTATGTCAAACATGTAAAGGAGGTCGTCTCAAGTGCTCTCGGCCTGGATTTAAAAGCATTCAAACAAATCCGGATTGCTGTAATTCGTCCAACGAATGACCTCCCTCTGGTGCTCACTCTGTCCCAGGCGTTCTTCAAGCAGAACAACGTGCCCCAGGAGTCGCGCTTCAACCTGAAGAAGAACGTGGAGGAGGAGTACCGCAAGTGGAAGTCCATGTCCAACGAGAACGACATCATCACCCACTTCTCCCTGCAGGGCTCGCCGCCCCTCTTCCTGTGTCTGCTGTGGAAGATGCTGCTGGAGACGGACCACATCAACCAGATAGGCTTCAGGTGGGACACACACACACTCATACCAATCACACACTCATACCAATACACACACTTATACCAATGCACACACTCATACCAACACACACACACACACACACTCACTCACACCCTCACGCACACACACACACCCCCAACGCTCTGTTAATAGGCGTTACATTTACGACAACACGTAGCTACAGGCACTTTTATATCCAAAACACATTTGTATGAAACTTTAATTTTTTTCTCGAAAATGTCATTATGTTGTAGTAGATTATAACATTTGGTAATAAATAGAGTGATAACATTTAGTGGTAGTGCAACTGAACAGTCGATGTATAACATTTAGCAGTACTGGAAAGGTACAGTCGATGTATAACATTTAGTGATGATGCAAAACTACATTAGAGTTGTACCATGTGTTTAGCCGTAGTGCAAAGCTACTATAGATGACGTGTAACATTTCAAAGTCCTTTCTCAATTCCACAGGGACGGCAAACCCCAACTTAAGTGAGTTATAGACTGCTATTAGCGGAAAACACCAATCTGCACAAGACACGTACACATACACAAGCACATACACATACATGCACACAAACATACACACACGCACATACACACACAGGGACACAGACGAATGAGAACACACGCACACTGATGCATACTATGTACATATAAACACAAAGGGGACCTGTACTATTACAAAAAAAAAAAAAAGGAAGAACCTTTTTGGTTTATTTCTATTAAAGAACCTGCCTCCATTGAAAGATTGATACTATTGTATTGAAAAAGAAATCCCACATCCAATGTAATGGTGTGTGTGTGCGTGTGCGTGTGTTCTTTGTCTCAGGGTGCTGGAGCGGATCGGGGCCCGCGCGCTGGTGGCCCACGTGCGCACGTTCGCGGACTTCCTGGTGTACGAGTTCTCCACGTCGGCGGGGGGCCAGCAGCTCAACAAGTGCATCGAGATCCTCAACGACATGGTGTGGAAGTACAACATCGTCACCCTGGACCGACTCATCCTGTGTCTGGTGAGACTCACTCACTCACTCACACACTCATACCAATGCACACACTAATACCAATACACACACATCTCACGCGTCGCTTATCCCTTCCTCTTTCACTGCTCTCGCTCTCGCTCTCCCTCTCGCTCTTGCTGTTGCTCTCCCCTCCCCCCGCAGGCGATGCGCAGCCACGAGGGCAACGAGGCCCAGGTGTGCTACTTCATCATCCAGCTGCTGCTGCTGAAGCCCAACGACTTCCGGAACCGGGTCAACGACTTCGTCAAGGAGAACGCGCCGGAGCACTGGCTGCAGAACGACTGGCACAGCAAGCACATGAGCTACCACAAGGTGCCCAGTGGTACCAAGCACGCATCCAGACACATCCACACGCGTCACAAACACACACACACACAGCAAGCACCATGAGCCACCATAAGGTGCCCTGCAAGCACCAAACACGCATCCATACACGTATATACACACACACACACACATCACAAGACACACACACATCACAAAACACACACACACACACAGGGGCGCACATGGGAAATATAATCGGAAAGCAAACATAGTGATCTTGTTTTTTTAAGTAGTCAGAAAACTAAACTCAACATTCACTGTAACATTATTCACTATTACATAACGCCATACAATCCCGACACTATTGGTGTAGTCAGTGTGTTCATTTTGCCGTTCTGGGTGCACCGGATTTAAATGTTAGATTGGGGTGTTCCTCTCTGGTTCTTAACGCAGTCCGTCCTGACTCCCATTCATAGAAATACCCTGAGAAGCTGTACTTCGAGGGTCTGGCCGACCAAGTGAACCCCCCCATGCAGCACACGTCCCAGTACCTGCCCATCTACTTCGGCAACGTGTGTCTGCGCTTCCTGCCCGTGTTCGACATCGTCATCCACCGCTTCCTGGAGCTCATCCCTGTCTCCAAGTCCCTGGAGACCCTGCTGGACCACCTGGGGGGGCTGTACAAGTTCCACGGTGAGCGGGACCTCTTTTAGACAGTGGGGAATAACACCTGGGGGCTACACAAACATGTCTGATGGTAATTAAGGGAAGTCCCCAAAACGGTGTTATTCATCCTCTTAGGTGTGTGTGTGTGTGTGTGTGTGTGTGTGTGTGTGTGTGTGTGTGTGTGTGTGTGTGTGTGTGTGTGTGTGTGTGTGTGTGTGTGTGTGTGTGTGTGTGTGTGTGTGTGTGTGTGTTTCATTCATCCGTCTACGTGCGTACGTAGAGGATGTGGTTTTCTGCAGTCTTCACGCCAGTAGTGTAATGTGTGTCTGTGTCTCCCTCCCCCCTCCTGTGTCTCGTGTGTACTCCACCATGCCACGTGTGCGCGGTGCAGACCGCCCGGTGACCTACCTGTACAACACGCTGCACTACTACGAGCGGCACCTGAGAGAGAGAACCAGCCTAAAGAGGAAGCTGGTGCACGCCATCATGTCTTCACTGAAGGTAGTGCATGTTCAATAATCACAATGCGTTATCTTCAGGGGCCCCTAGTTTGATTTGAACTGCCTCAATGACAGCAATCCTTGATAAAACTAATCTATTTGAAAAATTATATAATAATGTATAAAGTATAGTAGTTGCTTAATTACATGGTAATTAACAAGTATTTACTAGGATTGTTATCAAGTGAGTATTATCAGGGTATTCTCGTAGGGGCTAGGGCAGGATAGTCTCTAGTTGGGGCTGGTCCTAACCCTAGCAGTTATGGGTTAAATGTCTGCAATGTCTGCAGTCTACCTGTAGCCAACCTAAAGCAAGAAACCAAACCCTAGCCTGCTCCTTAATGACATTTAAAACTCACTGTCCAGTCCCTTTGAATGAAGGAATCTGCTGGACGACCAATAGTAAACTAGTAATGGATGGAGCATAACTCGGGGTCTTGTTCCCTCCAGGACAACCGTACTCCGGGGTGGTGTCTCAGCGAGACCTACATCAAGTTTGGAATGAGCGCCCGAGAGGACAACGTGTGGATCCCAGATGACACCTACTACTGCAAGCTCATTGGACGGCTGGTGGACAATATCCTTTAATACACGCCCAGCTCATTGTCATCAATTGGCCATGTCCTCAAGACGACTGACGGCTAGTTGTGATGGCCTTAACCAATCTTAAGAAGTGTTAAGAGGTATTGAAGGATTCGATGAGGTAACGGAGCTCCGTTGATATCAATGGTTATAGTGGTAATGCGTAGCTCCAGATCAGCCAGGATTTCTAAGATATTAGAGAACAATAAATAAATGTGAGACTGAGGTGACTCACTCCCAAGATTAGAGACAATCTAGAGTTTAGTCAATTTGAATTTAAAATGTGAATAGGTTGAATAGTAGGAGGATATACCCTAATCCGCCTAGTTCATAGCAGTGGGTAAGATGGGGAACGAATCAGGAAGAGAAACTCTGAGCAATAAACCAACGGAGAGCAACTGTGAGGACCGAGGATGAAGCGTGGGACGAAATGCGTTCATTCAAAACGCCTCACCAGCAAGTTTAAACAGAATCCTAAATAGAACTTTAAATCCAGCTTTAAACTAATGGAGCAACAGAATATAACTAAATCCAGGAATATTGTTAAAATGTTCACCAGTGACTTCAAGTTTGAGTCTGAAACCTAGATTTCCCCCAGGTTATAATATAATGTAGGTCCTCAGAAGACCCTTTGATGAAACCTCCTTCCTTAACCCCTGCTCCACCGATGGCGGGCAAGTCCCCCGGTCCCTTCCCCAACTGTGACTGGAGGTTCAACGAGTTCCCCAACCCGGCCGCCCACGCCCTGCACGTCACCTGTGTGGAGCTGATGGCGCTGACAGTGCCCGGCAAGGACGTAGGCAACGCCCTGCTCAACGTGGTGCTGAGGAGGTAGGACACACACACCTGGGGACACTCTCACTCTCACTCTCACTCTCTCACTCGCACTCTCTCACTCTCACTCTCTCGACTCACTCTACACACTTTCAACTTGACACTCTATCACTTTCTCACTCAACTCATCTCACTCTCTCGCTCAACTCGAACAAAAATATATGCTTGAACCAAGAAAAGGCGTCCTTTGTGATACAGCGTTCAGCGTGAAGGTGTATTGCACCGGTCTAGTTGTTGTGGGTTTGGGGACAGGAGCACACTGCAGTAGGTGTTGTCTGGTCCCTGAGTCCCTGTGCTTCTCTGTGCCTCTCAGTCAGCCTCTGGTTCCCCGAGAGAACATCACAGCCTGGATGAACGCCATCGGACTGGTGATCACCGCCTTGCCTGTAAGACTGAGACGCACATGCACACACGCACACACACACACACACCCGACACTCTCAAAACAAACGCATGACATCCCTCAGTCTCTCTCTCTATACCTAATGCTCTCTAGACTTAGTTAGTTAATAGATATGAACAAATGCATTCTGGGTTAATCCAGTGAATACTAAAGTGTGCAAGTAACTGAATGAAAAAACCCAGGGTCACCCGCCGCAACCAAACCCTCACACCTTTACACACACAGCTGGCGGGGGCTCCCCTCCAGCATCGGCTGAGAGAGGGTCCGGAAGTGTAGCACAGGCTCCTCCTCCTCTTACTTGACGTCATGGAATGGGAACGTCTGGGAAGCAGGGTGACCTCCAGCCTCACCTCACCTGTCCGTATTCTCCTCGACCCCCCCCCCCCCCAGGAACCCTACTGGATCGTCCTCCACGACCGCATCGTCTCGGTGATGGGCTCCCCCACGCTGACGACGGAGACGGCGTGGGCGGGCTGCCCCTTCGCTCTGCTGGACTTCACGGCCTGCCACCAGAGCTACAGCGAGATGAACTGCAGCTACGTGCTGGCGCTGGCACACGCCGTCTGGCACCACTCGTCCATCGGACAGCTCTCGCTCATTCCCAAGTGAGAAGCACGCACACACACGCACACACGTACCCTTTAATTTAATCACACGTGGGCGTGGCCACCCAGATGCATGCCTGCGTAGTTCACACCTGCCAGGTGGTACAGCTCACTGGGTAGGCTTGTAGAAATAGCGGGACCCTTTCATTGTGGCCCTCACGCATACAGAGTGGCTGGATTCTATGCTGAACATCATATCTTTCCATTGAAAAAATGTGAATTCTAATATCTGATTGATATTATGTAATTGTTTGTGTGTGTGTGTAGGTTTCTGTCAGAGACGCTGAAGCCTGTGGTCCAGACGGAGTTCCAGCTGCTGTATGTGTACCACCTGGTGGGGCCCTTCCTGCAGCGCTTCCAACAGGAGAGGACGCGCTGCATGCTGGAGGTGGGACCACACACACACAGCCTACATAGACCCCTGTTGCTGTGCATCACCTCGGTCGGGCTAATGTTTGTGTGTGTGTGTGTGTGCTTGTGTGTGTGTGTGTGTGTGTACACTTTCAGATTGGCGTGGCGTTCTACGAGATGCTGCAGGCGGTGGATCAACACAGTCAACACCTCCACTTCATGGACCCCATCTGTGACTTCCTCTATCACATCAAATACATGTACACGGGAGACAGCGTCAAGGAGCAGGTGGGGGTGGTTTCCCGATTGTTACGCAAAGCAGGACACGTATAATACTGCCGCAAACCATGTGTTAACTAATAAAATCGATGTAACATACGCCTTAAATTTATATAATATTTGGAAAAATATAATCACGATGATTAGTATGTGTATCGAAACTGAAATCTAAAATCATGGTATTTAGTCTTTGAATCATATTGGGGAGAAAAAAAAAAGCCATATTTAATGTTAAGAATCTATAATAAATTTGGAACAAATTTGCAACATTTCATCCGTGAATATGTATAATGTTGGAAAAATGTAATCACGATCCGTAGTATTCTAATTTTTCTGACCCAACCCTACTTCGAAATAATGTATATGACTAAGTCCTGATCGATGTTAATCACCTCACATTTTGACCTGCTTACTACTGGATAATTACTGCACTAATGCAGTGATGACCTGAGTAGTAAGATGAATTACGGTGACATGAATTAAGGTGACCTGCCAAAACATGCCCTGAAGGTTGCTAAACCCTCACCGTGTGCTGCCATTCGGCAGACCATGGCGCTGCCGAGAGAAACGGGTCACTATCCTGACCTCAGATCAGGATAGTGTCACACGGCTAGGCCACTGGTACATTGACGAAGGCTTGGGACTAATCCGTGTCTATGCCCCTCCCCCCTCAGGTGGAGAAGATCATCATGACTCTGCGTCCGGCCATGAAGCTCCGCCTCCGCTTCATCACCCACAGCAGCAAGATCGAGACGTCTTCGGCTGCACCACCCTCCTCCTCCTCCACCACCACCACCTCCTCCTCGTCCGCCCAGCCTCCAACCTCCTCCATCTCTGTCTCCTCCCCCTCATCCACGCAGCACACTCCTATGTCAGTAGGCTAGGGAGCCGTCGACACACACACGCACAGAGAAGGGGCGTTCTGTACATAAAATACACAAATGTGCTCTCAAGCCACAATCATTTTTTACTGAATTGTTTTTAGTTTTTCCATCATGACTGAAATAAACAAACAAAAACAAAATAAGATTTTTTTGAGAATAAGAAGTAAAAAAAAGAAAGGTGGTCGCCGTGACCAAAGCAATGTGAAGTTTGAATATCTTATAGACTCTCAAAGACATACTGTAGTACCAAGTACCGGGTTTCTTAACTTCTAGATCATGGAATGGAATGACGGAATGAGATCTAGTGATCGATCATAGCATTGTGTCAGTGGCCTTAATCATTAATTGCGTATCATGCAGCAAATATTCAGTATCATGAATTCATTGTTTTAAGTCCTTTTGTAATATGTTACATTTCCATAAGGTATGCCTTCCGTACGCAAAATAAATTGATTTTCGTAATTTTGTATGAGCTGTCCCGTGTCATTGTACAACCAATTTGTAGATAAATCATTGACCTTTCATAATAAAAAACGAATTAATGAATAGGCGTTTGGTCCTGAAGCTGCAGGCTTCAGTACTGCAGGAACATAATGCTGGCTGAGCGCCAATAATCCAAGGACTTTGCCCTCAACGAATAGTGTGTGGCTTCGCTTCACTTTAACAGACGGAACACGAAACGGTTGGTCAGCAGAGTTGCGACACAGGCCGAGATATAAGGGCGGAGAGAAGAGTAAGTGTTGCTGATTTCAAATCTATGTGTTTTCTGTTTTTGATGCAATATGGGATGTTTATATATCTATATATATATATATATGCATTCTTTATATATGTTTGTTAGTTTGGGTGCCCAATGCGAATGTTCTTTATACAAGGTTTATGCTTGGAGTATCATGCTAAGAACATTATTATTTTCATGTTTATCTATGCTCCTTTCAGTTTAAAGTGCTTCAAATTATTGCTTAAATTAACTTTTATTCAGCTCGCCTTGCGTCACATATGGAACCTGGTACTGATCCTTCTGGGATCCCATCTTTGGGTGTTTCTGAAATGAAGGACAATGTACAAATTATTTTATTCAATTGAGAGATACTCAGGGGTTGACAGTAACGCTTGCCCGCTTGCCCGCTTGCCCGCTTGCCCGCTTGCCCGCTTGCCCGGGGCAAGTGGATTTCTGAGGTTTTTTTTCGGTTGTAATTCCGGCAAAAATTGAACCCTGGGTCTTTTCCGGCATGGAGACCCATAAAATAAGCCCTCCAGACACTTTCTTTCGTTGATAATCGAGTATAGAGCTTGCCCGCGAATGCCCGGAGCATGGTAACCGCCCAAATGGCTTCCATGTTATTGGCTAGGTGCAGTGTGAACTTTTCCAAATCCACATTTTTAACCACTAATATTGCTCAAAATAGCACCAAACCTCTGCAGAAGCATGACTAGGGTCCCTACCCATAAAACAAAGCATCAACAACTTAGTTAGCGTACCGGGAGTTAATTAAGAAAGACTGTTTTCGAAGTCTATGCCTTACCGGTAGGTCCATGTTTCCAGGAAGTCCACACAAGTTTATTACTGGCTACCATAAATAATATAATAGAGGCGCCAATAAATTGAAAAAGGGGAAGAGGGGAGATTGTTTAGTACATTTTTTGGGCACCTCTATTATATTATTTACGGTAGCCGGTAATCTACTTGTGTGATCAACTGGTATGTCTCATATATTCCGAGACCTTGGTGATTGTATATGTTGACCATGATAGGCTCTACATAGAGCTGCCAGCAGCAAGAAAGAGATAATGGATGTCAAAGCTGGTCAAATGTGACAATGTGTTGAGTTGTTAAAACAATTTGTTGAGACTGTTAAAATGTGAAACTGAAAACTCTAGCAATTATCTTATTTTATTTAATTATTCTAAATTAAGCATTCTATCTTAAGATGCACATGTTTTCAGAGCTCTAGCTGTTAGGCCTTTTATTAGGTGAGTGCTCCATGCAGCGCTCAACTATTGGTAGTTGAGTCCTGCATGCAGCGCTCAACTATTATTCTTCTTAAGTTTTATGCTTTCTTTCTTCATTATTATTCTCTAGAAACTTTGGGACCTATCTCCTTCCATAATTTTTCAGCAAGAGACTCCATTCCAATCTGGACCTATTGAATGCCCCTGTAATATACCTGAAGCAGTCCTGTCATCTGAGCGTGTCTATAAAGATGGCTGAATCCATCGTACCTAGTGAAAATGTCCTAAGGACTGGCAGTACCTCGTCTCCACAAGAAAGGTATGTAAATATATATTCTTGAATGATTTATCACAGTTATCCCTTATCCCTTGTTTCCATAGGTACATTTATATTTTTGTTTCCCTTTGTATCTCACTGTTAAAAATGCAGTTTGGAGAAAACACATCTACTGGAAATCAACTTCCGGCCCATGACCAGTGGCCGGTCCACAGACTCTCATGACTTAAGGGGAACAGAAGACTCCACTTACCAAAGGTTGTAAATCTTGGAAACACGAACCCATTGGTTTTAGTTTGTAACATTGTATCAGTGATGATAGGACACCGTATCTTGTGTGATGCCTTAGGACGGAGGGATCCGAACCGTCTGTGATCAGCTGTGTCTCCATGAAGAGTGACCATTCAATGGATTTTCCGCTAAACTTCAAGAATAATGTTCTCAACAAAAAAGAATTAAGCAATGCCTTAGAGCCGAAGTTAGCGGATACCCAAGAATATAGTAAGACGATTTGTTAGTGACTCATCTTGTTTTGAATGCTCAACAGCCTAAATCTAAATTTCAAAGTTGCTTCCACTCTAGGCTAACTCTGCTTTTAGTTTTATAAGTTTGAATATAAAGCAAAGATAGAAATATTTAGTATATAGATATACTGCATGATGCAGGACGCACATCGCCAGGTTTTTTATATAAAACCTTTAATGGATAATATATAACTATTTATTGACCTGTTATGTTGCCTCAGGTGAAGCTGCTGTGACCGGCCAAAAGGCATTCAAAACCTTTCTGAAGAGGAATTCTCAAAATGTGCCGTTCCCACAAGATAGGTATGTTAATATATATATTATTTTATAATTTCTTAAGAGTTATCCCTTTTCCCTTGTATACATATGTACATTTATATTTTCTGAATCTCTTTGTATCTCAATTATTCAAAATGTAGTTTGGGGAAATCACATCTCCTGGAAAGCAACTTCCTGCCCATGACCAGTGGCCGGTCCACAGACTCTCATGACTTAAGGGGAACAGAAGACTCCACTTACCAAAGGTTGTAAATCTTGGAAACACGAACCCATTGGTTTTAGTTTGTAACATTGTATCAGTGATGATAGGACACCGTATCCAGAGCCGGACAGTAACGGAGTACATTTACTTGAGTACAGTACTTAAGTACAATTTTGAGGGATCTGTACTTTACTCAAGTATCATTTTTTGGGAGTACTCATGACTTTACTCAAGTACATTTGAGAGGCAAATATTGTACTCTTTACTCCGTTACATTTCTATCCATGACCGTGAGTGAGTACCCGTTACTCCTTCTGAAAAATAAAAAATAAAAGGAGAAAAGAAAAATCACGGAAACCCTCAATTTGTTGTTTCCCTCTCAAACGTGATTCCCTCTCAAACTGATTAGGACAGCCTTCAGCCTATCAGCAATCACCTTCGCTTTCCGCCAAAGCCAACTCCATGGTCAGAATTAGATGAGAGACGATTGTTGATTTGATTGATAAAAAAACTGAGAAACTCACACATACATAGAATTGTTAGCTGAATTTTCTTTTCTGATATTGCATATTTATGTAAGCTGAGCAATTGTTTTTATGTTCTTGAGTATACTGTTATACACTGTATACTATAGTGCTATTGCCATGGTAAAAATATGAAAATTACTTGATTTTACTTTCAATTCCTTTTACATTCTCCAAGGTGTTAACATTTTTCATAACTCCATGCAGGACGTTTCTATACATAAATGTAAGCACTGTAGCAGTAGTAATGCAATATTTAGAAAACGTACTCTTGTACTCTTGATACTCAAGTACTTTAAAAAACAAGTACTTCAGTACTTTTACTTAAGTAGACATCTGACTGTAGTACTTTTACTTGTACTGAGTAAAATTTAGCAAGGGGTATCTGTACTTTTACTCAAGTAAGGAAGCTGTGTACTCTGTCCGCCTCTGACCGTATCTTGTGTGATGCCTTAGGACGGAGGGATCCGAACCGTCTGTGATCAGCTGTGTCTCCATGAAGAGTGACCATTCAATGGATTTTCCGCTAAACTTCAAGAATAATGTTCTCAACAAAAAAGAATTAAGCAGTGCCTTGGAGCCGAAGTTAGCGGATACCCAAGAATATAGTAAGACGATTTGTTAGTGACTCATCTGGAATGGGATATCTTGAATCAAATGAATGTCATTACGAATGTCATAACTAGGTTATGTTTCACCTTCCTTGTTTTGAATGCTAATCAGTCTATGTTGAAAATCTAAATTTCAAAGTTGCTTCCACTCTAGACTAACTCTGCTTTTAGTTTTTTAAGTTTGAATATAAAGCAAAGATAAAATCTATAGTATATACATAGATATACTTCATGATGCAGGATGCACATCACAGTTATTTTTATAATACCTTTTATGGATAATATATAACTATTTATTGACCCGTTATGTTGCCTCAGGTGAAGTTGCTGTTACCAGCCAAAGTGCATATAAAAGCTTTCTAAAGAGGAAGCTTCAAAATGTGCACGAGGGCGTCGGCGGGCAGCTGGGGAATGCATGCCTTTTCCAGGAGGCCTACACAGAGCTCTACATTGTGGAGGGGGACTGCAAGCAGGTCAACATGGAACATGAGATCAGGCAAATGGAGTTGTGTACCAGGAAGTTACAGGCAGCACCGGAAAAGGTGGTCAAGTGTGAGGACATGTTCAAACCCCCGTCTGGACCAGAGAGGCAAACGAGAGTGGTGTTGACAAAAGGACTGGCTGGCATTGGCAAGACATACTCTGTGCAGAAGTTAATGTTGGACTGGGCTGAAGACAAAGCTTGCTTGGACATTGGCTTTCTGTTGTCTCTGCAATTCAGAGAGTTAAACCGCATGAGGGATGAGCAACTGAGTTTGTTCGAACTCTTGAAGCGTTTTCATATGATGATTGAAGACGAAGACTTGCGTAACCTTGACAAGTACAGTGTCGTTATTGTATTCGATGGCCTGGATGAATGCAGACTGCCCCTGGACTTCCAGAAGAACTCCCCATGGACTGACATGGCCAAAGCAACATCAGTGGATGTGCTGCTGACCAACCTCATTAAAGGGGATCTGTTGCCCAGTGCCTCTGTGTGGATAACATCCCGACCCGCTGCAGCAAACAAGATCCCTCCTGGTTGCGTTGATGTGGTTACAGAGATACGTGGGTTCCTCAACCCACAGAAGGAGGAGTATTTCAGAGGAAGGTTTAGTGATGAAAACTTGGCCACCAGAGCCATCTCGCATGTCAAATCCGCAAGAAGCCTCTACATCATGTGTCACATCCCTCTCTTTTGTTGGATCATGGCCACAGTCCTGGAGGACATGTTGGACCAAAATGAGACGAGAGAGATTCCCAAGACTCTGACTGAGATGTACATCCGCTTCCTGGAGATTCAAACTCGAACAACGGCCTCAAAGTATGGAGATGCTGATAGCAGTCAGGTCATTCTGACTCTGGGGAAAGTAGCCTTCATACAGTTGGAGAAAGGCCATCTCATTTTCTATGAGGAGGATTTGGTTGAGTGCGGCATCGATGTGAACAAGGCCGCTGTGTACTCAGGAGTGTTCACCCAGATCTTTAAAGAGGAACACGGACATTGCAGCAACAAAGTCTTCTGCTTTGTCCACTTGAGCATTCAGGAGTTTCTAGCTGCGGTATACAAAACTGAGTTGAACAGCCGTCCACCTGGCTTCTTCCATCGGTTCTTTTCTTGGTTTAGAAACCATGACATTTACCAGCGCAGTGTTGATGACGCCCTTCAGACCAGCGATGGACACTTGGACCTCTACCTCCGCTTCCTCCTGGGACTCTCCCTGGAGACCAACTGGAGTTCCCTTCAGAGCCTGCTGGAAGCAGGTCAGGCTGGAATCAGGTCAGGGAACGGGGAGAAGATATGTAAATATATCAAAAAGAAGATTGGGGAGAGTTCTTCCTCCGAAAGATGTATCAATATGTTTTATTGCCTGAATGAGCTCCACGACGACTCGCTGGTTGAAGAGGTTAAAAAATTCCTTAACTCAAAAGACAAAGACAAACGTTCTCCTGCACAGTGGTCTGCCTTGGTGTTTGTGTTGCTCACATCAGAGAACAATCTGGATGAGATTGATCTGAAGCAATACTCTGCGTCAGAAGAGGGACTTCTGAGGCTACTGCCAGTGGTCAAAACCTGCAGAAATGCTCGGTAATATTAGTTATTAGTCGACCATTATGTAATAAAGTTGTTATATATACATTTACATAAATTATATAATACAACAAATACATTAACAAGACTATTCTTCTCGTACTGGTTAAACCACTGTTGCTGTCCACTGCTCCCCCGGTCTGTTGAAGGTTGAACCAGTGCAACCTCACAGCCAGCTCCTGTGAAGCTCTACGCAGCGCGCTGAGCTGCTCAACGCTGACAGAGCTGGATCTGAGTCACAACAGTCTGCAGGACTCGGGAGCCGAGGTGCTCTTTGGTGAAATGAGGAGTCCACACTGTAAGCTGGAGGTGTTGAGGTTTGTTTGAGTTTATGAGTGTTTCCTGCAGGAAGTATGTATAACCAGGAGTGTGTACTCAGTTATGAATGTTGTCATTGTTCAACGCATACATGCGACTGTCAATTAAAATATGTAAATATGCCGTTCAACGAATGCATATCTTTGATTGGCTGAGCCTCAACAACATTAAAGTCATATCATCTACTCTGACACAATGGAAATAAGTAGCCTATCGTTGTTAACTTTGCAGCAAGATATGGTTAGGGATTAAAACAGTCTCTGTTGGTTCTCTACAGGCTCTCAGGGTGTTTGCTCACACAGCAGAGCTGTGGTGCTCTGGCCTTGGCCCTGACCTCCAGTACTTCACTCAGAGAGCTGGACCTCAGTATTAATGACCTGGAGGACTCTGGCCTCCAACAGATCTCTCCTGGCCTGGCCAGACTCCACAAGCTGAGGTTACTTTAAATAAATGTTATTTATTTTAATGTTATTTGTTTCAAACATGATCTTTAAACATCTTCTTATTAAATATTTTTTGTTATTGCTTTTCACAGTCCTGCTTTAGATCATATATAAAACAACATGTCATCATTTCCCTAGCATGAGCCAATGCAGTTTGAGCCATGCGTGCTGTGAGGCGCTGTCCTCAGCACTCAGCCAGCCCCACTCCGCCCTGAGAGAGCTGGACCTGAGCAACAACCACCTGCAGGATCAGGGAGTGAAGCTGCTCTCGTCGGGACTCCAGAGTGTGAGCTGCCAACTGAGGATATTGAGGTCAGAGAGGCTGACTTAATATTAGTACTGACATTTCACGCGTCTGTGTGTTATGTTCAATAATCAGATCTAAATATAGAAGTAGAAAACAAATATATATTAAATCAGATTTGATCTCATCCTATTGTCCATGAGCCTGGATAACTCAGCGTTACACTTCTTGAATTCTATCCCATTGTAATTAATCATTGATGAACAACTGAAGTAAAGGATGATGATTATCATTTTTGAAGTGTGCAATCCCTTGAAATTACCATTGCAATCATCATGTTTGGGAGATACCTGGCATATACTCTTAAATAATCCTGATTTAGAGACTAAACCAAACTGGAACAATGAACAAAAGCTTCTTTCACATTGATTTCAAAGATTTAAATAAAAGCAAACATAACTGGCATCCATGTTGTTTGTCGGTAACAACTGACTTGAGGGAGTCTACTGTACCCTCTTTATGTAGGCTGTCTGGTTGTGGGGTCTCAGGGGAAGGCTGTGATTCCTTGGCTCATGTCCTTACCTGTAAGCAGTCCAAACTGGCCGAGCTGGACCTCAGCTATAATCATCTGGACGGACGGAAGCTGTCGGGGGCCAAACCAACCATGAAACTTGAGTAATTACATTACGTTTATTTATGTTTGTGAGGCAAGTACAAGTACTGTTGCGCCGTGTGAACTGAGTGAGCCGTTTGCCACTTACCTCAGCCCCTGGAGTGATCGGCTGGCGCTCAGAAATTTTAGGATCCGTGTACATGTAGTTGAGATGACCCTATCTGAGGCCTTTTTTATCCATGCGTTTTTATTGGGAGGGTACAAAAGGACCCTCAATATCTTATTTGCAGAGCAATGGTGCTCTAACGGGACATGCATACATTGCACAGACCTCATTTCCTGCGTGAATTTCTTCGGAAAAACCCTAGAGAGTCAGTGTTAAATGTTTAAATTCGGGTTTCAATAAAAAGTGTAACAGTATGTAATTATTCCATTCATTAAGACAAACAAAATGGGAGTTGCTACGTGATTATAGATTTGACCAGGCATTGACATTAGGTGATGATTATATGGATCCAATGTCTTTAAACATTAAAACTGTTTCTTCCCAGTGTGGATCATTGTGGAGAATACAGGCTCCAACCTGGACTCCTAAAATGTGAGCACTTTGTGTGTTTGTGTGTCTTTCAAATTCTTGACAAAAACATCCACATTGGGAATGCAAATGTGTATGCCTCCACCTTCCCCAGACGCCTGCAAGGTTACTATGGACCCGCACACAGCGCACCAGAATCTGGTCGTCTCCGACGACCACAGGACGACAACCTGGAAGCGACAGGCCCAGTCGCTGACTGACGCTGACCGAGCCGAGCGCTTCGACTCCCGACGCCAGGTGCTGTGTGAGCAAGGGCTGACAGGAGGGCGGAGCTACTGGGAGGCGGAGATAACGAGAGAGGTCGATTTAGGAGTGGCGTACAGAAGTCTGAAGAGGAAAGGCGAGGATGGGACCTCAATAGGAGAAAGCAACTCATGGGCGATGTACCGCTCCGACACGAATTACACCGTCCGTCACGATGGCGCGTCCCACTCACTGCCCATCACCCCGACCGCTTCGGAAAGAGTCGGGATGTATCTCGACTGGGCCAAAGGCACGCTGTCCTTCTACAGCGTCTACTCTGACCGACACAAACACCTTTACACTTTCCAGGCCACGTTCACCGACCCCCTCTACCCCGCATTCGGGTTTGGCGTTAATGCGGTGGTTCATCTGCCTCAGATTCAGGCTGATGGACGGCAGGAGCGTCCACCTGGGGCAGAGTGAGTGAGGAACTCTCATTAAACCTGAGGTCAAGGGCGATCAAGAGATTCATCCATTGGGGGTTGGGGGGGCATCGACAATACGGCGCACGTCATGAAAATTCGGTATAGAAGCATTGCAAAAATAAATAAAAGTACACCTACTTTTGGACAGAGTTTTACTTTTGACTGACTACTGTAGAAACAGATAGTCAATATATTGTGCCGTCTCAAGTAATCCTCGAGAATGAATCCATTATTAAAACAATGTTTTGGGCTGTTTTAATTTTTTATACTTAGGTTTTGTAAGTGTGTCAACTGTACTGAGTAAATAAATTGTATTAAGTGCTTGTATTGTTTGTGTGCGTGTGTCAGAGAAAAAAACGACAACTAACTAATAGAAAGCCAAGTCCCTGCAACAAATTTGTATGAGTGAACCTATTCCAACCGTTTCCAAATTCAGCATCACAGGGCTGGCTTCATAAATGAATAAGTAATTTTAGATACTCCTTCTGCTGGGGAGCCAATCATTTTGGAGAAGGAAACTGGATGGGTTCAGACCAGAGGCAGCAGCCGCATCAGACCATCCCCCACTTGGATCAATTTACCTTTCTGAGGTGACAATATAAGAAAGATGTAGTTATCCATCAATAAAACAAATCATACGTTTCTCATGCTGTGCATGTCCGTGCATCATCACTCATCCACCAACCTCCTATGTAAATCGCTGACCCTGCTGCTGCCTCTTAACCCGCGCCCTTGACTGTAATCTGCAGTGCTGTTGTTCGAACCCGAGCCCCAACATACTGCTGATCTCTCTTGGAATAACAAATGGGTCGAGGAAAGACAGGAGCGCAGAGTACTTTGACTTTTTTAATGGCCCTGTTGCTGAGCCACTTTTCTTTCCTGCCTCATTTCAACTCATTTGAGGTAGGTGTCCCCCAGGCCCTTCAGCTTCTTGCAGCATTCCTCCTCTCAAAAGAAACAAACATACATTGTGACATTCAAACTGAATTGTTGAATGCTAACGGTTTGTGCTAACTTGGTTTATAGTAATAGCTGGAATAAAGTAAGAAAAAGTCATTTTCAAAACTTAGCAGGTAGCCCAACTTCATCGCTTACCGTCCTCCATGCCCTTGCCTTGATTGAACAGGCAAGGGCATGGTCTTTATTTATTTATTTATTTTGCCGTGTTATCATACAGCTCCACAGAGGGACGCGGGAAGTCAGTCCGAGGGGGGGGTGCTGAGAGAGAATCTATATAATGACGTCATAATAAATGACCTCTGTTGGAAGACTCTTATCTCTATTTCATGTGAATTATAAAGTCAAGTATAACCATTGTGTTGACTTTATTCTGTGTTTTGATGGTGCATTGATAAGTTCGGAGGTTAACATTCTAAACAGCTCAGGTAAGGATCCCTGCATAAAGTCGACACTCGACAGGGGTACCACTGTTGTTTTTTATTGGTCAACATGGAAAAAAAACATGAGAGGTAACTCTGTCGTTTTTTAACGGCCGTCATGAAATAAACATAAGGGGTAACACTGTCGACATTTATCAAATCAAACATAGGGGGCAACACTGTTGTTTTTTATTGGGCGTCATGAAAAAAAACATAAGGGGTAACACTGTTGTTTTTTATTGGTCGTCATGAATAAAAACATAAGGGGTAACACTGTTCCTTTTTTTATTGGTCGTCATGAAAAAAAACATAAGGGGTAACACTGTTGTTTTTTATTGGTCGTCATGAAAAAAACATAAGGGGTAACACTGTTGTTTTTTATTGGTCAACATGGAAAAAACATAAGGGGTAACACTGTCAATATTTATCAAATAAAACATAGGGGGTAACACTGTTGTTTTTCTTTTGTCGTCATGAAAAAAATCACAAGGGGTAACACTGTCATTCTTTATTGGTTGCGATGAAAAAAAACATAAGGGGTAACACTGTCATTTTTATTGTTCGTCATGAAAAAAAACATAAGGGGTAAGACTGCTGTTTTTTATTGGTCGTCATGAAAGAAAACATAAGGGGTAACACTGTTGTTTTTTATTGGTCGTCATGAAAAAAAACCTAAGGGGTAACACTGTTGTTTTTTATTGGTCGTCATGAAAAAAAACATAAGGGGAAACACTGTTGTTTTTTATTGGTCGTCATGAAAAAAAATATAAGGGGTAACACTGTTCCTTTTTTTATTGGTCGTCATGAAAAAAAACATAAGGGGTAACACTGTTGTTTTTTATTGGTCGTCATGAAAAAAAAACATAAGGGGTAACACTGTTGTTTTTTATTGGTCAACATGGAAAAAACATAAGGGGTAACACTGTCGATATTTATCAAATAAAACATAGGGGGTAACACTGTTGTTTTTCTTTGGTCGTCATGAAAAAAATCACAAGGGGTAACACTGTCATTCTTTATTGGTTGCGATGAAAAAAAACATAAGGGGTAACACTGTCATTTTTATTGGTCATCATGAAAAAAAACATAAGGGGTAAGACTGCTGTTTTTTATTGGTCTTCATGAAAGAAAACATAAGGGGTAACACTGTTGTTTTTTATTGGTCGTCATGAAAAAAAACCTAAGGGGTAACACTGTTGTTTTTTATTGGTCGTCATGAAAAAAAACATAAGGGGTAACACTGTTGTTTTTTATTGGTCGTCATGAAATAAAATATAAGGGGTAACACTGTTCCTTTTTTTATTGGTCGTCATGAAAAAAAACATAAGGGGTAACACTGTTGTTTTTTATTGGTCGTCATGAAAAAAAAACATAAGGGGTAACACTGTTGTCTTTGTCAAATAAAATATAAGGGGTAACACAGTCGTTTTTTATCAGTCGTCATGAAAAAAACATAAGGGGTAACACTGTCGTTTTTTATTGGTCGTCACGAAAAAAAACATAAGGGAAATAATAGAAATACACACATACATTTTAATGTCATGTATATCCTCTTTATTGATGATTGATTATTGTCTATCGTCATCGCCTCAGTGGTGCAGTGGAGTGCACTCTGCCTAACCCACTGGAGACCGTGGCTCAATTTCTGTGGAAAACACAATATCTTTAATTTTAAACGTAATGCTATCATGTCATATATAACCACAGACATATTTATACTAAAAATCTCAGTGGGAAGTGGAGAGAGCTGTGAGCTAACCCCCTGGAGACCGGGGTTCAAGTCCGGTTGATGACATCTGTTGGAAGACTCTTTTCTCTATTTCATGCGAATTATAAAGTCAAGTATAACCATTGTGTTGACTTTATTCTGTGTTTTGATGGTGCATTGATAAGTTCGGAGGTTAACACTCTAAACAGCTTAGGTTAGGATCCCTGCATAAACGTCGACAGGGGTACCACTGTTGTTTTTTATTGGTCAACATGGAAAAAACATGAGAGGTAACTCTGTCGTTTTTTAACGGCCGTCATGAAATAAACATAAGGGGTAACACTGTCGATATTTATCAAATCAAACATAGGGGGCAACACTGTTGTTTTTCTTTGGTCGTCATGAAAAAAACCACAAGGGGTAACACTGTCGTTTTTTATTGGTCGTCATGAAAAAAAACATAAGGGGTAACACTGTCGTTTTTATTGGTCATCATAAAAAAAAACATAAGGGGTAACACTGTTGTTTTTTGTTGGTCGTCATGAAAAAAAAACATAAGGGGTAACACTGTTGTTTTTCTTTGGTCGTCATGAAAAAAACCACAAGGGGTAACACTGTCGTTTTTTATTGGTCGTCATGAAAAAAAACATAAGGGGTAACACTGTCGTTTTTATTGGTCATCATAAAAAAAAACATAAGGGGTAACACTGTTGTTTTTTGTTGGTCGTCATGAAAAAAAAACATAAGGGGTAACACTGTTGTTTTTTATTGGTCGTCATGAATAAAAACATAAGGGGTAACACTGTTGTTTTTTATTGGTCGTCATGAAAAAAAACATAAGGGGAAACACTGTTGTTTTTTATTGGTCGTCATGAAAAAAAATATAAGGGGTAACACTGTTGTTTTTTGTTGGTCGTCATGAAAAAAAAACATAAGGGGTAACATTGTTGTCTTTGTCAAATAAAATATAAGGGCTAACAGTCGTTTTTTATCAGTTGTCATGAATAAAACATAAGGGGTAACACTGTCGTTTTTTATTGGTCGTCACGAAAAAAACCATAAGGGAAATAATAGAAATACACACATACATTTTAATGTCATGTATATCCTCTTTATTGATGATTGATTATTGTCTATTGTCATCACTTCAGTGGTGCAGAGGAGTGCACTCTGCCTAACCTACTGGAGACAGCGGCTCCATTTCTGTGGAAAACACAATATCTTTAATTTTAAACGTAATGCTATCATGTCATATATAACCACAGACATGTGTAAACTAAAAATCTCAGTGGGAAGTGGAGAGAGCTGTGAGCTAACCCCCTGGAGACCGGGGTTCAAGTCCGGTTGATGACATCTGTTGGAAGACTCTATTTCATGCGAATTATAAAGTCAAGTATAACCATTGTGTTAACTTTATTCGGTGTTTTGATGGTGCATTGATAAGTTTGGAGGTTAACACTCTAAACAGCTCAGGTTAGGATCCCTGCATAAACGTCGACAGGGGTACCACTGTTGTTTTTTATTGGTCAACATGGAAAAAACATGAGAGGTAACTCTGTCGTTTTTTATCGGCCGTCATGAAATAAACATAAGGGGTAACACTGTCGATATTTATCAAATCAAACATAGGGGGCAACTCTGTTGTTTTTCTTTGGTCGTCATGAAAAAAAACACAAGGGGTAACACTGTCGTTTTTTATTGGTCGTCATGAAAAAAAACATAAGGGGTAACACTGTCGTTTTTATTGGTCGTCATAAAAAAAAACATAAGGGGTAACACTGTTGTTTTTTATTGGTCGTCATGAAAAAAAACCTAAGGGGTAACACTGTTGTTTTTTATTGGGCGTCATGAAAAAAAACATAAGGGGTAACACTGTTGTTTTTTATTGGTCGTCATGAATAAAAACATAAGGGGTAACACTGTTCCTTTTTTTATTGGTCGTCATGAAAAAAAACATAAGGGGTAACACTGTTGTTTTTTATTGGTCGTCATGAATAAAAACATAAGGGGTAACACTGTTGTTTTTTAATGGGCGTCATGAAAAAAAACATAAGTGGTAACACTGTTGTTTTTCTTTGGTCGTCATGAAAAAAACCACAAGGGGTAACACTGTCGTTTTTTATTGGTCGTCATGAAAAAAAACATAAGGGGTAACACTGTTGTTTTTTATTGGTCGTCATGAAAAAAAACCTAAGGGGTAACACTGTTCCTTTTTTTATTGGTCGTCATGAAAAAAAACATAAGGGGTAACACTGTTGTTTTTTATTGGTCGTCATGAATAAAAACATAAGGGGTAACACTGTTGTTTTTTAATGGGCATCATGAAAAAAAACCTAAGGGGTAACACTGTTGTTTTTTATTAGGTGTCATGAAAAAAAACATAAGGGGTAACACTGTTGTTTTTTATTGGTCGTCATGAATAAAAACATAAGGGGTAACACTGTTCCTTTTTTTATTGGTCGTCATGAAAAAAAACATAAGGGGTAACACTGTTGTTTTCTATTGGTCGTCATGAATTAAAACATAAGGGGTAACACTGTTGTTTTTTATTGGTCGTCATGAAAAAAAACACAAAGGGTAACACTGTTGTCTTTGTCAAATAAAATATAAGGGGTAACACTGTTGTTTTTCATCAGTCATCATGGGAAAAAAACACAAGGGGTAACACTGTCGTTTTTATCCAATGAAACGTAAAAAAAACTGTCGTTTTTTATCTGTCGTCATGAAAAACCCATAAGGGGTAACAGTAGCTGCGTTTCCATCTTAAAGGTGATGCGAATCTTTAGAAAGTTCGCAAAAAAATAATTTGAATTAGGTGCTTTTCCATCAAGTGGTTGGAGCGGAATAGGGTGATGACGTTACACGTTGATGTCGGCAGGGTTGCTATGGCCGGTCGTTATGCGGAAATCGGAAAGACTATCAGTCCTGTGTGTTCAAAGTTCGCTACAGCTGATTCGCAAAATGTGTTTCCATCTCCCATTTTGCGAATTTACTCCGTGCGGGATTCCAGAATCATAACGATAACATTCAACGTGTCTATTAATATGGCAGGGGGGGTATGGAGTAATGTTTTTTTTTTTTTTTTTTGGGGCCCCTGATTGGCCCGGGCCCGTACGCGCCCGCATACCCTGCTTACCGATAGTTACGCCACTGGTTAGATGAGTGTGTTGTTTGTTAATAAATTCAGCACAATGTTATACATATTGGTGTTAAATAAAGTTTTCTTTCTTCGGTCAATTAACGTATGAACCGACTTGCTGAGATTCATTTTGAAAGCACCTGCCAAACATTGACTTGCAGTGGTATATTATGAACACTAGAGGGAGACTAATGTGCAATTTACACTCCAAATATAAAATAAAAAACTAAGATATATATAGTTTTAAAGCGTTTCGAGAATTATTTTCTAATGTCGACCCATTCTACGTGGATCCTTCTACCAAAACAGCTTGAGCAGAAAAACTTTCCAACTACCCGATGTTTTAAATTATACATGCAAGCTTAAGTG
>NC_044068.1:9399926-9462426 GCF_902167405.1 Gadus morhua
TCAACTCCAGCCAAGTCTGTTGTGCTAGTTGCAACAATTTAACAACTTTTAAATACAGTAGTGTTTAGGCCTTTTACATCTTAAATACACTTGTCACTAACAGACACACACACACACACACACACACACACACACACACACACACATACACACACACACACACACACAGATGTGAAATCAACACTAGGGACCACAGCAGGATATTGGTGTCCAAACTTCATATCCTGTTTTATTGTTCAAATATTATAGTATGACATGGTACAAATATCAGCAGCAGCACACACACACACACACACACACACACACACACACACACACACACACACACACACACACACACACACACACACAGGACAATACGTGTGTGTTAAAGGGGAACAAAGGAGTCATTAAGGATCTGGTGACAAAAATTAGGTTCAAAATATTCCTTCGTTCTTTTTATTGGAGAAATCTCACCGTATGACAGAATCAGCACATTGTGTTTACTCGAGGAGAATAGGGGAAATGATGTGCAGGTGACAGCGTTTACAATTACTTTATGCACACATTTGCTGTGAACGTCGCGTCGGCCGACAGGCCTCATGTCAGAGCTGTGTGTACCATGGTGAACGCGGAGGAAAAATAAAGCGTCAAATGAAATGACTGTTGCTATAGGTGCCAAACATACACATCCATGTATGAAGGGCGTTGACTAAGGAACTTCTAGCGTGGGGTCGTCCTGTTGGCCAGGATACCATGAATTCTGCCCTTGGATTTTTTTATGCTTTTGTTTCCTTTTTTATTGGTAAGCAAAAAGTATCCTCAGTAATTTCTCCTCATCAGTCGAACTTCAAATGTGTGGGGAATAAATGAAAAAGCATCGCAACCTATTGAGCTGTTGCAAATGACAATGTAGAATTTATCTAAATCTTTCCTTCTTTGTCATCAGCACCATAACCTCCATCAATAAAATATTGAATTCAATAATCAATTAAAAATGATTCAACACTTGATTAGTGCAGACAAACGTCTTGATTTACACTGAATACGTTCCATCATGACTTTACGATTTTTAATAGACTCCCCCGCATCATAGCCAAGTAACATAAGAAGCCAGATGGAAGACATTGCAATAGCATGTTGAGAGGTTTTCAGGCAAAAACAGTGAATATGTGATTCATCATCATCGTGGCAGACGTCTTCACCACCGTCGTCATAGATACACACTGGGTTCTGTGGCTTTGCTAACCAGCAACAGTGCTAGCCAAGGCCTGAAGTGCTCTTATAACATATGCTTCCGTATGCTAAACCTACCAATTAGGGATGGATCAGGATGTAGCAGTCAGGCTACGGTACATTAACCACCTGGACCATAAAAAGGGAATATACATCATCCATAGCGTGTGACGTTTGGACTGGGACTATATTTGGTCTATTTTTAAAAAGAAATCTCTTTAATGGATGCCAAATTATGATCGATTTTCAAATAAGTGTTTGTCCTAATAGAAGGGCCAGTGCTTTTATTAACTTGTTTTCATAGAAAAGGGAGTTGGTATTCAAAGTGTTTGTATACTATAAGTGTTATAAAACGCATTGCAGCAACAAGATTGACACGTTCCATTGCAGACATTTACTATGGGAGCACTCACCCAACATACATTTCAGCATGTTTGTTTTAGTTGCTGGAGTGTACATCACTACACTAAAAACTTGAGGGGTTTAGTGTATTTCGTAAAAATGATTCATAACTTTCGGTATTTATTTTTTGTTGCGCTGCCTACGCTGAAGGCAGTTAGCAGAAATGTAGCTACATGCCCAATGCTGGGATCAGGTTACTTTCAATTCAGTCGGTTAGGCCTTAACACATTTAGACCAAACCGGGTACAAAAGGAGATCGAAGAAGGGTGTATATTTGAATAAAACGTGTTGAAATTAAAAGGTTTCTTGTACTACAAAATCGAACAAGTCCATCCGTACAGGCCCATGATGGCATAAAATAAAATAAAAACCAAGTGTAATAAAATATCCAAGCCACAGTCAGTTCAAACAGTAGTCACCTTGTCCCAGGAAATGCAGTACCGAACAGTACAATATCCTTCCGGGCACTCCATGACATCCGCTTTTGTTTATCAAATCTCCTAGTGTACTATGTGGGGAATCACATGTTTCAAGACAAAGACAGTTTATACCAACAAAAAACAAAAACAACCAACAAGTTCCATAAAAAACCTTCGGTTTTTTCAGGACTTATTCAAAACGAAAGATGATCTGTAGGAATCGTATCACATGTTGTCCATGTGGTGCATTGAAGTGCAAACACAATGAACAGAACTCATACCGAGCTGTTGTCTCATAAACTTTTTGCACTGAATGAATCCGTGCTGCCGAAAAACGAAATCAATCTATCAATCAATCAATCATTTCCTATTGGGCAGCTGACACGACTGGATAATTAGCCTGTTAGCATGAGGGGACAGCATACACGGATACATTTTCTCATTCAACTGGAATGGTCTGAGTGGCTGAGTCTTACTATTTCGCTGGCCACAGCTAGTGTCATCCGCTAGCTTAGATGGTCAATGAACTAGGCGGAGCCGTTGGTTTGCTTGCAAGAAGTTCAGATCGTTCCTCTAGCGCCACCCTAGCACGTGCTTGACCGTTGACCTCCTAGGTAGCCCCGGCTGGCAGACTGTTTCTCTTGGCTCCCTTGTTTTCTTTTCTTCAGTCTCCTCCTCCCAGTTTGATGCGCTCACTTCCTGCTCTCTGTGGTGGAGTTGGCGCTCGTGTCCAGCTTTGCCGTGCTCTCCTTAGTGTTTTCCGGGGGCGGCACGGCTGCCGTATTAGGTCCACCCCCGTTCTGCAACGTCTCCTGTTTGTATTGGTTCAGGGCGCGATTGACGGCGTCCTCGACTAACCGCTTGCTCACCCTCTGTAGCTCCGCCTCACTGGGCTCCTGATGCTGGCGGCCACCTGTGGAGAGTAGTAAGGAGAACGTTACGTCCTGCCCACACACACACACACACACACACACACACACACACACACACACACACACACACACACACACACACACACACACACACACACACACACACACACACACACACACACACACACACACAGACGTATGATTATATAGAAAGAAAAGGAGAAATCGAGAGTGAAAAAGCTAAATGGGCAAAGAAAGAGTCCAACAGCCCTGAATTAAGCACGCTAGAGTGATCATGGAGCAGACACACAGCCCTCTCTGCAGCTTTTCATTCAAAGACAAGAGGTGTTTGATGAATAAAAGCATAACCTTCCATGTGCAGAGCTTAGAAAATGTGGGTGCATTCACACACACACACACACACACACACACACACACACACGCACACACACGCGTTTGAGTACGAAGCCAGCTACACAATGTAAACACTAATCGTGGGATCATTGTATAACCTATTTCCCACTCAGAGCACCTCCTTGTTGACATTTGGAGTAACAAATCAAGAGTGTTGCTATAAAAGCATTGAACAACTCTTCTATCTGACTATTTTACAAACTGGCAGAAGATAGCACTAGAAAACAAGCTCTAATTATTTAAAGATCTCTTTCAAATTTGTATTCTGTGTGGGTTTCAAGCAAGCTATTTATTCACAGATTATCTATATTTACAACGGAACGAACATCAATGAACTAACAGCCTACCCGACTCATTTCAATGTCTTCACTGCGTGAATAAATATCGTTAATAAACAATGTGTTGAGCTGCACTCAAATGCATTTAATTAAATAACTAATGTTTCTGTTTTAAATTTTCACGTCAACACTAAGACATTGGAAAAGTCCCCTGAATTCAAGTGTCTGAGCAAACCAGAGAAATATAATGCTGAGTCCTAAGCATGGTTTATGTTTTCATAAAAAATATTGTTTGTCGTTATTTTCCCCCCTCAAGGGATCTCTCGGCTCATAAATTGTGCAATAGAATAGATGTCTTTTTGTTTTTACTACTCAAGTGAGACCAACAGCGATAATGGATCGGTTTTCTCCAACACCACTTTCAACTCAATTAAAGCTCCCCAGAGGAATTGACTAACAGGAGTGTTTTCCATCATCCACACTACGTTTACAGTAAACTCTCAGATTCTCCGTTGACCCACGCGTAATGGTCATGAATTCAATTGGATACAAGTCATGGGGAATTATATGCAAATGTACAGAGGTTGTTTAGCAATTTGTTAATGCATCGGTTATCTGTTGCTGTGACTTGTATAGTGTGCGTCGTAGTATGTGGATCGCACTCTACTCAAGAAATGTCAGACTCGTCAAAAGTCATTGATAGATAGGTCAATGTTTGAGTGATTGCAGAAGATGCAACTCCTTGGGAATACTTTAAAGCTACGACGGGCCGAATTTTTTCCAATTGAGTGATAGATACTGAAGATTGTAGTGAATTCCTCCGTCACCTGCTTGGAACAGGAAACGGATGGAAAAATGGACGTTGTTTGGCTGCAATATTTACTTCGCCTACTTTTTTTATTAATTTTCACTTTACTGTTTCACTTTATTTTTGATAGATCTTGGTGTAAAAAAGACCTTGCATTTACATTCGATGTGTAAAAATATAGATAATCATATAATAAATATATATAATATACAACAATTAAATTATTAATAATGATTTCTATCTATGGTTTTAGTAGTCAATGTATGCAAAGGCGAAGAAAAAGATAAATGCTTTTAAACTAGGTTAAAGGTTGATTAGAGGCTTGTGGAATGTATAATCAGCATGTAATTACTCACAATCAATTCCAGAGCAAGAAGACACTTTTGATTGGTGTGCAATTATAAACGTTTTTCATACTTTTCTTGAAAGATTTACATGAATTACTGCAGGTTCCAACTCTGTAATTTGAACTATTCAATGATTGGATTTGGTGACTATATTTGAGTGCATTCCTTTGATTACATCCAGGATAGAAATCAGGGCATCATTGTGAGCTTTTGAAGGATGGCTCGCGCCACTGGCGATAGCCATAGTGATCGAGAGGGGCGTCGCGGAACGGGGGGAGACGTACTTGTGCGTTTGGAACGAGTGAGTGGGCTGCGAACCAAGTCTGCAACACAGAACACAAACAGAGAATGAAAACACTCAATTGACAAAAACAAAGACCAAACCAAAAGACATAACAAGGAAAGGACATACCAAGACATGTTTTCACAATACCAATATTGCTCTAATATTTTATAACTCTTCTTCAAAATGCAACCAAAGTTCAACAGCTATGGATACAGTTGTCTGTCCCTATTTTTTATTTATTTACCACCTACCTTTTGTTACCCCTCTCTATGTTACGTTTTTTTTGCTAGCTCTGTTGTCATGGTGACATTTGAAACCGTGCACTTCAACTTTTAACAATCCATGTGGTTGTGACATCTCAGTTCCTGTCATTACTGTGCAATCTGCTGCTCAGTCTCTCCATCAATATGGAGAGACTATCTCTCCGTATGGAGACATAGAAAGGGAGAGATAAAGACAAAGAACACAAGGTACCACTATACACCTGCTCACAAACCATCCCAGAAATAACCGATAGAAAGATGTGTGCATGTAAGTGATATTGGAGTGATCATCTCTCTCCAATATCTCTCTCATCCGCTTGTGGTCTGCAAACAGTCGATCACTTTGCCTGCCTCGCTCTGTCTCTCGCCCCCCCCCCGCCCTTCCTCCACCCCACTGTCTGCCCCTCTCGCTCCCCAGCCACACTCACTGGTTTAATTCCCCGCTTCACATCAATTTGTTGTTGTATTTTCAGTTGCATCCAGCTTGTTTGTCAGCATACATCCTTTCAACACACACACACCAATGCGGTGTGTGTGTGTGTGTATGTGCTAATGTGTGTGAGTGTGTGTGTCTCCCACAAGCGGCGCCAGACAGACCGGCTAAATGCACCCGGCGGCCTCGCCTGGCATGCTAATGAAACCACGCCGGCTCCCCGGTAGCAGAGGCTCTCCGTCTCTCTGTGCCTTATCAGACACAGTCAGTCACTCTTGCACTTTAATCCCAGGTTTTCGGTGCTCTGCTTCCTGTGACATGGCATTACGACTGAGGGGAGATAAATGTGTGTGTGTGTGTGTGTGTGTGAGAGAGTGAGTGAGTGAGTGAGTGAGTGAGTGAGTGAGTGAGTGAGTGAGTGAGTGAGTGAGTGAGTGAGTGAGTGAGTGAGTGAGTGAGTGAGTGAGTGAGTGAGTGAGTGTGCAGAGCTTGAACCATGGGCGTCTTGCATAGCATCTGACCTTCTAACGCAGTATTTTTCCTTCCCTTTACCGTGGTGGCTGCCTGCTGTCCTCTCCTGTCAGATCCCGCCTACATCACTTTAGCACAATTGATTGCCTAACAATCCTTCTCTAACCCCCTCCGTCTCCCGCTCTGCCGAATCCCCCCCCCCCCTCCCGCCCCGCCATCTACTGTCGTTGGATCAGAGAGTCAGCTATTCGGATCGCTTGCCAGTCGGGCTCAGTGAAGTCCTGAACTTTCCACTGTGGAAAAAGAAACACGAAAACAGCCCCGGGAAGAGGAGCTCGTGGATTGGCTGATGAGGCGGCTGTCTTTTTTTTGAGAGTTCATCTGAAGTTCTCGCCCTTTACAAAAACTGTGCTGTAGTGGACAGGAGGAGCTGCAAGAGGTGTGTGTGTGTGTGTGTGTGTGTTTGTGTAGGGTTGTGTGTGTGTAGGGGTCTGTGTGTGTGTAGGGGTCTGTGTGTCTGTAGGGGTCTGTGTGTGGGTGTGGAGTTGTGTGTGTGTGTGTAAGGGTGTGTGTGTGTTGTAGATGAGGAATTACAAGGACAGAAAAAATGTTGAGGGGGGGCTTAATGGAGGAGCAGCTTCCTGAGGAAATACCAGAAATCTTCTTGTGCTCTCGGCACGCACGCACGCACGCACGCACGCACGCACATGCAACACACGCACATGTAACACATGCAAAGCGAGCATTGCATGTGTTACAACCGATAAGCCGTCCGCATGCCTCTCCATATCCCACTCTGCAAACACGGCATACATTAATAATCATTACCATGGTAACCCCTCATTCACCCACACAGGCAAGTGGGAATCAAACGCGGACACCACACCGGTTGTGTTGCCGTACCGCAGGTTAGACGAGCATGCAGTTAGCCACGCGGCTTAGGGGGGGGGGGGGTTCAATGTTTCGCCAATAAAAAGCTTAACGCGTGCGGAAACTAAATGGATCTTAGTAATAGGTGGAGGAGGGGCCTTCACTCTGCGGCTCATCAGCAAGGTCAGGCTGACTCAGACGGAGGCCAAAATACATCCATCATCTACAGGAGGAGGCAGGCCAGCTGGGGGGGGGGGTCACCGTGGAGTATATGGTTCAGCTCATACCCGGTCAGGTCGGGGAAAGGTTTGATTGCGGATTGTGCCTTGGCGACGGGGGATCTGACTGTTCTCTGGGGACAAACTGGCCTTTTCTCAGCCTCTCCTGGAAGGCTGCGTTGGGCAGACCCAGCAGGCCAAAGAAAAGCTTCACTGTGGTTTGTGGCGGTGTGTGAGTCTTTTAGTTTCCCAGAATGGGGACAAGCACGTGTGTGTGTGTGTGTGTGTGTGTGTGTGTGTGTGTGTGTGTGTGTGTGTGTGTGTGTGTGTGTGTGTGTGTGTGTGTGTGTCGAAAAGTAACCAGGCAGTTTGGAATTTGGCGGCGCAACGAAAAACCCCATGACTGGCGACCATTAGCTCAATTTGACTGTTAGAGGGTGAGTGGTGGTTTAGAGAAGAGTTCATCTGGCTTGTTGGAGGGGGGAGGTTTCCTTCCATGAAGTCAGATTTGCGAAAGCCCTCTGCAAGTCACATAGTAATCACAGTAACTTGTATCGGAGAGAATGCTCTAATTCTGTACAAGCCCTGCCCAGAGCTGTGACTGAGCGGTGATGCACCGTGTCAATAACAGACCGCACTCTGCAAACAACCCGCGTTAAAGAGCTGAACGTTACGCCGAGGGATGGCTCCGAGCTCCGCAGACGAGCGCGTCCAACAGCACAGCAGGAGTATTACGAGCGCGTGCCTCTCTATAAGCTAAGTCACGGCACGAGGAACGAGTCCCTAGCCGCTCTTATGATCAGGCTGGTCGCGCGGCGCTTTGATCTCAGCTGCAGCCCGCCCCGGCTCTGGACCTCCTCGGCCCTGGAGGGACGATGGATCATCAGCTACTCAGCAGTTTTGCGGGGGCGGTGACGTAGCCGTGCTGACCTAGTTCACCAGGCTGGTCTAGTTTTTGTTGATTTAGTTGATGCTGCTGCTGATGCCGCTGATGCTTACTGGCCTTCGGGGCCCGGCATCTGTGCTGCGCTAATCAAGGCATGGCAAGATGAGAGAGGGTGAAGGGGAAGAAGGGGACATGGAGGAAGCATGAGGGAGGAAGAAATAAGGACCTGATGAAGTACCTGAGGAACGACGGCGGGAAATAATGCACGAGAGAAAGAATGCTGAAGGGTCGACCAGATGGAGAGAAAGACGGATGGGTAGGGGTGAACCAAGAAAGATGGATGAATGATAGTAGCTGAAGAAGGAAGCAGTGAGGAATATAGAGAGATGGGACAAAATAAAACAAATGAAGTAAGAAGTACATACAGAGATCGTGGGGAAGAAAGAAAGAAAGAAAGAAAGACATGATGGGAAATGAAGGAAGATAGCGAGTCAAACCGTTGCGAAAAAAGGTTCAGGGAAATGCCATCTTTGCCCTCCCACGTGACCACTGTGCTACACGCTTCAGCAGCCATGATGAGCTGTCACCCGTCATCACTCATCGTCGTCTCCTGGCCCTGTCTGAAGCCACCTCCTCCGGCCCCCTGCATCTCCCCACTGTGTATTTATCTATTAATAGATATCACACACACACAATGCATCTCGTGTCTCCCACTGGGCTGATTATTTATCACACTTGTATCCCGAACAAACCCACCCTGTGTGTTGGTTTAGAAGCCCGTTATTCTTCCCCCCCCCCACTTAATAACACCCAGCTACTCGTGACCCAGAGAGACGAGTTTACAATGCGTTTACGGTGTGTCAGGGTGAGTCCAAATACCCCATCCGTCTGCACCGTCACAGCTCCATAGTGCCATGATACACGCCCCACTGTGCGTGAACTCAGTGTAGCGTAGTTCGACCGGGCTCAACCCCCCGTCTTGATAAATGTGTGAAGATATCCCCGGTGACAACAACAACAACAACAACAACAACAACAACAACACCCTCACGCTCGCTTGCACCTACTCAGAATTATTTCCAAACACGCCAACAGAAATGCGCCGGAAAACAGAAATCGATATTAATACACCATAACCGCAGGTCCCGCTACAACACACGGACCAATCACAACCCGGCTGACCCCATTAGTGTGGAGATTAACTACGGCCGCGGCAATCAAATGCTTTATGGATTAGGATCAAAAATGGAATCGATTGCAGCAAAGCTGAAGTAAGTGGTTCCAGAGGAGAGAGGAACAGACGATGTTCCACCTCGCCTGTGGGGTGTAGCGGGCAGGTCTCTGGTCAGGGATCATCGCCTGAAGGCAGGTGACAGACCCCGTTTCCCCGATAACACGGTGTGTTAAAACACAGGTGCAGCAGCACCCCCCCTGAGGGGAGTCGAAATGTAATCGCTCTCCGCAACTTAACTCAAGCCCACAGCGGTGTCGTTCACCGTGTTGACAACAAAGTCAGTCAAATAGCGTCCCGATCGCATGTAATGGTTATCGTACATTTGAATCGAATCAACGGAACTCCCTCCATAGTCCGTGAGACTGTTTCGTTGCTTTGATGTCTGGCGACAACTCCCCACTCACTGAACATTTCAAACCAATATGATCAACCATGTCTCAGCGTCCCCCCCCCCCCCCCCCCCCCGAGACCATGCGGCAGACTCTTGAGTGAGGTCACTGTGTCACGATCCAATCCTGGAAGATCAGATGACATTGCCCCAACGTTTACCGAAGGGCTAGTCTCCCGTTTCAATATTGATAACGTGTCCGATTATAGAAACGCAGTATGAACGGATGGCATTTCCAACGTCTTTAACCTACGGCGGCTCACGGTAAACCCGCTGGGGTAGAGATGGCAAACAGAGCCTCCCTATGGGACAGTGACTCAGATGTGGAAGCCAGCGTGATGAGCCTCAATGTGCTTATGCTCTGGGCTCTAGACTTAAGGCAAGCCCACACCGGACCGAAGATCGGCGTCGGTGACGCGAGTCTATTTGGTGTGGTCGCTCAAATCGGCCACGTCGGCGTTCATTGCAGCCGATTCAACATGTAAGGGATAATGCCCGACGAGGTGTCCATTATCAGGAATTAATGGACGACGTGGAGGCGTGAACCGTCCGACGCGAAGCGGAGGACGGTTGGACACCTCGAAGGGCGTTATCCCGCTTATACCACGGTCACTTACCAACGGTGACCAAATTAAGACCATTAATTTATATTTCCATGCGTTTTACAATCTGAATATAAAGTTTTCCACAAAACATACATTTGTTTCCCTGGTTACGCCTGAGGGTCCGACTAATACCCGGAACCACCATTACACGCCCGTTGGGTTCTCATGCAACAGAAACGTTGTTCACTCCTCCAGTAATTAGGACGGACCATAGCTACGACTTTAGAACGGGAGGTAGCGGGAGGTATTATAGTCCGCTGAGCTTTGCTTTGTTTCCCGTTGCTATGGTTACTACTATTTTAGAGACGATACGCCAGCTAGCGCATTAATTGAGAACGGTAAACAGACAATTTGACGGAACTACTTGTCCAGGTGTCCGTATATCAGGAGTTAATGCACACCCTGCATCCAATCAGAATCGAGTATTCCCGCAGACCGTGGTATAAGTGTAATTAATCGGCCATTCGAGTCGGTCATTCTTTTACCATTCTGATTGGGGGAGGTCTAGCAGCTTGACTAGCGATTCAGTGAAGCCCGGAAGTGAGGATGGTAAACATACCAGATAAACAGTGTAATCGAAGAAGAGGACCTGCTACTTCAGGTTTTCGTGTTTTTTGACCCACAATACAGATTAGCGCCGCCTGTTGTTTTGGAGACATTACATCTCGCGCAAGCGCGGAACGTCCGGCGTCGGCTGTAATCCCGTAGGTGGGTACCACCCATGACGTTGTTCGAGTCGGCCAGATTAAATAGCCCGACTTCATTTACCGACGCGAATCGGGCAGTTGGTCCGGTGTGTGGTTAACTTTAGGCCTCCTTAAAAAAAGGCTCTATATACTGTATGTGGGAAAAACAAATAATGAATCACAGCCCAAAAATAAATGCTAATTACGCATCGAATTTCATACTGTGCTGCGTCAGACATACTGAACAGAGGGAAAGAACCAGCACACTTTCTTCTGAAGGCCTTCCATAAATAAAGGCTCTAAAAAATCCAGGTAAAGACCGAAATAAAACAGTAACACCCACATCCAAAGCCTGACTCATCACAAAAGTAGGCGAACTGTGTCTTTATCACTCATAAGACATGCATTATCAACGCTGCAATTTACACACACACACACACACACACACACACACACACACACACACACACACACACACACACACACACACACACACACACACCTAATGGCTTCATGTGGAATGTCAAAGGTTGAAGGCAATACGTTTTTGTTTCCCATGAGAAGGCATTTATCTTATCTTGTTACGGTGACACAAGGATCAATCACGTGGAAACTAGATAGAAGCCTGGGAGCGTAAAACAATAACGACATATTGGGACTACTAAAACAAGGCACTTCTAAACGGACGACTAGCGCACCATGCGTTACTCTGGCTGTCTAAACACATTAGGGTGTATGTGTGTGTTGTGGGTGGTTGTGTGTTCAACACCCGCACTGAGTGCGAACAACGCTGCATGTCGCCTTGTCGAATCAACAATGGTTGAACACACACACACACACACACACACACACACACACACACACACACACACACACACACACACACACACACACACACACACACACACACACACACACACACACACTATGACCCGATCCCTGTTGGTTATGCCCCACCGTACTCCTAAATCTCCCTCGACCTTCCTATCTCGGAATAAAACTCATTGCCAATCCCCAAAAATGGATCGATCTTACTCTCTCCCATGTCCCCCCCCCCGACCCAGAAGTAGGACACAGTGGTCTGACTGTGTGGAGCACTGTGCAGCTGCACCCAGAGAGGGAGAGAGAGGGGGAGGGAACGCTGAGGGGGGGGGGGGAGAGAGTGGGAAATAGAGATGGAAAGGGGAGAGAGTGTAAGAAAATGGCAGTGGTAAAGGAATAAACTCAAACCGAGAACCAGAATGGGAGCTAAAGAAAAGCAAACGGCAGGCAATGGGAAAAACAGACTTGTGCGTTTATATTTAGGAAAGTTTCCCAGATACAAACACACAGCTTGCGTTTCCCAGCAATAACCTCTCTCTAGCGATAGTGTCAAAGTCTGCATTTACGACCGGACGATAAAATTGAGCGCAGTGTGTACACACAGGCCAGAGCACAGCTAACAACACAGAGACGTGAACGTCATAAATGACAGGTGAGCCGTATCGCTTGGCACTAAATGCTCGGTAGTTGTTATCAGTGAGTAATCCAAAGCTATTACATATGAAAGGTAAATCATAAAAAGTGATAAATGTGTTACTTCATAGTTAACAGATTTGACTGCATTGCTCAGGGTTGGGAGAATGGTGATACATTTGCATCTTGTTTACAGCGTTCAAGTGGCCTACCTTCAGATAAAACATTATACTGAACACCCATCTGAAAAAAATAAGCAGGTTCAACTGCATTGTGTTGTCACTTCTGTCATGGGAAATAACCATAAAGCCATCCATCGTCCCTTTTCTATGTCCTCTTCTCACGACCAGGGGCATACAAGCGGCCTGAACCTGATTAACTGAATCTGAATGCTGAATCAGAGCATGTGTAAACAGCTGCAAAGGGGTTCAGACCACTTTGATATGGAATCCGTATAGATCTGAAACATTTATGTGGTCCGTCTTAAGCTACCATCATTCCCTGACAACATGCATCACCCTGCTAGGGTGGGAGATTTTGAAAGGTGGAAGGACTTCGAAGTGTTTGGAGTGAGGCGACTCTTTGAGTTGTTTGGACTTCATTATCTAGCTAAAAATGACAAGTTTTGCTTCTGTGCATTATGCCATCTTTTCAACAGGACTTTATGTGTCTTACGGTGACAGCGCACGTCAATTACTCATGGATGGGGAGATTTGGAGTGCTTATTCGACATGCAAATTACCACGCACAATCTTTGTTTGTGAGTGCAGGCCCCTGGAGTCATTTACAATAATGTGAACAGCCGGATAAAAAGGGGTCATCCAACATGGGAAGAGCGTTGTAATTGAAATCTAGCGTGAACTTAATCTAATTAACGTCACTTCTAATTAATCCCTTCTCTCGACCCCAGACAGGCAAGGACCTGTGAGTGTGAGGTTGTGATATTCTTTGTCAGGATGTTGGTGATAATTTGCTTGAATCCATAGCTTCCTGGGTCACCCTGGGAGTAAATCAAACAGCTCGATTCCCAGATCACCACACAAAAACCCTGTGACTGAATGCCCTGCAAGTGTTAAAAGTGTCAGGCTTGGCTCTGAACAAACACTCTACGACACTGGGTATAGGGGCACAAAGACAGGAAAACGAATCAAAGAGCCAGCCCCTGAAACGTGCATGCACCCACACACACACACACACACACACAATTACTTACTTCATGAATCACATTAAAATCAGACGCGTTTCATTACTCAATACACAGGAGAGGACAAGTTGGTCCACCAAGGTCCCAGAGCAAACTCACACCACATCCACGTTAGCTTACAGCTCTACACAAGGATGGTGAACTACACCACCAGAACTGAGCCTCGGCACAATAGGGGAGTGGTGGTGCCTCCACACTAGTGGTCTATGTCTAATCTGACACAAAGACACATACTGGGATCCCACAGAGCTCTAGAACAGTAACACCCTTGCACAAATCCACAGGGCACCACAGGGAGACAATAAAAAGGAGCTATAATCATTAAATTAAACAGCCATCATCATCATTCCAGCACACACAAACACAAAAGAACACTTACTGATTTTCTCCTCCGTTTGGTTGAAGGGAAAACAGCATAACTGCCCCATGGCGCCTCCTCTCCTCTCCTCTTTCCCCCTTTCTCGTTCTTCCCCCCCCTTGCTAGACCGCCAGACGCAATGTTACGGGCGGCTCCAATCTGACCGTCTCCCTCCTCTCTCTCTCCCGTGTCACTTGCTGCCTTGCTCGCCCCTCGCTCCTCTCTCCTTCTCTCCCTCTGTGTGTGCGTCTCCCCCACTGCCTCGCGCTCCTTCGCTGTGCCTTAAAGGACAGACGACGGATCAGAGCACACAATGTGTCTTCTACCACTCTGCAACGCGACGGCGCTCCCAGTCGGAGCCAGGGAACAAATGAACGAAAGGGAGAGAGAGCGAGACAGAGCGAGTGACTCCGCTCCTGCTCCACTTTACACCGACACACAGGGAGGGAGGGGGAGCGAGGGAGAGAGATAGAGTAAAAGAGGGGGGAGAGAGAGAAGAGAGAGGGGGTGTGTGTGTGTGTGCTAGTGTGCACGTGCGAGGATGATCACGCATGTGTGAAAGAGAGAAAGTGTGTGTGTGTGTGTATGGGGGCTGGTGGAAGGGAGATGCGTGCTTGTGTGTGTGTAAGATAAAAAAAGGAGTGTGTATGAGGGCAGCTGAGCGTGTGAAGGGGGAAAGGGGAGGGTTGAATAGAGGAGGAAGGCTGTGTGTGTGTGTGTGTGTGTGTGTGTGTGTGTGTGTGTGTGTGTGTGTGTGTGTGTGTGTGTGTGTGTGTGTGTGTGTGTGTGTGTGTGTGTGTGTGTGTGTGTGTGTGTGTGTGTAAGAGAAACGTATGTGCTCTTCACATGGCTTATAATGTGTGGGATCAAAAGTGTCACTTGGTCTGGATGGAGGAAAATATAGTATATTCATACATATGTAAATGTATTCAACTCTGGTGGAATTTGTTGGAGCATTAAAATAATAACTATTGCCATGTGACGGTTAGCACAAATAAAAATTCACTCGCTAACACAAATCCTGCACTGCACACCGTCATAAAACAAGGAAGGAGGAAAACATGTCCACTTCAATCTCCCATGATCTTGAACTCCATCGACATCTGTATTGCTTTAAGACTGTGCAGAGCAACATCAATTAAAGCAAAAGCTATTCTCCACCCCAGGCCCAGAATCGTCCAGGTTCTCCAGAGACGAGCACATAGTCGTGGTTTACCTCCTCACCTTTCCCCGTCAGCCTCCTCTTCCTCTTTTTCAATTAGTCCCAGTCCCTCTCCTTTTATCTTCTCCTCTGTGTGAATACCCATCTCTTTCTCCCCCCTTCTCTCCTCTATTCCTCCTCTCCTTCTCTCCGCAGCCCCCTGTTGAGTACGATCGATCAGGTCACACATTGATTTTCCGTGTAACCGAGCGTGGGATCACTGAGAATAAAAATCTGGTCCTTCCTCGAACCTTTTTGAGACCTCAGCTACAGTTGCCACTAGCAGCTGACCATCAGTCAGTCAGTCAGTCAGTCAGTCAGTCAGTCAGTCAGTCAGTCAGTCACACACACACACACACCAGTGGCCGAGCCAACAAGCCTGGTCAGTGTAATTAGCCTAATGAATGCTGCGCTGCACTAGCCTGAGCCAGATAAGCCAGAATGATGCAGAGATTCTGTACGCTGCAGTCATAAACAATCATTTACAGGTGTTCACCGCAGGTTCAACTCCTTATAAAACAAGCAGAATACAGAAGGAAATACAAATCCTAGAAATGTGGATGAAACTACCATATCATTTTTTTTTTGACCCATAAATAAATTCAAATGTCGACCAAACAATTGCCCGATTTGGTGATTCGATGATGGGTTGGATAATTACACGGCATGTCTGGTTGATTTATGTTGGTTTTAAGAAGTAATTTTCCACCTTTATTAACACAGCTATTGGGACCATTGACATTAAGGCCCAATCCCATTTCTACCCCTTACGCCTTCCCCTTACCCCTTACCCTTACCCTTACCCCATCAAAACAAGGGGGAGAGGGAAGGGGAGGGGTAAAAAGGCTGCCGGGTTTATATCCCCTTGCCTTAGAGACAAAGCAGGTGGGAAGTGTTGAAATGCATGGCAAGCACGCTTTACTTAAGGCTTTCAAAGTTTGGTTGCCAACAGCTGAAAGGATTTCAGCATTAACTAATCCCTATATGCTCCATAAGTGAATCACAACGCACTTTGTCGCCAGCCTCTTCTTTAGAGGTTGTTTCATCCCTTGTGACCTTTACGACGTGAGAGAGAGAGACGTGTAGTTAATTCAAATGTAAAAGTGTATAAATATATAAGCGGTCCGTGTTTGTACACAAGGGAAAAGCATACGGTTCTCTTTAAAAAAAGGAAGAATGAGTTCCAAGGAAAAGGGATATGCTCGTTTACACATGCCAAAATAAACAACGGTTTTGCATTTCTGCAACTCGGCTGTAACTGAAGACAGTTGAGCCACAAGGACCGTAATTCACTCACAGCTGCACTTACAAACAGTACGCTCAGTATGCTCAAACACACACACACACACACACACACACACACACACACACACACACACACACACACACACACACACACACACACACACACACACACACACACACACACACACACACACACACACTATTAAGCAACATTGTTACACTTGAGGCCATTTTCAAAGATCTTTCCGTGGATGAATTTGGATATTGACTTTGGATACACAAAGACTGTTTGGGCCCAAAACAACACAGTTTGAGGTTCCAGCAGATGAGGCAAAACGGGTAGAATACACACAATGTGAATGCTATTTACATTCCCTTGTAAACATGCATTAAAAAAGCATAATCTAGTTTCTACGGTTCATTGTAATTATTTAACACATATAAAAGAAAAAGTATATATACGTAGAATAAGTATGACAATATTAATCGGTCTGTACATCATATCCGGTGTTCATTTTTCACACGAAAATAAATAAAATAAACAACCTTGAATTGCTAAGGTGGATCAATATTAATTGCATGGAAGGGCCTCACCCCACCACCGGCCTCTGCGGAAGATGAATGTGCTCTGTATGAATAAATTACTGTAGGACTCAAAATAGCACAATGGAAGACGCTGGTGTAGACTGCCATCCGTAACGCAGTTGACCTTGAGCTTATCGGGGTCAACTCCACCACCGCGCCCGAGGAGCAGCCACAGCATGACATGGCCACCACACAGCAGCATGCAAAGGGCTTACTCATGTACTGAGAGGGCGAGAGAGGACGAGAAACAAAGAGAAGGTGAGAGAGGGGGAGAGAGAACCATACAGGGAAAGAGAAAGTAAGATAGAGAGAATGAGGGAGAAAAAGAAAAGAGTAAGTGAACAGACAGACAGACAGACAAAGAGACTGAGTGTATCAGCCGATAATGGTGACTTCAATATCCTTACTAGTCCTTTTCATTATTATCTACAGTATGTGCACCTGGGGAGGATATGGAAACAAACAGTGAACAGGCAAAGCAATAATGGGATCACACAGGGCGATGGTGGTGATGGGGTGGGATCCATCGGCAATAACTTCCTGAATCGATTAGATTCCGATTAACAAGGGTCCGATGGGATTCAATTTCCGAAACCCGAGTAGATTCAGTAAGGGATATTTTACTTACAATACCAACTAGATCGTTGAGAACTTGTGTTGTAAATTGTACCAGGATACCTTCTAACCCGTTGCATTATTTAGAGGATTTATATTTACATTAAGAATTCGACCCAGAGCATATACATTGATGCACTTTTAAATACAATAAAATGACCAACAGACTGCAGAAGTCAACACAATATAACCACTATAACCAAAGGCTGGCCACGCGGTACTCACGAGGACAGCACTTCAAGCATCCGCGAGAAAAGCCGTGTATAAATGAGCAATCTCTGGGGTGTCTCAGCGGCTCACCCTGATAGCGCTAACCCTGCAGGCTGTACGCCTTGTTGCGAAGTGGGTGTCTGTACCCACCTGTGGTTCGATGCTACATGTCACTTCCTGTCCCCCGCCGCCTTCCTTTCCATAAAAAGCACAACAGAGCCCGTGAAAAAAAAAGAAAAGGAAAATGAAACAAAAGATTGATCGCCGCATCATACAAATCAACACCAGATATTTTTTAATTGAAGATCAATTAGATTCAGGCAAATCTATTTTCGTACACCCATCCCTAGGCTCTACACCAATGTCACAAATAGCTTGCTGTTGTCGTTTGGTTTGCCCTTTATCGTCACTGAAAACAGCTTACTCAACTCCGTAGAACACATCGTCTGTATTCCTTTTAGATTGTATTCATCGATCTGCACTAGACTAGATACTTTGGGGGGAAAAAAACGTGCAAACAAAAGCAAACAAATCAGTACTATTATCATCTAATGATGACGGGGTCCAAATGGTCTACCATTACCACACCGGCACACGCACGTATACTCATCTCATCACACAAGTATACGGTTGCAAGGGGTTAGGCCAATCAATAAACGCACGTCTGCAGCGTATCCACCATTGGTAATAGCCTGGCCCAGACTTCCAGCCTCCATCTCCTGTCATATCGTGCTGACATTTACAACGTTGATCACGACACACAGCCATATTTCATGCTTCTCCTTTTGCTATTTTATCCTGCATGCAATCCGCCAATGCCCCCTTTACATACTAAAACCGTCTTGTCCCCCCCCCCCCACACACACACACACACACACCGCCTCAGCCCATCCCCACTCGCTGAGACAGAGCGTCTCGTCTTCCCCGGAGCCTTATCAGGAGACGAAGGCTGAGTCAGGGAGACTCATCATCCGTCCTCCGGTGGACAAAGACGAGGGTGCTCAAGGCTAGGGCCAATCAACTGAAAGCCCCACGAAGGCCCTAATTAAACTGTGAACCCCCCCAGGGTGCGAGCGGGGAGCCTTGGCTTGGGTTGCCACTGATGGGAATCGCGTGCTGCCGTCCACTCCGTTAAGACCCGATGTTTGGATGCATTTTTATTTATTGGCCAATATCTCGTTATTGATGAGGTCACTTGATGTTTGGGGGGGTTGCGATAATTGATTCACACAAGGCGGGGGGGGGGGGGGGGGGGGGGGGGTTAGAACTTCCACTGCACGTTGCAAACGGGGGCTGGATGACAGTGCAGGGAGGGGAGACATGCATCATGCAGTTAGAAGACAATATTTAAGATGTGTGACACATACCCCATCGTCCAAAGCCACTGCAAAGGAAATCAACCACAGCGGTACTATAGTACTATTCTTTTTCCGGCGGAGACCTGACCTCCCGAACTAATTTCAGAAACCTCTCAACCATGGTGGTGGAATGGAAGCCCCCTTTGCTGCCCCAGGGAGCAAAGACAGTCAGGTGGGCAACAATATGACATTGTTGATGCTGGCTTATCCCTAAACACAAAAGGAGGTCACACACTCGCAGGATGTTGCATGTGTGATTAAGTATACACACAAGCTAATGAAGCTATTAATAAATGCTAACAGGGTGATGCATGACGGCAATTAGAAGATGGAGGACAAGGTAAAAAGCGTGAGGGAAGGAAATGTTGGCTTGGTTGCTTCTTAATTTATTAATTGGCATGTACAGTATATACAAAGTTAAAAAACGAGCACATTTTGTGTAAAAAAGAAAATGCCTAGCATAATTAAATAGATCTCAAATAAGCAGAAATGTGTCTAGAATAAAAGAGCATAGTATGATAAAAAAGAAGAAGGAAATAATATAAGAGAAACAGAGAGAAAGGAGATCTCCAACCTATTTCGTTGGTTGCGGCGGAGTCTAGCCCTTTTTTAGTCGCTTAAGCTGTCAGCGCTGGTGCTTGGATTCTCCCTGGCCACAGCACTTCCCTTTTAATCACCACCCCTCTCTTCCTCTAGCTCTCCCTCCCTTTCCTCCCCTCTCTCTTCACCCTGCGTCCCCCCCTCCTCGACCACACCCACCATTCTGCTGCTCCATCTTTTTTTTTCCTGGACCAATATTTCATTCTAAAGGCTCCATAATGTCACCTGTCCTTGCGCCCTCTCTCTAGCTTCCTTCCCTTCCTTCCTTCCTTCCTCCCTTCCGTGGCCGGCTCATTTCCCCCGGCTCGCCCACCCTCCCAGGCCTCAGTTTAATCTCTCTCCCTCTCTCCAACTGTCCCTCACTCATGTGTCCGTTTAATCTCACTTGTTCTCCTCTTTATCCTCTTCGATCTTTCCATCTCTTTTTTTCCCCCATGGCACTCCCTGTCTGGGCTTTCTTTCTCAGAGCCTTTAGTATACAGTCTATAGTCATGGGGGAAAGCCCTATTATTGTACATATAGAACGCCGTGAAATGCTGCTTCTCCTCCTTTGACCAATGAATCAGCCTTCAGAACAGCTTGAACAATTTCTGAGTCAGCCGCCACATGGCTAACTCATGGTTATGCATTTGACCTTCACCATGTGCTGCACACACACACACACACACACACACACACACACACACACACACACACACACACACACACACACACACACACACACACACACACACACACACACACACACACACACACACACACACACACCTGTTGTTAAAGTCGAGAGCAGTAGTTCCCAACCTTTGAATCTAGATATAAATTGTCATCCAAACCTTTCGCGGACCAATTCACATGCAAACGGTCAGAAAGGGATAAAATTCACGTGCGGTGGCTTAGCGTAGAGTGACAACGCCTTAATACACAATTATTATTGTGTGAAGGCCATGGCCAGTGGGAATCAGTGGACAGGAATAATCGGCCACTCTGCTTGTGCTCCCAGTGTGCTGTTAAGCAAACAATTGTACACAACACATCAGTGGAAAACGCCCCAATAGAAAACCCATGATGGAATACACAAAGCGACAATAGTTTCTTTATAATAACAAGCCGTAAATCTATATTTATCTAACAAATATCTACAATATGTTGCATTACATTTTCTACCTAATTTCTATTTCCGGGATAAAATCCCACATACCACCAGTGGTACGTGGAACAGAGGTTGAAAAACACTGGTCTAGAGGGTAGGTTCGAAAAGAAAAATAATGGCCTGACTTACACAACAGAGCTAAATTGAATGTTGTGTAATGTCAACTGAGTTTGTGTGTGTTTGCCGTGTTCATCTAAACCTCTTCACAGTTTGTGTCCACGCTAGATTATTCTGGGAACAACCATACAACAGTAATCTGATCAAAAAAATATAAAAAAAATAAAATAACCGTGAATTCCGGTTTGGCTGATGAAATGTATGCACATTTAAAAACACGTGGTTCACTCTGTCCACCACTCAGGACTGCCTCCCTAAAGTCATCACGGTACAGCGAGCCCCTAGAGCCACGCTGGGGAAACATGATGTTCTGCTGTGAGAGAGATCATTGTCTGGGTATGGACACAAGACCAACAGAACACAGTCATGTGAAACACACAGAAACAAACAGACCCACACACACACACACACACACCCAGAGAGAGAGACGGTGCAAGCAAGGTGAGGGTGCGAGAGTCCGGGCGAGGGAGAGACCGAACGAGAGCGAGAGAGATGGAGCAAGGGAGAGAGAGCGAGTGAGAGAGCAAGGGAGAGAGAGAGAGTGCAAACGAGCGAGAGACAAAGAGGGGGCAAGGGAAACAGAGCGAGAGCGCTAGTGTGCAAGCGAGAGATAGATAGGGAGCAGGAGGCAGACCGTGAGCGGGGAATAGGTGCTTACTATTCAGTGACCTAGTTCTGAGGAGCCGTGTTCTTCAGCCATATTTGTTCCCTTCGGTCTAAATTCAAACGGACACGACTGCTTTACAACCCTCAGCCCTTTTTCCAAACCTCGCCGTGCAGCTGTGTCTCGTCTGGCGTACACAACGTAGCCCCCGGCTGACGGGAGGGTGCCAAGCGGGCGGTCACCAGCTGGATTCGAACCCGCGCCACATCCCCCTGACGCGCCAACCCCCAGGCCTTCAGTGGGATGTACACGCGTGACAAGCTGTATCGCAGACCTCCGTGTCCCGTCTGTTACCGCTATTCTGTCCATGGCAAACCCCCCCCCCACCCCCACCTTCTTCCGTTAGTGAAGTGGGTGGAGGGTGATCATGGTTAGGGACGATGGAAATCAGCTAATTTAATTAGCACACAACCAGAAGAGGTTAAATGGATGGCTGTGCGATTGCAAATGAGCATCTTGCCTTAATGGCTTCTTCCGTTCATGTAGGGGGAAACAGGGCAAACTGAAGAGAATAGAGCAGCAAGAGGGTTTTGCAGAGATGTCACCATCGCTTAGGTCAATTGATGACAAGGAATTCATATTAAAAAAAACGGTATACATAAGGCCAAATAGCAGGCTGAAGCTAAATGAATATGACTGCACAATAGAGAATGTGTCTTGTTCAGACACATTGTTCACTACCTCGTTGACGGACAGGAGGCAACGTAAAGGGCTCCCACAGATGAGGGCCTCCCCTCCTATTACGCATCACTGGAGGCCATGCCTCGCCCTCCCAGCCTCACTGCTGTGGCTTTGAGCAGTCCCGGTCCACACGCCTCCTACTGCAGCTACAGTCCATAGTCAGCGGACACAGGAGGGGTACCCGTCGGCCAATACCCAGCTTAGCATGTCCATCGTGGGTCAATAACGACGGGTCACCGTAGCAGCGTAGTTCTTTGCGTTGTCGTTGCGTTTGTATGTCGTTTTATGTGGAGCACAGGAGCACTTGCTTAGGGTTGCTTAGCTGCCAGCTCACGAAGGAATACTGTTGGGCAGCTCACTTAATTTCATTAAAATGATTAAAACAGACAAAAAAAAAAAGGGGGGTTTTGGTTTAAGGTTAAACAAAAGGTGGATGTGCACAACACGTGCTTGAAATAATGAAACACACCTTGAAGAGAATACTCCGGAGGAACTAGACACTGCCGGGCGGCCCCAGGTGTCCACCGAACGCAGGTGTGATTGAAGATCATGACCCTTTAGCAGCAGCTCCTTCTGGCTGCTACCACCAACTCACACTGCCGCCTCCATTTCAGAACTCATCCCCTTGTAAACCGCCATGACCCTCTGAGGAATACCATTGATCCAGCACAAGGCACTTTTTCGGTGTGTGTAGCTGGCTACGTACTCCCAACACAACTGTGTGTGTGCGTGTGTCCATTTCCCAGAGGATCTCATTCCCTTATCTTCTAGCTGCTCTGACTAGTGGCAGGACATCAAGGTCAACCACACAGAGACAGAAAGAGAGAGACCAGGAGGGAGAAACAGAAGAAAGAAAATAAATTGTGTACTGGAGATATCATGAGGCAAAGAGAGATCAAATCCAAACTAAAGAAAATGTACCATTTAAAATGTATGAATGTATGAATAATTAATTCAGTTCATTTTTACACGTTGACATCCACGCAAACTCATCAGTCAAAAGCAGATCGATATGTTTACGGCCCCTTGCTTACGGACCTGGATTCATTTATTATTTCCAACCTTTTCTGCTAATGCAATATTAATTGTTTCCATCAAATCTCCCGCACTGCCTGAATATTTGATGAAGACAACGCTGTTTGGTTAAACTTAAAACTCAGGTTGCTCCGCACACAGGGGGGGATACAAAGATCCTTAGCTTCCATCTAATATGAGGACTCGATTCATCCTAATCTGTCATTTCTGTTTATTGGCAATACATAATTTTGTGGGGGATTTTTATATATTTTGAAATATATAAACATCTGTACAAATCCCACAGTCATGCGTCATTCTTCTTCCTCGGTATGTCGTGAATTGCTTTTGAAAAATATGAAGAAGTCCATAATTTGGACGCTTTGTTGTGGAAGGAGAGCCCTTGACTAGAGTTCCCGCCTTTCAATAACAGCGAGTGTGTGAGTGGGGCCACTCTTCCTGTCGTCCCTTCCTCCCACACGCCCACACGTCTCTCTCTCTGCCACCCTCTCCATAATCACTCGTCCACAACGCATGCATAAGACCACAAGGACATTCTAGCATTGAGTATGGGTGTCAACACCCTCCACGTTGCCACACTGGCTGAGAGTCAGGGATGGTGTCCACGTGTGTGTGGACGATCGCCAACACGTTAATGGTGTCATTTGGTAAAAAAAAGAAGCGATGACTGAAACCGGCACCGCTATAAAAATCGACTCAAGCTGTAAAATACTGAATCACAAAATTGAGCATTGTGCTACGTCCTCATGTAGCCTGGACAGTTAATGCCATTATAAAGACAAACATGGGTATAGCCTTTTTATTCCATTTGCATGGATCAGTATGTGTTATGGATCCATATCTATCGCCATCCTACACTGGCACACATCAGACCACACACATAAAAAACACAAACAGGGGCAACTGCGTTTTTACTAGGCCACTCATCTCCTTGGGTTTTTTCATGTTATTATGCAATAGGGTTTTTTGTTATTTCCCTGCCCTCCACAGTAGTGGATGTCCATAATACCCAGGCCTAACCTAGACTTGACCTTTGCTGTGATTTTGGTTCTCGCTCCAACCAATCAATGGGGAGATGATGGGCTACAAGCCAGACACGCCCCCCCCCCCACCCCGCAGGCAGTGGACAAGCTCCAGTGGAGGAACACACAGGCTCTTCAGGGGGTGATGGTGCTGCGAAATCAGCGCTACGTGCTAATTAGCAGGCGAGTCCATCACACAACTGAAGTGGCGTTGAGAGCTGCGGCGTGCTAATGGCGCTCTGTGGCTACGCTGTCACAAAGGGGAGCAGGGACAGGATTTTTTGGGGGGGTATTTACTTTATGCGAAATCAACAGGCATTTATTAGGCATTTATAAAATAATTAAATAAAAGGACAGTTCAACGCTTGCTCACTCTCACAAATGTAACACTTACGACTTAAGTTTCGATTCATAAACGCCCATCATTTGATGATTTTGAATGACCAAATACGTCCAGAATGCTTAACTGTTTAGATAACTGAGCTCCTGGAAAGCCCTAGTGAACCATATGGGTTAATAGCGCCCTCTGGGGGCTCAAAGAGGGAACAGAACTACTAAATAGTTTGAGCAGTATCCAAATTACAAATGTAACTTAACCGTGCCATAATAGTATAATATACTGTCACTGCAAACAATGATGGTTGTGCCATAATGAGATGTGTGTGTGTGTGTAGGGAAAAGGAAAAAAAGAAGATCAAAGCAAGGGAGACAGAGGGACAGAATGAGAGCGTTCGAGAGGTTCTCCACACAGACTGACCTAACTGGAGGGAGCTCTCGGTGTGGTAATACCCGTCTTCCTGCTTCTTTTTCAACATGGAGCAGAGATCCAGCCGATCAACCCTCTGGTCTCCAAAGAACCTGCATGGGAACATGAGCTCATATTCACACCGACAATAGCAGAAACAATATCTACAACCACCTAAATGAAAACGTCGTCATGGATCAGGTCCTACATCAATAAATGCTAATGCACGTTGACAGACTTTCATTTTATGTCTGAACTCTTGCTAACACTGGCAACATCAAATGGCTCATTTACTGCACCAACCAATGTATTTTGGATAGGTGTGTTTGCTTAGATGTGGAGACTAAGTTAATCTAGTACAGAGATGAGGCTAACTGTAGGTAGGAACAACCACCTACCTGTCCGTATAGCTGGAGAACAAATCAGGATTAACTCTTTTTAGGCCCTGGGAGACATGAAGGAGGACCAAGTAAAAGGAAAAGAAATTAAACTAATCATCAAGTACTGTTACTAACTAGTAATAGTACAATACAAATAAAGTATTATATTACTGTAGAATTAATTATAATTATTATTTGTATAACTATTGTTCAACAAAGAAAGAAAAGAAAACATGCTAGACAAGTATTGCATGTATTAATAATTCTTCTACAACCATCCTCCTGCATCCCATGCAGGGTGTTTTTGTTCTGAGTTCACCACTCCTTTTTGTGGGCAGACACACACACACACACACACACACACACACACACACACACACACACACACACACACACACACACACACACACACACACACACACACACACACACACACTGTCTGACGGGCACCAGACAGGATACAGCGTCATCAGTCGGATAGATTTATTTTTTAAAAGACGCTCAGTCCTTCCCTCCCCCATCACTCCCCCATCCCTCCCCCATCCCTCCCCCGCTCCTTCTCACTAATTCCGGCCTCTCTCCCTCGACTTTGCCCCACACCCCCGACACTCAACCAACTTTTACACTGTTTGTCAACGGTTTCACTGCAGCAAACATCAAATACTTTTAGCTTGTTGTGCGTTTAACCTGAGAGAATAGTTAGTTTGTGTATCTGCGTGTGTGTTTACCTGGGGGAATAGTTTGTTTAGTGTGTGTGTTACCTGAGAGAATAGTTTGTTTAGTGTGTGTTTGTTTACCTGCGAGAATAGTTTGTTGAGTTTGTGTGTGTGTGTGTTTACCTGAAGGAATAGTTTGGGTATAGGTACCTGAGATAATGGTTTGTGTATCTGTGTGTGTGTGTGTGTGTTTACCTGAAGGAATAGTTTGGGTATAGCCTATACCCAAACTATTCCTTCAGGTAAACACACAGGTACCTATGCCGTATAGGTACCTGACGTTTTCGTTTGTTTAGAGAGAGAGCGAGAGCGAGAGCGAGAGAGCGAGAGCGAGAGCGAGTGAGTGAGTGAGAGTGTGACAGTGTGTGTACCTGGGAGCGTAGTTTGGGTGCCTTGGAAAGCTTCATAATAGTTAGGTGGGGTTCAAACCCACGGCACTCTCCCTGGAGGAGACCCTGCTCCTCAAAACACCTCTGCAAAACCTCTGCAACACAAACACAGTATTTGTTTCATTATGTTATCAACCACAAATTTTAGAAAGCTGGCCGGAAAGCTTTTATTTTATCCATAAACTATGAGTCATGTTCCACTTATTTTTTCCTAATGCCAGAGACAGTGGCGAGACAAATTGCAGTGTACAGACAAAATGAAAAAAAGAGACAACATTAGTGTGGGCAGGTTACTATGTATTAAACAACGCAGGCCTTCTCGTTGTGTGCCAGAGTTGATGCTTGTGTTGGCCAAAGTAGAGCACTAAATTGGATGTTAAGTTTCCAATGAAATAGACATTTTATTTTAGAAAGGGATCAGAGCCATCCCCCTTGAACATCCAAGTAACAACAGGAACAGTCAACCAAATCTGCTATTGAATTTAATCTGACTGCACTAGCAGGTGAGTGAAGCTTGAGGAAAACTATATATATATATATATATATATATATATTCTTTTTACTACTGCAGACAAGAGAAAACTCGCTGCAAGGTAATCCTTTGGGGGTATAGCACCGCATCAATGTACGCCCCTCTAAAAGTGATTGTCCCTCTGAAGGGACCCTTTCAAATTTAATATGAGCCCGTCAGTGGCAAACACGAGCACTTTTATAAGGCCTTACACCAACAGGCTGTTATTGCCCCAAAGGAATACACTGCAGCCCATTTTTGAGGATTAAGGCTGGAGCGTTCTCAATCAATACTGGAACAATTTGACAAATTGTTGTTCACATTTTTCCCTTGGGCGCAAAACGACCGTAAGATAGGGTCCAGGTGAAAAAGTCACACACACACACCAACACCCACACACACTAACACAACTGGTGAAGACCAATGCTATTTTTGGACAAGCGACTTGAGCAAACAAAGGTAGGATGCAATCAATAGTGAGGGAGGGGAGTGAGAGGTCAAGAGACGGAGAGAGAAAGAGGGAGATAGCGAGAGAGAGCGAGAGTGAGAGAGAGACAGACATGGAGCAACATAGGGAGAGGGAAAAGGAGATAGTAGTACTGTGATGACGAAGAGGATATTTGTGTCAGGAAGGGGTCATGGAGGGCAGAGGATAGAAGAGAAAGACATCCTGAGTCTGTCTCTACGTGTCTGCCTCCCTGTCTGCCTGTGAATCTGTGCATTCTCCATTTATGTGTCTTCCATTAAGGATATGGAACTATACTTCCACTTAGAAGCACAGATCAATAGGTTATGATGTGTAAACGTATATGGCTCTTACAGGCAAAGCCAGTCACATTAGTTCTTGCTATCGTTTCCACATTCAATCCAAGTAATACCACTTATTAATATTAACAGAAGTGGTGTGTAGGATTTACTGGTAGCAATGACGTTGCAGATGGCAACAAAACAGCATCGAGGGTTGTCAAAAGATGAGGTTCCTTTGATTTATAAGTTGTATTTTGTTTTTTGTCTTGTATTTTGTACAAATAAAAACAAACTGAAAATCAATTGCTGTGTATCCCACTTTATCTAACACGACATAACACACTCCGAGAGATTTAGTCTTAGTGCCATCTTGTGGTGAAAGATAATCCCTGTTTTGACACTGGCTCTTTAACAACGCAAGGAAAGGTCTTCACTCTGTCCGTGCGTCTTTCTTTTTAGGTTTGCACAAAAAGAAGTCCCAGAGTTATCCTTATTTACACACCCTGTTGGTTTAAACTATTGAATCATCTATAGACGCATAGATAAAGGGTTCTCCCTGCTCATTCTCTCTACGTTATATGAGACTAGTGGGCCACCCTGACGCTTTAACGGAAGACGAGCGAGAGCACACACATTCACATTTTAATTGATGTGAAACCTTGAGCACTTCCATTGCATGCAATTTTTTCTATTGAATTAATTGAATCATTGCTTCAATGCGTTATATTTCCATTAAATTAGAGCACGGCACAGAATCTGATGTATGTCAAACCAATATTCTAACCAATCTCCAACTTCTATTTGTCTTTATCACCAACGAAACCAGGATTTGTTGCAATCTTAAGCATTGAAAAAAGGCATGAATTCAACAAAAGTTATTTAATTCATTTGTATAACTAATGTATCCTTGGTGCTGTGAGTGGTATTGAGCTCAGGTGTAGCAGAGTGCTCTGCTATAGAGCGTATACACAATGCCCTTTAATATCAAGGGAGCCCTGCACACATGCACACACACACACACACACACACACGGAAAACATTTGAGACAGTCATACTACACACTCACCGTGAAACACCAGACACAAACATGAAATATAATATAAAACTGAGGGGAGAGAAACAATGCAAATACGATGTGTGACGTGGGGCGTGACTCACCTGCCAGCTTCTCCAGCGTGTCCCTGTGTTGTCCCGGGGCCAGCCCTACAAACACAACCTCCTTTCTGAAGTGACCGACCCCAGAGAAGGGCAGCACCAAGGCCCGCCCCACCAGGAGCTCGGCCAATGAGGGCATGGCCTTATCCAACGCGGTAGCTGCACTGAAAGGGAGAAAATATTATACCAATAAGCAGACAGGCAAACTCTACCTAATCCTCCCTCCCTCTCCTCTCGCATTACATAAGAGAGGATCCGGTGGTCATAAGAACACAATCTTCCTCTTAGTGCAGATTAACGGTGACCGTCAACAGCACTCTCTGAGCGCCCTAGGTCTCACTCATACTGGGGCCCAATCCCATTTCTACCCTTCCCCCTTCCCCCCATCCCCTTACCCCTTCAAAACAAGGGGGAGGGGTAAGGGGAAGGGGTAAGGGGAAGGGATAAGGGGTAGAAATGGGATTGGGCCTGGAAATCCACTGGACGTTACACATCCTGAGAGCACTCCAATAAGTACGCTGACATTGGAATGTGGGAATATTTCAAAGGGTTGTATATTTAACGTCTCAGATTTTCTCAAATATTCTCTCTGCTCTAATACATACATGGTATTCAAGAAGGTAATTGTTTGAGGCATAATTATTTTTGCTTTGTATCGTTTTATTTCCACACTAAAGGCCTTCTTACAATATAATGCATTACCAATTTGTCACTTCAAATCAAGGCAGTAATTTTATAATATTTTTTGTTTTTATAAAAAAAAGACTTCTAGTGGTTACATATATGCAAAACATATGTGTAACCACTACAAGTCTTTAGACCTGTGGACCATCCTGGAATAAATCAGCTCAAATAGGGCCAAGATAATATGATAAATTAAATTGTGTGTTGGGGAGTGATCCATCATCCCGTGGATTGAAGTATTATAGAATATCCGTCTTTACAATTGATTGCACACATTTGCACACCCTCTCAAAAGAGGGGTAAGTGCATATATGCTTGCGTGGGGGTATGTGCGTTCACTTACAGGCTTATTTGCTCTTGACTGGCGAGATGAGTGACCAATAGGGTCATGTGCAAAGTGGGGGCAGGGATCATCGCTTTGACCAATCGGGGCTCCTGTTGAAGCACCGACTCCTGGACCTCAACAACAGCTGCACTGATCTGTAACAGCAGACGTCATCACACTTCAATATGAATGCATGCTCATCACACGTTTCATATCTGAGAGAGCCGGCCTCTTTCCCCTTACTTAGAACCTCCTCGCACCCGGTGTCTCTGCTTGGCTTTCGTATACGAACTTCAACGTCACAAATAAGTCATCAAAACTAATGACATCATAACAATACTATTTTCTGCTGAGTAACCAACATTGTAGAAATTACATGGATACTGTAACGTAGAAAAAAATGGCAACAAAAAAAAAAGGAGCTGCGAGTTTTGTTTAATTCGGATGTACCGTCATAACCATAGAATCAATCCAAAAACAAAGTACTAACTTTTTGCTCGACTCCACCTGAGTGGAGGCAAGCAACAACTACTTTTGGAAGACCAACACTGAAACAAATATCATTCCATGTCTGTGTAAATGGGGATATCGGCCTCCGTCCAGACACTGACCTGAGCGTTGGTGATGGGGATAGAGACAAAGTAGTTTGGGCGCTGGCTCCCTTTCTGCTTCTTCGTCTTCTTCTCCTCTTCGCTGTCCACACGGGCTCCGGAGTCCCCTAGCTTCCTCTTCATCTTCTTCTGGCTCGACTCGGACTCTGTGACTGCAAATGAGAAAAATACAAGCCGGACCCAGTTGAAGAGCTGGAACATGATACAATGAATCTCATGAAGTTGTACGTTTTTTATTTCCATTTTGCTTTGGAAAACGATTAATTAGCATTTATATGGTTTCGCTTACAAATAAGTAGACAGGATAACGCATGAGTCTAGCGATTTTTTCAAGTCTTCAACATGTTGCATGATGCTACATTCAACAGCTTGTGCCTTCGGTACTGCATAAAGCTAAGCAGAGAGCCAAAAATTGCTAGGCACATTGTCAAGTTAAAGTTGTTTGGTCTATCCATTGGAGCCAAGATAAGATGTTGGAAAATGCGGAAAGTTTGTTATTTCTATACAAAATTGGAATGAAAGGATCCAAGGAGGGGATAAACAATTTATACGTACGTCCTTGTTTTGATGCAGCAGAGCCCTCCGAGGCTGGTGAATGATCGATGACGGGGGATTTTTTCTTCAGCATTTTTCTTCTCTCCCTTTTCACCCTTGTCTTCCTCTCCGTTGGGATATCTTTGGCTGCATAGGAAGACATAACAGAAGTCAAAACAGAGAGGTCTAGAAATATACGAAGGCAGGACAAAATCGGACAAAATTGTGTATTAGGGAATAAGATGATGGAGTGGGGGGGAAGCCTGTGGTTGCTCACACAGCGCTGTGTTTAATACTCTAATGATATAAAATAAGGAGTTCCCTTCCCACATGAGGGCACGCAGCTTATGAGCATGTGATGATACTCAAAACACAAGCCTGAGGGTGTGTGTGGTTAATCCTTGCAAATGTTTTCATACCCGTAGACAACAAAATCTGTTTAAAAGAAAATCTTAAAATCTGACAAACGTACACTTACTTATAGGCCTACACAAATGTTTATGCACAGTAAAAAAAAATGACAAGCAGGGGTGCAAAGTTGTTTGACGTTTGTCAAGCATCCCATACATTCTTTGTCATTTGTACTGTACCTATATAGAAGCTATTTGAATAAAAGGTATCACGAAATATTGGCAAGGTGAGGCAGACCAGATCACTCACCAAGCGGTGTGGAGGTGGATTCGTTTTGGACTGGATCCATCGCGCCCGTTGTCACGAATACATCATTTTGACTTCTGTGTCCTACAACATCATCCCCGTCATCACAGGGACCAGTAACATTCTCCATGCCCCCCAGCTACTACAGACAACCATATACATGTGTTCTCCCACCGTCCCAGCCTCTTAATGTCTGTAGGATCTAGGCTACAACCGGCGACGATTACATTTTCATAACGACCTCGGTTTTAACTCGTTAAAACGATCGATTTAAATATACAAATGACTGTCCCGATCATTGCGTGTAACGCTATGCTGCAAATTACAAAAAATGTAACTCTTCCCAAATTTGCTGAAGAAGATCGTACAGGGGAATCGGGGGGATCCCTGGGAAGTGATCACCTGTAGCAAAGTCTCAAAATGTACACTGTCAAGAGAGGAGTAGATTAGGGTTGGAGTAGGGCTCATCGCTGGCTAGCCGACAAGCTGTTGTTTCTTCACTAAATGTATAATGAATAGTTAAATCCGACAATGTCAAGTATAGACAACGCTCGTTGATTTAGCAACGGTTAGATGTTGCGTGACTACTTGCCATTGCAAAAGCATCACATGCACCAGCTACTAGCATGTGCTGAATGTGCTTCTTTCACTTCCGGGAACCGCTACCGTTTGTAAACAACGCAGCCAGGGCCATGCTTTGGGGGAGTTCGGCAAAAAGGGTGTACAGAGCTTGAGCAGGCTTGTACATCGTGACGTCAGATCGCAATGAACGCCTCGACTTTTGGTCGCAGGGGGTGAACTTAATATAACCTTAGAACAATTGGACTAAAAGTTACATTTGTGATTTTGTAGGTTTTCAATCACCGAACAGCGTTGATCAGCAGCTATTGTACGAACCAAGAGCGGGGGGCGGAGGGTAGACTTTCAGAGCTACAATTGTGTTGCTAGTATTTTTTGTACTTTACTTCTGTCACTCTGGTGCCTCTAATTTTTACTACCTTACATCGAAGTCCTTTCTTCATTGCCAGACAGAGTCTCGTGATGAAAAGTAACCTTACATTGTTAGAGTTAAGTAGGCTGGTGAGTTTGGACAATTTGATGGACAGGTCTCAAAAACATTATTGATGCATTGAATTAATCCATTGCCTTTATTTGAAATGCTTCATAGTAAAAATATCTGTGGACTCTTTACATTGCATAGTCACAGAAGCATATTGAACGCTTTGGTAAATCTTTAAGGCTTTATATACTTTATATACATTGCATTGGTTATTGGTACATTGGTCTCTGAACTGAAGGCTTAGTTGTTTTTTGAACGATTTAGCTTGAAGGAATGCAACATGGTGGGGTTCATTAACATATTATTTTCTATCTATGAAGCATTCTTGTAACAGTACCTTATTATACAAATATAATCATTAAAAAGATAAGCCTACCCTTTGATCTAATACAAAAATATGAACCCACCCCATGATGCCATTGTTTCACACAAAACATAATATTCCTGATTGAGGAATAAAATAAAAAAAACATTACTAGCACTGGCAGCACATGGATGAACAATTTCCATCATTTCCTCTTAGAGAGGTTTCTTACACCAGCTCTGGTTCCTTGATCTACCTTACCAGCACTGTGGTCATTACCATCCGTACTATTACGTGTTCTGGCATTACCACCAAAACCTACTTGGTTGCCATGAAAACCAGAAGTGTATGTGTCATTATCACCCCTCAAACTGCTGTGACGTGTAGCGACATTATAAACCATACCTTTTGGGTTGCCTTGGCTTCCACTGGGACGTGTATCCACACTAGGAACCCTACCACCCCGGTTGTCATGACTACCATAACTGCTGCTACTACTAGTGCTTTGGGAGAAGACATTACTACTAGTACCAGTGTTGCATTCATGAGCAATATTGTCATTTCCTGATTGAACCAACGATTCGGAAGCGCTGCTATTATGACTGCAGGGGTCCGACATTGCAATGTCGCTATCGTCGACACATTCACAGATGCTTTTTTCACAGTGTTTCATTAATGTGGTGTGCATTTCATCGAGCGCCTGGTTGTTCATGACGCAGGGCACCAATCCATGCACGGTTTCATGGTAGAAAACGTTGACAACCAACGCAATGTTCCATTTCTTGAGGACTGACCCTGGCTTCTGGATGACTACTTCGTTGGGATTGTATCTGTGATGCATCATCACCAAAATAACAGGTTTGTCAACCAATGACTCTACAAAGAGAAGAAGGGGAGAGGATATTTTAGTGACGGGGCCTGGACAAGCACTACATAACGATAAAAATCACACTGATTGCCAATCATTAGCGGACATGTTGCACTTCAATGTGTCTGAAGGAAAATTAAACCATGGCCATTACCTGGATGTTTATTCATGACACTCTCCAAGTCTGAGTCAATCCGTGACGTGATTGGACAGAACACAATAATGAGCTGGGGGCTGTCTTCTGTCTCTGTAAGAATCACTTTTCCCCTGTTCCTCAATTGTTCCAATATGGTATTTTCGCAGTTTAATGTTTTGCCGCTTACAATAGACTGGAATGTTACAGTATGGAGTTCTGAAAAATAAGCAGGAAATTAAAACTATTTATAGAAAAATAATTAACTTAATTACGGTGTAATTTGTTGTTTTTTTGTATGGTCCGTTCTTCATAGATTTTATGCTGTGGTGCAACAAAATCTCCAGGTCGCCAAAACTTTACATTGATGTTGGTCCTTGTGATTGCTTATATTTGTCTATGTGTACGCAATATTCTGTTGAGTACTTACTTTCAGTCATACTTATCTGCTGTGTTGCAACAGAGGATGAAACCTCTGCTACAGGCTGTGCTTTGTGGGCTCCTAGTGGCTCATCTGGGTCCACGTTGCTGGGATAAGGATCTGGGTCAGTATCTGATCTAAGGTCAAAGCCATCTTTTTGACCGCTCTCTGGAGAGCTTGAAATGGGGACTTCCTTAGCATGCCCGTAACCTTGGGAGCAAATAAATACAGCAAACAAATGAACAAAGAAAACACAAAATATGTAAATTGCAAAGTAACCTCACAATAACCGCCTCCATTTTGGAAGCGTAGGAGCATTGGAAAGAAAGTTATGGGTTGGTTGCGATGGTTTAGTAGGTAATCGTGAAATAATTTTCATTATAGGCAGACATTGTTGCGTTTGAAAGTGTTTAGTTTCAAAATCTGTCTCTCTTCCACTCTTTACAACTCTCAAATCGCACCTTTAGCTGAAAGAAAAAAAAGAAAATCAAGGATATTTGAGTGACTGCGAATGAGCATAACATTAGTTGAGCTATATTTACCAAAAAAATTCCAGAATCCAGGTGATGAACTTTTACCTAGCAGATAAGTTTAACAAAGGGTTAGATGAGCACCAATATGTTACAGGACATCTAAATAGGCTCATACAGAGACAGCTGCAGTGAATTCAAAACAGATTTTTTCACACTAATATAGCTGACGAATGTCTACGCAATTTTAACTGGATGGTCATGGGACAAAAATATGATTTCTAAGCAATAATTCCACACATACCTGTTGGTGTTGGAGGTAGATTGCTAACTTGTTGCGCATTACTTCCTGTGCGTGGCACTGTTGAGTCAACAAAGCGCATATTTATGCACATGATTTTGAAGATTCCTTGCTTTTGTTTGAGCGAAATAATAGATAAATTGTGTTCTGGCTCTCAAGAAACACATATGCCAGGAAAAGGAGATGGTTTATAATGATTTTTCTGTTATGCTATTTTATATTGCACAATAGATAGGATGACGATACCTTTCACCGCCTTATAATCATAACTGTGTTCCTCCAGCAGGCTCACATGTGCCTGCAAAAATGATTGGACCTTTCCTACTTGGGACGTCAAGTCCTTCATGATCTGCAGGTAGCCACTCAAGACCCCATTCTCTGTCAGGGCAGCTATAGACAGAGAAATGCTCAGTAGCAACAATAGGAATAACAGTGGACATTACAAAGAACATGAACACCCAATGGACATATTTTAGGGGATAATACACACCTTCCAAAGATTCTGCAGGGATAAAAGCTTTTAAGTCTTTTAAAAGATCCCCAATTGGCTTCTAGAAGGGAAAAAGTTACACAAAAAACAAATTCATTAGTTTAAAGTTAAATGTGTCATTTGTAACTATACTTAGGAATTATTGCACACTTTGTTCTCACATAAAAAAGAATGAGACAATATAAGACATCGATTTTATATGATATAAAAAAAAATATATATATATATATATATCTTGTACATTTGTAATACACAGTTCAACTGTTCATCATGATATGAATTGTTATAACCTCTGAAAAAATACACTTGGAACACTTAGGAGACCAAGAGCACAATGTGGTGTTTCACACACAGGCCTAAACGTCAAACTAGCTCCAGGAGCAGATAAGCTTACCTGCTGGTGTATCAGTTCATAAACGGCCTTTCTCTGCTTGAGGTTCTTAGGGCCAAGCAGTTCATGTAGATCCTCCTTGGTCAATGTCCGGATGTCGTCGTCACTGCGGAAATCTTCTTCTGTCCAAACAAGCAGGATTAATGTAGGCTATTGACAAATAAGCTAAAGCCATGTTATATATCGATTATTCTTTACTTAAGGTGTCTGGCTGATTCCTGCGATTTACATCAGCCTATGCTTAAAAGTAAACCAATAAAACAAACATGACAAACAATACAAAATAGGAATCCGGCCTGAAAACTCATTCAAGGCAAGGAAACTTAACTTACTTTCAATTGCTCTTGCCTGGTCTGGGTAGAGGTCTTTTATTTTTTCTAATAAACCCGCCATTCTTAAATCCTAAACCTGATGGTACATAGGACGAACTTTAAAGCATTGGTTAAGGATAAGATATAAATGAACTATCAAATTATTTGATTTTACAATGGCATGGCCAACTCACCCTTTTGTCCAAGGCAAAATAGAAAGTGAAAGACGCATTTTAATTGGTCAATGCAGTGATTGACAGAATTCGCCCAATCCAAATTGCCAAATATATAGCGCCCGCCTGCACATAAGGAAGTAGGCTGAGAGAAGACCTCAATATCTCGTCATTACAGTCGCAATGCATTTCTGGTATGATCTACCTACGCTAACGAGAAAAATGCTATGGTAATTGGCTCATTACGCGATGCGTAGGTAATCTGTTAGAGATGGTTATACTTATATATTAGTTAAGAGATGGCTAAAGTATTATTTCTTTATTCAAACAAGGACATATACTGTAGTGACATGATCTGCTCTTAGCATAACAGTGTTGGTCAGCCCCACCAACTTCCTTTCCCCACATTGCATTGCACACATTGTATATCATGTGAAATCAACAAAAAGATAAAACCAACAAATCTTAGGTCATGTAACCTTTATTCACACCATCATCACCACCACCAGTCTGTTGTATCAAACTGCCTGTTCTGCCTCCACGGTCTCCTCGGTTGAGAAATCAACACACACCTCGTCCTCTTGGAAACGCTTCGATGACGCCACACCCTGATCATTCACATGGGCTCATTTGTTAAGCGCAAATAATAATAAAAATAATTATTATTATTTAATCATTAAGGGCACCGCTTCCTTTTGCGCTACAAAAAATAAATGGGCCGATTGATTATCAGTCTATCCATAATAGATGCAGTCATATATGGTCATTGAGGAGGAAAATATAAATGTCTTCGCCGCCAATTTTATGGTGGCTCATAGCGCAGCGGCCCTAGTCATCGGGACTACGGGTTAACTATCGAAATACAACGCATGGTTGAAAACATTCAGTTGAGCGGCAACCGTCCAGACGTCCACCCAAAAACATTCGGGCAGGAGTCACCAATTTGTTTTTGATCAAACAAAAATCTAATAATTTTAATAAAAGATAAAAAAAAACCTTGGCACAGTCAGGTGGCCTTGGGACTCGGGCTGTAGGATCGAACAATTGGGAGAAGCATCTGAATGTTAAGGTGCTTCCTTATCGTTTCTCTTGACATCCAGCGGGGTAGAGTCAAGCCGCATTGTGTCTTGGTTTAGAAATGAAATCTGGGAGACACAGGACGGTAGGCTTGTTTGAGGAGCAAAGGAAACAGGAGTTTGGGAAGGGTGGAGGATGTTTTAGTGGAGGTATAGCATTCACTGTGCCGCATCAGAGATATTTTTGCGTTATCGCAGCATGCATGGTTGCAGCGGTCTTCATCAGGTGGCTGTGTGTGTGTGTGTCTGTGTGAAGATGCTGTCCAGCTGGCTGGTGAGGGGACGGCTGTGAGGCTCGGAGGCTCCCGGGCAGAGAGCCTCTTAAAGGAAATTGCACTTTAACTCGTCTTTAAGGTCGCCGCGGTGCGTCCACATCCGGCCTCCCCTGGCTGCTCCTGGTCCATTAGTGTCCCTCATTCTTTGATCTGCGTGGGGAATGGAAAATGAATAAAATCAATGACCAAGTTCTACAATGACCTTTATTTTATATTAATAAAGACTTTCTCATTGAAAATGACCATTTATTTTACATGAATCCGACTGCCTTCCAATGCGTTTGTGACATGAATAAACATCTCCAATAATCTGCATTCCTACAGTGGTACTGAGGTCTGCCATTTTGGGTGTGTGTGCATAGATAAGATATACTTTTAAGGAAGCCAGCGAGGAAGAGGCTGGAGAGTATGGACGGCAGACAGCATCTAAACCCAAGTTTCCTATTGAACGGGAGCCCTTTGTATGCGCTAACTCCTCCAGGCCTCTACCTCGGTGACCACCCCGGCTGCGATGGTGGAGCCCACGTAGCGTAGCATGAAGCGGCCTAGCTCCTTGTAGTCCTTGTAGAGCTCCAGCGCCACGGGCCTCTGCGTCTGGACCTCCACGATGGCGTTCATGCCCTTCACCAGGCACCTCGACGTGGGGGAGTGAGGAAATAAACACTGAGGCTTTTGCTGACGATGAAGGCCCTTCCCTCCCCCCATACACTTAACATTGCATCACATCTATCCAACTTTCCGTCGGTTTAGCAATGATATCCTTTTATTGAAGATGAATTTATTTATTTATTATCTACATTTTATTTTTACAATTGTCCTGCTAAGAGTGTAAGGCCGGAGCCATCTGCGTCATTGGAAGGGTATTATCAGCAAATGTTTTCAACAAATGTAATCAGCATGGCAATTGCAGCTGCAACTGAGCAAGGGCTGATAGTTGTGTTTACATTAGTGATAATTAGTAACAATAACCGATTTTTTGGGTCATGAAAGGTTTTCCATAATTTTTGTCTTGGCGGCGAGATATAAAATAAGTTGAACAGTGAAATTGTAATCTATTTCCACCTACACAGACAAACTCTTAAACTATTCTCTTCTACACCTTAAAGCCTGACAACCTAAATGGTCTGTCGGTGTTTCCTTTCCAAGTCTTACTTTGGTTTCTTTTTGAGCACTTCCCCGTTACTCTTGTGTAGAACACTAACAAGCTTCTTGATGGTGGCTGGCTCACTGACTGTCTGGTAATGCAGCAGCACCTGGCAAGGGTCAAGTAAACACACATATAAACACACCTAGACCTCAGCAAACAAGACAAAAAAACACTAAGGCACACACAATTCCGTGTATGTTAGAGATGTTAAGATATGAAAATGTTGAATCTCTATTACAGTAGTCAATTAAAACAAATTATCTTGGTCATCAGTATCATCGCATTTTTCTTCCAAATATGCAGAATATGTTAAAACAGTGTTACAATGTAGTAATACACACTAAGATAATTTAAAATGATTCCAAAAACTGAGTTTTTCAAAGAGTGGAAATCCAACACGGTAACGTTGTGCGTTGCATGTGCGTCCGTGCGTGTGTGCATGTGACTCACAGGGAAGCCCTTTGTGATGGGCACCTCTATGTTAAAGAGCAGGATTCGTGCTCTGAAGCGTGTGCAGGCTCTGATTGGCTCCTTCGGATCACAGAACACATAGCCCACACTGGGAGACGGGTACACAACAGACAGTCAATCATAATGGGTACATGTATGCACTTTGGTTTCTATTGGTTAAAGCACTTCCATTTAGGACATACCTTACTTTGTTGAGAACTAGTAAGTAACAATAAAAAGTAAAATTACATTAAAAGGAGAATATTCTTAAAGCATATTTGTCCAGCACATTTGCAGTTCGTCCAAAATATATTTTTTGCTTTCATTGTTCTCATTAAGTAGCTTTTTAGCAACTGCCAAATACTAATGACTTCCATTTTTCGTTTCTCCACTGGTATTACTAACGTGAAAACATGATTATGAGTGCTGGACTAACTTGATCTTAATGATGTCCATGCCCGTGACAGTGAGGTTGACGTGGTCTCCTGCTGCAGCCCAGTCCAGGGGCTCATCGTGGAGCGTGATGCCTGCGTGGGACAGACACATGAAGGTCACACAAATTGCCACAGGGTGGCAGTGTTGTATAAGCAAATGCAACAAGACTCCCGATAACAATCAAAAACTTCATAGGCTTTACTTTGGACTGAGGTCATGTCCCCCAGCATATTTTAATGTTTGAGTGTGTGTGTGCGTGTGTGTGTGTGTGTGTATGTGTCTTTGTGTGTGTGTGTGTGTGTGTCTGTGTTTGTGTATGTGTGTGTGCGTTTGTGTACCTTTGACAGTGCATGTCTCGTTGGGAGGCATGGCAAGCATTCTGTCCCCTGTCTGAATGTAGCCCGCTTCGATCTTCCCTGTGACGCAAAATCCTGACCCCTGATCTGGGAACAGCCAGGCACACCAAACAGTTATGAATAATACACACTTAAATACATATATATATATATATATATATATATATATATATGAACAATACATAGCAAGTTGCTGCATTTCATTTGGTTCACCTTTGTAGACATCGGACACGCACAGTCTGAACGGCTTGTCCGTAGACCTCTGGGGCGGTTTGAAGGCATCTAGGGTGAACCCAAACAAAGAAAATGGGCGGGAGAACAGAGGAGAGAAAGAGGAAGTCAGACCCTGGCGATGGTGAATCATTTTCCCTGCAAATGCATGATCACAAAGGGTCCGTCCTAGTGAGAGGAATCCAGCCACATCAGCAACTTGGATGCGAACAGAAGCTCTGTCATTGTTGCGTCTGGGACGTTCATATAAAAGGGTTAAATTATATTGGGTCCGGACTATGTCTGCTTTCCAGTTTTGTTTGGGAAAGGTGCGGTTCAACGATGTTGTTAAATTAAAATAAAACCATGGCCGTGTGTCAAATATTGAGCAAACATGCCAAATAGACCGGTCAAAGAGGCTGGGTTGATGTTTATCTGAGTGGCTGAAGGTAAATCAACCAGAATGGATGTTGAGGGCCATTCCCGAGGACACATAACATTGTGATCGACACGGCATAATCAATGCTTCACATTTCAACCGATTACCAAACGGCGTAGACTTCTATACAGAGAGTCCAGCACAGCAATATGACAGCATTACTATAATGGTCAGTACCTATCTGTTCTAGCAGGCTGGGCCCAGAGTACCAGCAGGTGAGCTCTGACACAGCACTCCTGGTGGTCAGGTTCTCTCCTGACAGGCCACTGGTCGGGACGAAGAAGACATCAGACTCCTGGAACAGAAGAGAGGAGTTAACAGATAACTCTGACCACACCCATACCAGGATCAAAGGCTGACAGTAGTAGTAGTAGTAGTAGTACGAGGGAGGGAGGGAGGGGGGGTTGGTGGTGCTTTCTCTTTCGGAGCCTGATAAGGCCAATTGATTTACAGTCTGGCGGCGAGATGCAAGGGGTTCCATGGCAAGGAGGGTTGCGCAACATCCTCGTAGGGTAAGGGGCCCCCAACTGCCAACTCACCTTGAAGCCCGCCTGCTTCAGGAAGTGACCAAGTTTGGCGATGATTTCCTGGAACCGATCCTGCTGCCAGCTCACCTATTGAACATGCATTGATCATAAAAAAAGAAAGAAAAGGGAGAAAAACCAAACGGTAAAGTAACCCATCACGTGGGGGGTGAACTGAGCTCGGGTACTAAACTAAGCAGAGATAAAAGTGTGTGTGAAGCGCATGCAACTCGAGACAGCGCGGGGGGCTGCGCAGCCTCGTTACACGCATTTGCAAGTGAGTCTGGGTCTCCAGGCATCAACGGTCACCGAGCAAACAAGATCCCATCAGGCCCTCGGCAGGTCCCCCCCGAGCCGGGGGGGGGGTATCCCAGATCGGGGGTCAGGATTTTTTGACACAGGGAAGATCGAAGCGGGCTGCATTCAGACCGGAGACAGAATGCTTACCATGCCTCCAAACGAGACATGCACCGTCAAAGGCACACAAATGCATGCACACACACACACACACAGTGTGCTAGACTACTGCGACTGACCTGGTCCATCTTGTTGACGGCCACGGCCAGCTGGGTGACGCCCAGAGATCTCACCAGCAGGCCGTGCTCCCGGGTCTGACCGCCCGCCTCGAAGCCCGCCTCGAACTCGCCCCGGCTGGCGTCCACCACTAGCACGGCCACGTCCGCCTGGAGGGGGGGGGGGGCAAGGGCACACACACACACACACACACACACACACACACACACACACACACACACACACACACACACACACACACACACAAGTGCACGCACACAAAAGCAGGGTTACATACCAACACACACACAAGCAAGTGCCCATACACACATACAGGCGTTCGCACACAAACACACGTGCGCACACAAGCGCACGAATAGACACACACACACACACACGTACACACACACACACACAAACGGATTAATAGATAATCAACTAAATAAATATGGTGGAATGGAGGAACTTTTAGCCCTACTTTCAACATACCAATTAATTAATGAAAAACATTGTTACTGCATAATTTCCACTCAGATGACATAGTTTAAGGTGCATGAGGTCCATATTAAAAGCATCCCGCATACAGGTTGCTGAACAAACATGGCAGGTAGTCACTCGAGTAGACACGTCCCAGGTTTCGAAGGAAAGGTTACAGTCTGCAAGGGAGTCTGTGTTCACAGGTTCCCCCTCCGAAAAAGCCCCAGAACGGGGTGAGGTTGGATGGTTGGCGGGGGCGGGGGTGGATGAGGGCGACACACCCTGGTTCTCTGTCGTGTGTGTGCCTGTGTCCTGTGTGTGCTTATGACAGCATGTATCGCTTCACATCACAGAAAGCACATCATAGAAAGCAACAACGTCCAAAAAGAAATGTGATCGGTGCAACACCATTTGTGGGAGGACAAGTCATTCAAAGAAAAGCGAAATGACGCCTGCAGTCAAAGAGGCAGGGTCTGACGATGCATATAGAAAACACACATGCAGCAAAAAAAACCTTTTATGGTGGCCTGCACCCTGGACTATGGGGTGTGCTTGAAGAGCTGAGCTGGCCAAATTAGAAATCTTGAGGGAGGACAGGAGGAAACTAGCCTAGGAACTAGACAAATCGTTCCAGCTCATGATTCATTTGCTCTGCAGATAGGTCTGGCTTAAGCCCGGTATGAAATAGACCGACCAATCACAACCGTTTATCTAACATGAGGCGGGACGAATGCGATGACTCTGCAGGCCCGCTGTAGAGGCATTTTGACAACAGAGATGGCTGCCGCTGATGTAGAACGGTCGGTTGATGCCGCTATCGGGACAGCACTAAACTAACTGGACGGTGCATGTTCACTAAAAGAAGAACAGGCGAATGCACTTGAAGCATTTGTTGAGAATAAAGACTTAATTCCCTCCGTCGCTCAGCGCTGCGACACCGGTTTCGTTGCCATGATTGCTTGTAGGCGTATCCAATTGCATCCGGACACATTTCGGGTGGGGACGCCTTTGGAAATCAAAAATGAACGGAGAGATTCCAGACCAATTGCAGTTTGCAATTCGTCTGCCAATGCCAACAAAAAGGATTTGTGTGAAACGTGTCTTTGAATTATTTGATCAAGTTGTATGACCAAATCAGTCACAGACTATATTTTTGCTGCCGGCGATTTCGCTCTTCACGAATATGCCCTGTATTCTATACAAACAGTTTGTGACACGATCAATATTCACTTAAGGGTAAACCCCCACTAGTCGAACAGGTCGAACAAGTTACCTACTAATATTAACAGGCTGCTAATTCGGTCATATACTATATTCCAATTTATTTTATTTTTTGGTGATCCGTCTTCAAGAATATTGCATTTATTTGTTTTAAGTAGTTTTGATTTAAAAGGGCTCATGTCAGGCCAGCAGGTATGGGTGTAGACTGAATAGCAGTGTGGTTGGAGGGGCGTACCTGAGCAGCCCCAGTGATCATGTTCGGGATGAAGTCTTTGTGGCCCGGCGCGTCCATCAGGGTCACGACCTTCGAGTCCGTCTCAAACTTAGTCATACCGACGTCCATCGTCACACCTCTGCAGCAACACAAATGAAGGACGTAGAATGGTTCACACCACGGCTACTCGTCGCTAGTCAAGTACACTGGATTGTTATGTATTGCTGCCACAATTCTGACAGAGAAACAGCCTCAGAAAATGTCTTCCAGGTCTATTTTAAAACCATACTGACATTGGCTGCTCTCTCATAAACACGGAAATTAAAAAATAAATAAAATTAAAATTGGAATGCAAAATCAAAACAATGAAAACCCAGTTCCAGGAGTGTGTTCACATAGGAAGGCATGTTTGAGAAATACAGATTGTAGTATACACACAAACCATTCCGATGCATGCAAGAGTTTAAAATATGTTTATTGTGTGTGTGTCTGTGTGCCTGAGTCTGTCTGCGTGAGTCTGTCTGCATGCCTGAGTCTGTCTGCGTGCCTGAGTCTGTCTGCGTGCGTGAGTCTGTCTGCGTGCGTGAGTCTGTCTGCGTGCCTGAGTCTGTCTGCGTGCCTGAGTCTGTCTGCGTGCGTGAGTCTGTCTGCGTGTCTGAGTCTGTCTGCGTGCCTGAGTCTGTCTGCGTGCGTGAGTCTGTCTGTGTGCCTGAGTTTGTCTGTGTGCCTGAGTGTGTCTGTGTGCGTGAGTGTGTCTGTGTGTGTGAGTGTGTCTGCGTGCGTGAGTGTGTCTGTGTGCGTGAGTGTGTCTGTGTGCGTGAGTGTGTCTTTTAGCTTGTGTGCGTCCGTCTGTGTGCTTCTTTCAGCCTGTGTCTGTCCGTGTCTGTGTACCTGTCCCTCTCCTCTCCAGTCTCATCCAACACCCAGGCGTAGGCGAAGGAGGCCTTGCCGGCCTTCTTGGACTCCTGCTCGTACTTGTGCATGGTGCGCTGGTTGACGTGGCCCAGCAGGAACAGCAGGTGTCCCATTAGGGTGCTCTTCCCCGCGTCAACGTGACCTGCGGGGGGGGGGGGGGGGGGGGGGGGGGGGGAACCAAGGGGTGGACAGTGAGGACGGGTCAAGTTTAATAACAGAAGTGGGATGAAATGGATTGAGATTGGAGTGATAGTTAGTTCTTGTGCGTTTATGCGTCTGCCTACGCGTCTTTCAGTTCTGAGAGGGGGGAAACTGGATCAAAGAGAGTAAAGGGAAGGTGTTGCATCTGCATTGGACCAAAGATTCGCTTTCTCAGTGCAGCTGTGAATGCCATCATCATGAAACTGAGATTCAGTTTCTATCAACATGTTCCCCCCTATTCTTAAGTGGCCGGCCCTAAATTATAAACAGATGGATTCAAGAGATCTCATATCAATCAACACAATGGCTCAATGTTCTCACTATGTTGATGGTTTTTTTACGCCCCATAACCACTTTACTATTACGGGGCGGATTTGATACGAGGACTGTACAGAGGAGCGCCCTGTGATTGATAGGCAAGATGGATTCCCTGAGCCAATCTGATCGGCCCTGATCGCATGTTCTCGAGCACTAATAATCGTAACCTACTGCACCGTTTTTCTTTATGCTGGTGTTAGTGAATGTGTTTGCGTGTGTGTGTTTGTGTTTGAATGTGTTTGCGTGCGTGTGCGTTCCCGCCCACCGATGACCACCAGGTTCAACAGAGGCTTGCCGCCCTGCCTCTTCTCCAGCTCCACCTTGATGTTGATCTGCGGCCTGGCCTTCCCGGGGGTACGTCCCGGAGTGGATATGATGGAGTCGTCTCCTCCCACTCCTCCGCCTTTAGAGGGGGTCTCGGGCCGCCTGGATGGGGTCTCGGGTCCACCTGGCGTGCCCGGTGCCGGACTGGCCCCCCGCCGCATGGAGGCGCCGCTGACGCCGTTCTCCTCGGCGCTGCGTGGAGAAGCGCACCACCGTGCTCTCCGTTTAGCGGAGACGATTTATACCCCAGATGCTTGTCCGCCTCGCCGTACTCTGAGATGACTGGGTGCCTTGATCATATGCTGGACATATATATGTAGCAGTATAATGTTGTTGCGCTAGATTGCACGGAGAGACTCTTGTTTTGAGTTACATTACTAGATATGCAGAGGTCTCTTATTTTGAAGGGGCAGAGTGGCAAAACTAATGGAACTTTGCGTACACACTCGGTTGCGCTCTCCGTTTCTTGACTTTGAATCAGAAGATGCAGAATGGTAATAATAACTACGCCATCATCTACAGAGTCGTCGTAGTGTCTTCACTAAAAACACACAACGCAGGGTGAACCCCTCTGCATATATATGCAAGTATATCGGTGGGAGTGTATTCCAGACTAGTGAATTTGAATGGGGTCGTATTAAGGGACACACGCTTATCTCAACATTGCATCCAACTTTTACAGGTGAAAGGAATGAAATGAATTTGGAAGAATGTGTCACGAGTTAAAGCACGGGTCACCTCGGGACATCGAACCCCATCGTCTGCTTCTTCCCGGACACCGTCATGCGGGCCACCTTCGGTACCACCTCTGTCTCCAGCTGGTTCTGAGTCGAACCCCTGCCTTTGGCTGAATCGGGGGACAGAAAAACACAGATGCACTCTCACAAACAACACATCAATCCCACGCCGCAGCAACAGACCATGTCTACAATGGTCTCTGGACTGCCGAGAACAAGGCAACCCTTGATAGAATAATATTTATTAACAAAAACTCAAGTGATGTTCTTTGAGTCACTGATCATGCCGAGGCATATGCAAACACACATTTTCTCTAATGGCGGCAGTTACAGCTATGTTGTTAGATAATGAAATAGCAAAGATTTTCCCATACACTCATGGATAATGTAGCCTCGTGAGACCATCCAGATCTTCTGCGTTCACATTCTGTTCCTCTCTGTGGATGGGTCTGGAATCAATCCGGTTTAAAATCTAAAACTGTTAGGGCCAATAAGTACTCAGGGATGGAGTGGAGTTTGAGTTGATGGCCAACAAGGAGCACCGCAGTCCGGCAAAAACAACGACTGCGCCCAAGGAAAGCGAAGCAATCAAAACTTTTAATGCCAAATAGACTGTACTTTTTTTTTTTGACTGGACTCCTCTGAGCAACGCAAGGCCGTGGCCACATTTGAAAAATCGATTACTTCCCAGCAAAGGCCCGACCGAAACTCCCTGCCTAACACAAATGTGATATAAGGAGGGTCTCGTGAGACTTGGGAAAATGACTAACAATTGATGCTCCCTACTCATCTTAACCCTCGACCTTATCTGAGAAACCTGTTCTCTCTGTCTGGTTTCCCGCTCCTGCGGCGTCATCGCTGTCCCGAACTGGTTGACAGTTCCAGTCATAAACAGCCCACGACTGATTCATTTCGATTGGGCTGTACGACCAAACCCTGTGCAAGCTGGGTGTATGTATGTATGTGTGTGTGTGCTGGGTTACATCCTGGCTCTGAAAGGGTTAATTTCAGAAGTGGCAGTTGCCCTCCCATCTCCTTGTATGTAGAGCAGTGTGTGACACAGCGTTTCACAGAAGGATTGTTTGAAACGTGTGTGAGCTAGAAACCGCTGCATCAACGTTTATTGACTGTAATTGGTACCACACACTATATAATATAAAAAAAAGAAAAAATACATAAGTATCCCCTTGGATAAATAGAGGCTGGGTAATAAAGAAACATTTATCATTGTTGATTTATCACTGTCCCGTTAACAATGAGGATATCGATATATATCCCTCGATATGTTTATGATTTAAAAGCTCCATTATAAATAGTTTAACTGAGGTTATTTAAATACACATTATTTCTGAGATTTCTTCAAATTCCAAGACCATTTCTTTATAATAAATTATTAAAGCAAGACTAATGTTCATAAATAAATATTTATATATATATATATATATGAGAGAGAGAGAGAGAGAGAGAGAGAGAGAGAGAGAGAGAGAGAGAGAGAGAGAGAGAGAGAGAGAGAGAGAGAGAGAAATTAATTGACTTTCTCTAACCAAATTTTCTTAGAATGACTCCCACATCTGATCCACACATAATGATACACAGAATGAATCACACAGATCACGACACCCCAGATAGCTTTAACCCCGGGGTAAGACATCTGCACCATGTGAGCACTGAGCAGGCATTTCCACTAAGCTGCACCTCAGAAAAAATATATAAAACCTGGGGGAAATGTAGGGGAAATCCAAATAAGATGTCATGGTATGCGCTCAATCTTGACCGTCTACTAGAAATAATACCACGCCAGTCATTCAAGTGCACCCAGAGTTTCACTTTAAATTTTGGTCACAGATGTTTTGTATTTCTAGTGAAGGCTGTTCTTTCCAATTACGTGACTTAAAATTATGTGTTTCCACCATTTGAACTAGGGTTAGTCTTTAGTCTTTATTAGGGTATTTGTACACCCAGGTACAGGTGCTTTATTGTGTTTTGATGAATTTTAAGTAACTAGTCTCTCTTGTGTCAGGGTCAGATATCTTTCCAGGTTGGGTATGGCTCGTTGGACCTCTGTGCAAAGTGGTGATGGTTACCCTATTTCTAAAAACCCTCCTCCTCCCTAAAAATAATACAAATAAATCATTCAATCTGAGTTATGACCGTAGCAATATTTAAATGACAGCTGAAGCCATTGGTAGGGGTTTTCATGGAGCGTTTTATTGCACGCCTCTCATGTTATAACCTAGCTTTTTCAGGTGGGAGATCTAGATATGATGACCGTTTGGTGGATTACATCATTGAGGCAAAACAGCCAACACAATAATTGCCCCAAAATAATAACACAACCCCAAATCAACAAAAAAAGACTATCTTTAATAAAAAAAACAAGAGCTTGCACCAGTACTATGTTTTTGTCAGATCTTCAAGACAATACTGTGACCTGGGGTAAAACAGACAGCCCATATCTTCCAGCCCCCCAGGGTCTTCCACTTTTTACTGTTTTTGGTTCTAAACTGCCACATATGTCCCAAATAGCAGCACTTCATCGTTCTACAAACACAACCGACTGATCATTTGGTGGGGCTGCCTTGGGGGCAGCAGTTTGCTCGGGAAAGTGGTAAGGACAAAGGGAAAGTGAGTGGGGTGGGGTGGGGGTGGGCGTATGATGGGGAAAAACCAGAGTGGAAGAACCGGGTACTGAGACGGCCCACTCCAGGATGTGGGTGTGAATGACTGGGAGCTAAACTGGTCACAGCCTACCCATCCAGGATTTCAGACAGGGGACCCTAGGTGGAGTGGATGATTCACCTGTACGCCTTGGCCCCAGGCCTTAACTGAGCACAGGATGGCTGAAGGACTCGACCCAGGATATGCAAATACCGCACCACCCCCCCTCGTCTTTCCCCAGCCCCACCTGCACCCACACACACAGAGGCACTATCCCCAAATATGTACACAAGGTGAACACGCAAGCCTAAGGTAACAAGAGCTCTGGGGTTTAAAAAACAGAACACAGGACTGCCTTATGTCTTCAAGCTGTGCTGTGCTGTGAAAGATGAGGGGGAAGATAAGGGATGGGTTCAATAAGACGAGAGAGCGCCGTGGAACGAGGGATAACCGAGAGTCAGAACTGAACTGACTGAGTAAAACAGCGCTGGAATCAGAATGCTAATTATTGCCATTCATTAATTGAACATCTGGTGAACGAAGCGGAATGTGTTGATCTCATACTATGCGTCATTGTAGTCACTAAGAATGATGTTGGGCTGACTAACCCTAACCCTTGTAAAGTAATTAAGTTTGTAACTAAATTGCAAAAAAAATCAGAAGTAATTGTGGGGAGCACTGAGCTGCTAGCTGGAAAATAAAGCTTTTAGCACCTGGTAATTTGGACATACTGTATATAGTAAAGTGATCTGAAGTAACGCTGTAATTTAATGGTGGCTGCAAGGGCTCCGGAAGGGTTGATAAAATGTTCTTGGGTTTCTATGGTGTTCTAGATAGTTGCTAGGGGTGTAATGGGTGGTTGCTTGGGTGTTTTGAGGGGTTACTAGGTTGTCGTCTGTGGTTGCTAGGGTGTCAAAGGGGGTTGATAATGCTCTAGGTGGTTGCTATGTGGTCTAGCTGGTTGCTAGGGTGCTCTAGATGGTTTACATGGTATTCTGGAATGGATGATAGGGTATTCTAGGTGGCGGCTAGGGTGTAGTGGTTGGTTGCTAGGGTGTTGTGGATGGATGCTAGGGGATACTAGGAGGGAACTTGAGTGTTTTTAATGGTTGTAAGGATGTTCCAGGCGGTTGATAATGTTCTATGTGGTTGCTATGTGGTCTGGCTGGTTGCTAGGGTGCTCTAGATGGTTTGTATAATATTCTGGAATGGATGATATTATAGTTGGTTTCTGGGGTGATCTGTGTGGTTGCTAGGTTGTTCTAGATGGTTTCTTTTGTGTTATAGATTGTGCCTATGGTGTTTTAGGTGGTTGCTAGGGTGAACTAGTTGGATTCCGGGGTTACTTGGTGGTTGCTAGTGGCAACCAGAAGATTGCAAGGGTGTTCTGGGTGGTTTCAAGGTTGAAGTACCTACTTTGGGACAGGTATTGAATAAATCGATGCTTAGACTGAGCCTCATCATCCCCTGGGGGGGGGGGGGGGGGGGGGGGGGGGGGGGGGGGGGGGGTGTTTCTTGGTTTAAAAGGTCAATGTATAGAGGGTTGATAGTAAGGTAGTAAGTACAGTTTGTATTATTGTTAAAGTATGAAGTAGGAAGGAGAACTCAATGAACCAATAGCCTTTTTTTTTTTAACAAATTGAAAGATATTTATATTTTCATTGTATGTAGTTTAAAAAAATATTTCAGAGATACATTTCCCTCCTGGCTTTTGACTTCAGTGGAAGGTACCAGAGCACAACAAATAATCAGTATTGTGCAACTCCAAAACCTTCTCTGGCCAGCCTCTGAGTAGAAGCAAAGTGAGTTTTTTCCAATGTCTGCCCCAGAACACACAAAAAGGATGCCTTGCAAAGAAGATACCGTGCAGAAAACAAAATGATTTGATCTTCACAAGCTGACAGCCATGACGATATCTTTCCTACGTAGGTGGTGTCAGCCGTACAAGAGTGAAAAGTAATTGGCTGTTGAACAAAACAATGTGTACCGCGTTACATTTTTCCCCATAATTCAGACTTCCTGCACAAACCCACGCAGTCACTCAGCTGCAAAGAGCAGGCCACGGTGGTGACTGGACACACACACACACACACACACACACACACACACACACACACACACACACACACACACACACACACACACACACACACACACACACACACACACACACACACACACACCTTACCTTTTCAACAGTAAAAACTGGTCATATATTGTTGTAAAACATGTCGACAAGATCCCACGACAACATGCCGCCATTGAGCACACAGTTTTGTAATCCATTTCAAAACATCATGAGACGCTGTCTGAAAGAACAGACGGATCGTCACTCTCCAGGCTTGCCGTCTCCTCAACCCGACTATGAGTATAGTATTATCCTCATTCCTCACCAAAAGGATGATCACACTCAGGGTCCATGCTCATCACCTTTCTGCAAAAGGTGCGAAGTCTACACACACACACACACCTTGCCGCTCCATTGGCATGCACACATTAAGGCAAGTGATACTATGGTTTTGGCATACGCAATATAAGAGGAAAATAAACAATTAAGACGATCAGACAACAGCCAAGCGCAGGCTTCAGCATCCACTTTCTATGTATATAGAGCTCACATGATAACACTAAGGGTACGTTTCACCGTTGATGTGCGGCAGTTCAGAGACCGTAGCTGGTCTGGAACCCTATTGTGGGAAATCCTGAATTAACAGTTCCCTCTAAAGGTGATTAGTATTAGTAGTAAGTAATTAGTATTATAAATACACAAAGACTACAAAAAGAGGAATCCAGTGCATGTTTATAAAATTACAAACTCGCTCTTTCGCAACCTACACAACGATCCACACAGCCAGAGTTTGTAGGTTCTATAAATGATGTCATCTTTGAAATTGAAAAAAAAACAAGCACTTCCTGCACTCTTCATCCAACCACTCCCCACCTCAACATAGCTCTTAAAAAAATGATGTTTCATACATTCAAGGTTAAATTTTTATTAGTGATTAATACAGAAAATGTTTAAAATGATAATGGTAAAATGTAACCTAACTTGCATTACCCATCTGCTTAATACTGAGTTTTTTGTATGTGCTGCATATGAGAAATTCTACAGGTGTTCTTTGCACCACAATGTCTCCCCATGAACCAGAAAAAGTAAAAACCAGAACATTGGTTAACTGATCCATATTCCAAAAGCTGGTTCACACCTGCGAATAAATCAACCCCTTTTGGAAGGAGATGCACACAGCCGCTTCATTCGACTACAACTTAAAAAAAACGATGCAGTTTAAGGAACTTAATCTTAAAAATGTAAAATTCTCGATCAAATTTAACAACTGTTTAAGAATACAAAAATAGACCTCAGTTAAAAAAGCATGTAACAAAAAAAGTTAATCCATAAATGCTGTGTAATACAAAGTAAACAATAAAATTTGGTAGAAATTCTTGGAATTATTATTTGTAAGTCACTCAGTGCTGAAGATTTCCAAGCTGCCAAAAGGGATTTGAGATGTATGTTTGAAACTTATTGGATTGCCTTGATTCACATGTTCGGGCGAGGCCGGAAGTAGCATATACTTCAGTTCATTTACTCCATTTATGCTAAATCTACCTGGTAAAAGCCTTCTTCTGATTGGCTCTGACAAGGTCATCGGGGGAGGGGGTGTCAAAACCGAAGGGCTCGATTGGGGACAGTTGGTCCTCATGGTCTTCGGCCGGGGCCGGCTCTGAGTGTGAGCTGCACAGGAGAGCCTGGTAGTAGTTATCTTTACGCTGGCTTACTCTCCCCAGCCTTTGCTTTCCCCTCCTCCAGCCGGCAGTTCTGACGGAAAGACTCACGGCAAATACAGAAGGTCTCGCGAAAACCGACGGCTTCAACTCTAATGCATTGGAAAAAGGCAAGGGCGAGTGGCCCTGGTGACGAGCACCCATGCCGCGCGACTGCGCGATGAGAGCGCTCAGGTCAATCGTCTGACCTGACTCAGGAGTGTTTTTGCTTGGTTTGAGTTGCATGGTGTAGGGTTTACGTTGGGTTGCCCTAGTTTCCCTCAGTCCTCCAGGTAACCCGACGTCTTCCTCACACGTTTCCTTTGATTTGAGCAGCGAATGGAGGGAGTATTCTGAAGGGTTGGAGCTGGCTGAGCTGGTGACTCTGTGTTGAGCAGCTAACTGGAAAAGAGAGAGTGTCTGGGATTCTGACTGCTGATGAGGTGTTTTCACTGTTGAATCAGTCTCAGCCAATGAAAACAGAGACAGGGCTGGATTGGGTACCTGTTTCAAACCTAGGGCCGACAGTGAAGGCAGCCCGCCTACACCTAGGGAACCAGCGTTTATTGAGTTACACAGAGTAAGACTGGGCTTGCCCTCTTTTGACATTGAGCAAATGTCCTTGTTTTGGTGCAAGGAGGCAAGCTGAGATAGTGATAGCATCGGTTGTGCTTCCACTATACCCAGTGGCAATGCAGAAGCAACAGTGCTATGAGCACCGGAAAGGGAGCTGTACAAGGATGGGCTTTGGTGTGAGTGTTCCTGGATGAGATCAGCCAATGAGGGGCTTCCTTTAGGATGCTGCACTCTGCTTTGAGATCCAATTTCCATTGACCGGCTACTCTGCAGGACAGAGCTGAGATTGCCAAAGCCAGGGGGAGGACCACTCTGAGCAACACTTGCACTCAAAACTTCAGAATAACCTAAGGTCAAACTGCCCAATGAGGCTGTAAGGTGTGAGGGGGGAGGAGGGGCGGGTTGGCCCGAGCTTTGACACAGTGAAGGCATCTGAAGCGACGCCAATGAGAGACCAGCCTGGGGCACCGAGCATGGAGCTCCGCCTAGGAGAGCACCTAATGAAGATGGGCCCGAACTCTGCCTCGGGTAACCCATTCCCAACGGCTGACCCTTCTGCTCGTGTTCAGACATGAGCTGGGCCAGACTGGCACCACCGCAAGTACTTGACCCATCGCCTTGCTTGGAAAGGGTCTGCCTTTCAACGCTGCGAACCACCGGAGCGAATTTAGACTGGGCTTGGAGGTCACATAAATGAAGTGTCCCGGCTTGCATGCATGGCTTTGTTTGTGCGGTGGGGTTCATGGCGGGCTCGGTTGTGGATGTTTCGGATGAATAAAAGCAAGCTCCTTACCTTACGAATGCCAATCGCAGTTGACGAATGAGCAGAGAATGGTTCAAAGTGGGGCCGGCAGAAGGGGCGTACCAAGTGGGGGAGAGGGAGACAACAGGCATTTTGTTAAAAATTTGAAAATGAAAAAGTATAGGTGATTTACAAAATATTATCGATTACCATCCCTTCTGTAAGGAGAGTTCTATAATTAGATCTTAACTTGAGCAGATACCTTAAAAGCTGTTACAAACATTCTTATTTACATAAAACAATCAAACTATGGACCTGAACTTCAATTATACTTATTTAGATAAGATGGACATTAAACCTCAACGGCTGAAATCAATATAAATATATACGCATACTGTTACGCATACACAAACACACATATGCGACCTGCTCCAGCTGTACCTTTCTCTGGTCTTGGTGCCGCCAAACCCTCTGGATTGGTTCTTTGTGTTGCCGGGGTCTTCTCCTCCTGGGCTGGTGCCTCTGGTACCGTTCTGTGATTGGTGGTTTTAGAAGAAGTGCTATCTCCTGACAGCACCGCGTCAAGGGACTTCTGAGGGTCGAAGCCGAACCGCAGGGCGGTCCGGGTCAGAACCGAATCGGGGACAGTGTCTCCAAGCACAGCCCGCATTTGGTCCAGACAGGAGAAAAGCTTGGCTGCAGAAACATAATTACCATGAGTGTGCAGTAGAACTTTAACGGATCAACCATTGGTCATGGATGTTTTCTAATGAAGTAATATAATAGTAGAATGACATTCTATTGGATAATCTTTTTCTGTTGTAGTTTCGACATGATATCTTGACATACAGGTGGCTAGTCTAGTATTGCATTGCAGTTCATGATAATTCCTTATAGGGTTTGTACATCTTGACATCCCATCGCAATGAATTTTGAATACATAGGAGCATTGGAATGTTTATGTTGGTAGTAATGATATTTTGGAAATAGTTAAGTTATTTGTCATTATAAGGAGACATTTTTATGTTTGAAACTGCTACAGCTGATATACAAGCCCTATGCCTAATATTAGGGATGGGTCAGAATATTCAATTTTTTGTTTCCGAGCGTCAAAGTCGATTTTTAACATTTGGACCGTTAACATTTTTTCCCATTCAAATCAACAAGAATTAACGGATGGAACTAATGTTGGACAGGTGTCCAAGGGCATTATCCTGCTTATACCATGGTCACTTGCCATAGAAAATAAATGACGAATTTCGAATTATAAATATGTACACTTTATGTTGAAATTATAGACCGTCGCGATTCCCATTGAAACGAATGACGCGGTGATTATTCTTCAAAACGAGAGCTGGTAAATTGTGAAAAATGAATTAAACTGTAATCAGACAACGCGGTTATATGCTATAGACCCTATAGTATCTGTGTAATATCGCGTTTCAGCCTTTATACCACAGATACTATAGGGTCTATAGCATATAACCGCGTTTTCGGATTACAGTTTAATGCATTTTTCACAATTTACCAGCTCTCGTTTTGAAGGCTGAAGAGACAATTAGACTGGAACTACTTAGCAGGTAGTTGTTTTTTTGCGTTTAAGATACTGTGATTTCTTGCCGACGATTCTTGGCTGCCTTTGTGAATGTCGGCACACATCGAATCGATTATTCGTTCATACCAACCACCGATTATTCAACCATGAAAAATTTGAGTTATTTACATCCCTACTAAGGATTCCTGGTTGCCCAGCCATACTGCAAAATAAGTCACCTTGTTCAAGAGGGTCGAGGCTGGGACTGACAGTAGGGGACATGGGGACCTCCTCTTCCTCTTCAAACCCCTCCTCCACAGGCTCCACATTGGGTGTTTGCCTCTCCTGCCGGGAGTAGATGAACTGTGCCGCTGGGGAGGCGAGAAACCTCACAAATAAGTTGGCTGGATGTATGTTAGTAATTTAAACTTGCATTTGAACAGATGAGTCCTGTTTTTCTTTATACATAATTTATTTGGGCCTGATTCTTTATAATTTACAAAAAAAACATTTTAAGGCACAGTCTGATTTTACATATTGTTGTTGGACTAGAAGGCAATACAAGTAAAAATAAGGAATTATTATACCCTTACAATAATACATATTACAATTTCCCAAACAATTCATGAATCAGCAGGTGTTATTTTCACCGTATAAAACATATATGTGGTAAGGCTGATACATGGAGAAAGTGAAATTGATGTGAAAGTGATGTGTATGGGGGATAAAAACTACACTTGTGGACACCAACCTGTTGCTGGTGAAATGCAGTAGTCATCGTCAACAGACTGTCCATACACGTCATCATCGTCTAAGTCTGTGGATAAACATAAATAAGTCAAGGGTGTTCTCCCCAATGGGTGCTCCGGTCCATATAAAGATGAGTTAACCAGCTTTTAGCTACAAAAATAAGATTACTTTATTGTGTGACTGACAGCTGTCATTTCGCCTCATCAGCAATAACAGAAAAGAGCCCACACTAAAAACAGCTTGCCTGGCTTAGCTTGTTAAATGGTCAAACGAATTAAAAGGAAGCTGTATAAGAAGCCGGTAAACGTGCTGATACATTTAGGGGTGCACAGAGTCACCCCGTTATGTTATTATATGTGGGAATAAATAAGAGTATCGGCCAAGCTGATATGGGCTGAAATATGTCTAGGTAAGGTTAACCTTGCTGAGAGTTTATCGTCATCCAAACACAACAGCGTGGCAGGTTTATAACACGCAAGTGTTTACATGTATCTATCTGTAACAAGAACATATATATTTAAGGGGTCAGGCGCCACTTGACAAATATCCTATTATGATGCAGGCTAAGTTAGCAGCCACAGCTAGTTATCTGAGCTGTTGGCGCTAACGCGTTTAGCGCTTTGAGGCCTTGTTTACTTTCTAAACTGAAATACAACGTTACAGTCCAAATGGTCTACCTTCGTCGTAGTTGTACCCTCGGACATTTCTGTGCCGAGACATTTTGCTTAATGTCGTCTGAGAGCCTTAATGTGTTTCGGGTAAAAGAGTATTGCAATGTGTCGTGTTTCACTCTCCGCCTGCCATTGCAATGTGAACGTGTGTAGCACTGCGCCGACTCAGAAGCGTCTCACTTCTGCATCGTGGTCAGATCCCAGATCAGTTTCCTACATCAGCTTCAGTTTTGGAGCGCCAGGAAAAGAGCGCTACTGACCTGAAACCTGTTAAAGGCTCAAATGCGGGACGCAAATGAATTGAATTGGATAGTGTATATAATTGCGTTAACATACGTAAACATTGAGTAAGTGCAGTTTTGCTTATTCTTAGGAATTGTGTAGAATATTATAAATGAGCTAAATTAGGAACTGTTTAATTCAGCACTATGACGTGGTGCACAACACTTTTCAGGTGTCACTTGGGCTCAGTTTATGGACTGAAATCCCAAAATATTAGTACCGGGATTAGAAAGACAAAGCTGTGTTTCTCAGAAAAGTGATTGCAATGATATTTCTATTCAAATAAAGAGCTTGACACTCAAACCTAAACAGAGGTAAACAGCCCTCAGACACGCTGATATAAATACTACACGCAAACGCACTTGCAGGCACACACGCACGCACACACGCACACACAGACACACACGAACACACAGATTGAAAAGTAGTTTTGTACTGTGTACCTTTGTTTGTGCACACCAACAGAAATAGTAACACTGCGTGATTATCCTGACAGTAATGTATTTTAAGTTCTCTAGCTTTAGCTGACCATCTCTGACTCACACACTCTCCAACCAATACACAATTAACTACATACTACTACATGTGTGTTTGTTTGTGTGTATGTGTGTGTGAGAGTGTATGCGGTGTGCGTGCATTTGAATCTTTTGAAAAGGGTTTGGACTTTGGTTGGCTCAATCTCGTCACTGTGCGTGACGACAGAGGAGACGAGAAAATGTCAGTGTAAAATATGATACTGCTTGCAATGGTACAGTTTCAGTAAAAAAGAGTGACATATCTGCACATCGATATGAAACATGAGGTTTGGCGTGTCTCCCCTCTCTAAAAATAGACTCGTAATGAAAGACAGCTGCTTAGGTAATTCTAAAGAGCTTTTCATTGGAATGGCTCATATTGCAGGTGGCGGTTTGATGCGGTGATGCTTAGATTGAGGAAGGTCTGTAAGCAAGGGAAAGGTGGAACAACAGAGAGAAAGAAAGAGAAAGGTTTACCTCACACTTAAGTTGCCACTTGACGCGTGTTTGTGTGTGAGTGCACGCACACAGGCATTTTTGTGGAGGTCTCCCATCGAAAGGCCCCCCTGCTGAAGTTCCACTTCCTGCATTTTGATGTTTCACACACCTTTAGGCTTTAGATGCTTGCATTGCAAAAGTAACTACATCAAGCACGCATACACACACACACACACACACACACACACACACACACACACACACACACACACACACACACACACACACACACACACACACACACACACGCACACACACACCCGCACACGCACACACACACAAAAAAAGAGAGACATTGCATGGCAGTAGCACAGGTGAGAGAGACATCTTTGCATCGCTTAAATGTTTCAAGGGCATTTATTGGCAGTATGTTACATCACTCACACCCAAGTATAAAAACACATACAGCTGTCATCTGCCAGGCTAAAAAACGGCTTCTTTGTTTGTTGCTGTTTTTTTTAATTTTCGCTCCATACTTCTGTGGTTTCAAGCTCCAATTTCTAATAGTATGCAGATCTTTTGACCAATCACCATTTTGGTGCTTTGGTGAAGACTTCAGACGAATGTCTAAAGTCTTCTTCCACCTGCCATCCTGCCATGTCTCATGTCTTTCTGACATGCCTCACATATGACAACCGTAGAAGTGTTGCGAGGCTGAGGTGCAGCTTTCACACATGTTCACGTATTCCGAGGGTTAGGTTCCTGTGACAGTCACTTCGCTAAAGCTGTGCGAGCGATAAAGTCAGGCGGATTACCAATTAGAGCCGATGAGTCTGGATTCCTGAAATGAAACTGAATGAGGAGCAACATAAAGGATGCAACAGATGGGTGGACAGATTGGGTACAGTGGCTGAACGGATCAGGGGCCCCGCGTGTAGGTTGTTCATGGGGTTTGTATGAAGCAGATTGCAAGATAAACACACAAAACCCTATACGATTAATGCCATTTTTACAACATGTGCTCACCTCCCACGAACACACGCATGTAAACACACACTGACGCGCACAAACACACACACACTGGCATGCGCACACACACACACACACACACACACACACACACACACACACTGCAAAATTGGGTTGGAATTGGTAGCTGGGGACATTCAGTAATAGAAAGAGACTGCAATCTGTCCACAGCAGTGTGTGGGTCGGAAAACACAACTAATCCTGGCAGGATTCCGGGGTAACTTAAAGCTACCGTGCATGTGGTTGAGGGGAAAAGGGTTGGCAGTGGGTATGAGGTAATGCTTTGCATAATGTGCCAAGGGCTCCACGTATGGCTGCAGTCACAGGCACACACCTTCAGAGAGAATGCAAAGCACATCCCCCAGCAGTCTTTGGTTGGACGGGATGATGAACAACTCCACCAGAGGAAGAACCATGGTGCCACTAAATATGAGAATATTTGAATATTTATATTGAATATATTCTGTTAAAAATGGTATTAGCTCTTTTTGGAGTAATTATTAATTAAAAAGTTATTGGGAAACGGACCCTTGGGGAAGTTTTATTTTACTTAATGTTGCAGAGCAATGTTGATTATTGAATATGATAAGCCTGTATAATTGTTATGCCTGAAAAAGTGCATGGTAATAAAGCAAAGAGTAAACTCCCATGCACAAATTCATACATGCATACATTCATTCATTCATTCATTCACACACATGGTGAATGATTCGGTTTTCCCTCGAAACAGGCTGCAAACACACACACAGACAGACAGAGAACACACACACAAACAGTACAAACACACACACACACACACACACACACACACACACACACACACACACACACACACACACACACACACACACACACACACACACACACACACACACACACACAAGCACAAAGCCAACAAAGCACTCACAGAACACACAATTTACACACAAAAGTGACAATACACATCTGTTTGGACTCTCAAATAATGCATTTGAAAGCCTGGTGGGATGATATCTCCAGCCCTGGGGGCAATCATTAAAAATCATTCAAATGAACCAACCTGTGCACACAATGCTTTGCAAAGGGGCAGCCCTCGTAGTACTTATCCTTAACCTGTCCAATCGTGCCCATGCAAATGTTCACAGGCCCCAGTCAATGGAAGAGGAGCGCTCTCCACGACTTACTACAGGACATTTGCATGGTTGTCTTCCTTTAATTTAGCTTTAGCTATCAAGATGTACTTTACTTTGACCCTAGTAGAAGGGAACCAAAGGTTGGTGGAGCAATACGGCACAAGGCAATACATATGAACACCCCCCCCCCCCCCCCACACACACACACACACACACACACACACACACACACACACACACACACACACACACAGACACACATACACACACACACACACAAACAAACAAATGTACGCAAACACACTCACACATACACTCACACACACACACACACACACACACACACACACACACACACACACACACACACACACACACACACACACACACACACACACACACACACACATACAAACAAATGTACACAAACACACACACACACACACACACACACACACACACACACACACACACACACACACACACACACACACACACACACACACACACACACACGCACACAAACACACACACACACTTGGAAGAGTGCTCAGAGGAATACACAAAAACCCACACAGAGAAAAGCTAACATTGTACCTATATTATGCATTATATTTGTTGTTATCTTAATATATCATAGATCCTATATTATTTGTTTTCTATTACATTCTCATTTAAATTAGACCACCAATTTGAACTTATACCACAAGCCTTCAAACAATTAAATGTATTGGCATCTCATGTATTTGTTTTCTTGATGTTGTGCAGGAGCCTGCCTAATAAATGTCATGGTTTTTAATAGTAAATGTTAAAAACGAGAATGGGCGGGAAGACAACTTCTAGAAAGTTGGCAAATAGTCTTAGTCTTAAAAGTGTCATGGGCAAATGCTCAGCATCCAGAAAAATAGCGAAACATGGATTGCATTGGGGTCATTGTTGGTTATTGTGTGCGTGCGAGTGCGTGTGCGCGGGCGCTCACCACCTCAACATGCCGCCAAGATGACTGCGCCGAGACAATGGCCCGGGCTAGGGTGATGGTAATTATACATGACCGGGACAATACGGTCGCGTATGGAGGAACTAATACAATGAAAAGACACTTTCAAGCAAAACAAAAACGACTATGTCCATCTCTAGTAACCTATAAAAGGAAAAGAAAGAACGATGTTATTGGCGGAGGCATTGCGGGTTTCAGAAGAGGAATTTGCTGTTGGCCCAATGTAGGCTACAATATAATGATATTTTCCTTTTGTTTGATTTAAACCTAAAATATGAGGTGAAAAAATAAAAGTGAAAGCTCATTGCAGTCTGGCCTACGGAACGAAGGTTGGCCAACATCGAAGTGTATGTTATCGTCATAGATATGAAGGAGCGCTCGAGACGAGTCGCACTTTTATCTCCCTCCAACATCTGTTTCTACAACACCAGACATCCCGTTCAGGTACATTGGAGGATGGCAACTTCACTCTGCATTAGGTCTACCCCTCTGGGGAAAAAACAAAAACATTGGAAAGTGGTTTTATGATTAACTGTTTTTCACAATCTATCTCTATCCTTCTGTTTATCTCAAAGAATGGGCTTCCATTAAAATTGTTTAGTTTAGCGCGCAGGCGGCGAGAATACGC
>NC_044068.1:9467426-9472426 GCF_902167405.1 Gadus morhua
TCACTTTGAGTTATACTAGTCGTAGTAGTATCAGCACTCTTTTTATTTTTCCTTTGTTTCATTTTTTAACTGCTTTGGCAATGTACATTTTCCATGCAAGTAAGGCTCTTTTGAATTAAATTTAATTGACCTGAGAGAAATTGAAAGAGAAAGAAGGAGAGGGTATAAGATATATGATTGTGGTGGGACTTTGGATAGTTAGTCTTCATGCAGGCAGGGGCTATGGGGGAGCTGGGGGGGTGGGGGTGGGGTTATTAGAGTTAGTGTTAGAGATGGGAACCTGAGCAGCCTTTTGATGAAAGAGAAAGAGAGTTTTGCAATGAGAGCAATGTAATGGCCATGTGCTTGATAAGCCTTATCTTTCTCTGTGTCCCTATGTGAGCTGGGGTTCCCTTTATCAGTTGTGTGTGTGTGCCAGTATTGATAATGCTATCAGGTATGAGACATTTGCAGTCTCTTTGTCTTTACATTGACACATGGTTATCTCTTTCTTATTGCGATGCTGCATGTGTGTGTGTGTGTGTGTGTGTGTGTGTGTAACGGCTTCTGACTGGCCTGTGTTTATCCATCCAGGACCGACAACGCCATCAAGAACCACTGGAACTCCACCATGAGGCGTAAGGTGGAGCAGGAGGGCTACCTCCAGACGGCCGCCAAGAACGGCGTCGGCTCGCTCTCCCTAGGGTCGGGCTACGCCAAGGCCACCAATCACCTGATGAGCTTCACGCACCACTCGTCCAATCACAGCACTCTCCAGCACATGTCGTCTCCCAGCTACCCATACATCTCTGACGCACACAGGGTGAGTGAGTGGGCCTGAAAGGTGACATCGGGAGCTGAGTTAAAACATTTCCATTTTATTCGATTTTTATTGTCTTTTATTTAAAAGAGGAGCCTTCCTCTTTGGGACCCTATTTATTTGAATATCATTTCTAAGACTCTATGGAAAATGTTTTGAAATATTTTACGGGTTGTAACACTTGTTGTTTCCTGTTCATTAGATTTTCCCCATGGCCCTGCAATTAAATATCCGAAACATTCCCCAGCATGGAACTGCTGCTATACAGGTACAATCCCAAAATAATCCTTTATGAATAGTGCTCACGCAACGATTCATTTGACTAACAATCGTCAAAAAGCACCATGCACAAGGTAGTCTCTAATCTCCCGCTCTCTCTCTCTCTCTCTCTCTCTCTCTCTCTCTCTCTCTCTCTCTCTGTCTGTCTGTCTGTCTGTCTGTCTGTCTGTCTGTCTGTCTGTCTGTCTGTCTGTCTGTCTGTCTGTCTGTCTGTCTGTCTGTCTGTCTCTCTGTCTGTCTGTCTGTCTGTCTGTCTGTCTGTCTGTCTGTCTGTCTGTCTGTCTGTCTGTCTGTCTGTCTGTCTGTCTGTCTGTCTGTCTGTCTTTCTGTCTGTCTCTCTCATGCTCCCTCTCACTTTCTACCTATCAGAGACACTATAGTGAGGAGGACCCTGAGAAGGAGAAACGGGTGAAGGAGATTGAGCTCCTTCTCATGGCTGCAGAGAACGAGCTAGAGAGAGGCCAGCCCTCAATACCAGTAAGTGGAGCCTGAAAGTGTGCTTGCACGTGTGTATGTACGGGTTGACCCCTTGCTCTGAGGGGTGTGTGTGGGTGTGTGTATGTGCGTACGCCTGTGTATGTGTGTAGAGGAGGTTGAGGAAACATCTGGGGGGGTCTGTTTCTGCAGAAGTGATGAAATAGTCTTATCTCGCCTCATGTGTGTTGGCGTCTACGTGACCCCTTGTGCAACCTTATACCACCACCACTCTCCTGTCAGCTCTACACCCAAGTTCCCTTTCTCCCCAACTCTGTGTGTGTGTGTGTGTGTGTGTGTGTGTGTGTGTGTGTGTGTGTGTGTGTGTGTGCGTGTCTGTCTCTCGCTCTATCTCTCTCTCTCTCTCCTCCCTTCCTGCTTCTTGCCTTTTGCCTTTTTTGAGTTTATGGTTTGAACGATGGCTCTACCTCGAGCGTCTGCTTCGACGTTCCACCACGCACTCTAAATACCTTCCCCCTGTTTCTCCGTCTCAGATCAACCTGACCTATCCCAGCTGGGCCCACCAGAGCTCCATGACGGACAGCTTAGAGGGCGGTACCTCATCGTTACACCATCATCACCAGTCCTCCGCACCCGCGCTTCCCCTGGACCAGAGCTGCCTACCCGAGGAGAGCGCCTCCTCAACGCGCGCCCATTGTGGCAGCAGCAGCAACAACAACAGCAGTAACAATAACAACAACAACAACAACAACAGCCAGAACAACAGCCACAATAGCAGCAGCAGCAGCAGGAATGGCCACAACTGCAGCCCCGCCTTCTCGCACGTGCTTCCAGAGTTCATGGAATCGGTCATCGATTCTGTAAGTTTACCTCATTATTACTGTTTGTTTTTGACCTGCTGCTACTAACCAGAAGTTTTCAATCTCAACTCTTAAGGCAGGGTAGAGAAGCATATATATTTCTCCATTAGTGGGCCTTGACCCATTTTTTGCTCCCACCCTTTTCTCAGAGCCTCTCCTCATTGGGTGAGGCCCCTACAGTTGGTTTCACGGATAGGAGCATTTCCAGAACAGACAGGGTCTTGGCCAATCAGGGCACAGGAGCTACTCACGGACCAGTGTCATTGGCTGGTTTCGTCTGCTCAACTCCCAAGCCTTCACCAGTCAGAAATCGGCCCTTTTCGCCCTCACAGGTAGCTAATTAGTTGATAGTAGTAGTAGACTTAAGTCAGAAATGGACTTTAAATCTTAATCCTTCCGATTACCATTTAATCCGATTTCCGTTGGATCACATCATCAAAATATTTCTGACCAAATTAGTGAAACTTTCATCCCTTATCTCTGTCGTTCCCACCTTTTGTAGCAATCCTACTGCCTTCTCGTATCTACTTTCCATCTCTTGTTCCTCTGATTTCCAAATTCTGCTTCAACGAGCCAGGAAAAAACAAAAAAACAAACGGCCTAAAACCTATTTGCATTCATTAATTTGCCTCTCTCTCTTCTCCTCACAGTTTCTCAACCAATCGATGAGCCCGGAACACTCTGACAGCGAGAGTCTACCAATGAGCCCACCGGTAGACATCAAGCCCTCCATGGCAACGCCCCTACACCACCACCACACACTCAGGCTCCAGAAGGAGAATGACCTGTAATTTAACCTTTTGTCCCTAAATATATTTTAGATCTAAAATCTTTGCCAATTTTGTCCTAAACCAAATCCATTAAACTGCCTCATTGACTAATGATGTTTTTCCATCTCCTTCTCCGCTATCGTTTCAGGTTCAGGACTCCAAACATCCGTCGTTCGATTTTAGAATCAAGTCCACGCACGCCAACGCCCTTCAGGTCAACCCTGACCATGCAGGACGCTGGGAAGTATGGACCCCTGAAACTACTGGTAAGAAATACACACACACACACACACACACACACACACACACACACACACACACACAAATGGCTAAAATCTAAAATATGCTCAGATAATAGCTATTGTTTACATAGAAGATTATACCTCCAGGAATTGTAATCATTTATTAGTATTAATAATTATGGTCAACATATTTGTTTGTGCTTGTTTGTGCTTTTTAGTATAACTGTGATATTTACAGAGCTTGGTTAAAGCAGCAGGCCTTAAGAGTTGTGACCTGCCACCATTCTCTTGTATGTGTGCCACCAAAACTACACTGTATGTCTGAGGTGACTCACTCGGGAAATGTGGGGATTTTTCAGAACTCACCCCTGGTTCTAGAGATGGCAGAGTCCATCAAACAGGAGCCTATGGAGTGCACCATCTCGGCGGGGGGGTCCATAAATGAGCAGCCCCCGATGAAGAAGATCAAACAAGAGGTGCTTTCCCTTTCTTGCAGTCAACCTATCTTTGCACTTCATTTTGCATGTATACACAAACATTGCTGGAGAGATTCTAGGTATAAAGTAACAAGGTTTTCTTACCGCAAGACTGAAAGTACCTCTGTGAATTCAGTGGGAGGATACATCTTGTTTTAGAAAGACCACAAACCAGATATACAAAATAGCATTAAGATTTCACAAGTTATTATGCAATACAGGATAGTGAGAAGTGATGAAGTCTATGTTGAGTTACGTATAGACTTTAATATTAAATGCTATTAGCAATTTCTGATGCTATAAGTCTACTTAGCGCACTGACTTATAGGAAATGGTTTCGTAAGAGTATATACATGTTGTCACTTATTGGTTGTCATTCTAATGATGTATGTGTGTGTGTGTGTGTGTGTGTGTTGTCTCAGGTGGAGTCACCGTGTGAGAGGAGTCCCTGCATGCAGTGGGAGGGGCAGGACCTCCACACACAGCTCTTCTCCCCCACCGGCCCGCCCCAGGAAGTACCTGTAAGTGTAAAGCCACACACACACACTCACGCACGCACGCACGCACGCACGCACGCACGCACGCACGCACTCACTCGTTCACTCACTCGCTCACTCACTAGATCACCCGTTCACTCACTCACTCACTCACCCACTCGCTCACTCACTCACTCGCTCACTCGCTCACTCGCTCACTCACTCACTCGCTCACTCACTCGCTCACTCACTCAATTATTGGTTTATTTAGAATCTTGCACTTGTTTATTTTGCCGATTCACTACTTTAATCTCCCCATGGAGAACAACCAAGTTCCTCTCATCAGCCATTCTTCCACATTGCATAACAAGCTTTTCTATTACTAATGTCATTAATTACATTATCTTGACAGTATTACATACATTAGCTGTTTGCTGACCGATTGCATTTTCCACAGGACATGCTCACGAGATCCTTACTAAGCGACGACGGACACAAAACGTACCACCTTGCTCGTCGGCCCTTGGCCAGTCCGACACAGGTACTAACCATGTGTTTGTGTGTGTGCGTGTCTGCATGTGTGCGCATGCATGCGTTGGTGTGTGACTAATGATCGTGATGTATTACTGTATGATTAACCTTCCTTTTCCCTCCCTCTCTCTG
>NC_044068.1:9484926-9487426 GCF_902167405.1 Gadus morhua
TAAAATAGGTTATAAAGAGGTTTGTGAATCAGTGTATGTAAACCGGGGAAAACCCCAATGTGCTATACAAGCTATGTTAAAACTGTATAACGTACAGGTAACCAGTGTAGCGATGCTAAAATAGGTGGACTCTTATATTGGGGTTGGCAGCGTAGTTTGCTGCAGGTTTGGTGAGGTTGTGTTGATATGGAGAGATTCGAAATACAAAACCCCATCCAAAACCTTAGAAATTACACATCAGTACAAATCTCACACACACATGACCCCAAAGAAATACAGACACAAAGGCATGCAGTTTGAATACTTTTGGGGTTTATTGTTGTTAAATTGCGTGGTTTTATTCAATGCATTTTAAAAATCAACATTATTTGAAGCAAGTGATAAATGTAGTGGAAAACAGCAACAAGTGTCCCAACGCAACAGGTGGTGTGTAAATGGTGGTGCACATGCATCCACCCACACACCCGCAATGTAATGAAATGTTAAAAACATGCGCATCCACTTACACAGACACATGTTCAGAATGTGACCATGGAACATCTACACACAAATGTAATGCATGCACACTCACACACAGACACACACACAGACACAAGCACACACACATACACAAACACTCACACAGATACACACACACACACACACACACACACACACACACACACACACACACACACACACACACACACACACACACACACACACACACACACTCACACACGTACACACACACACAGACACTCCAAACCACAGGCTTCACATTGAAGTTATCTGGGCTCCACACTGCAGTAATGTGACAATGCCATAGTTCATCAGCACATTGAGTGATGGATGTGTGTTTGTGTGTGTGGGTATGCGTGTGTGTGTGTGTGTGTGTGAGTGTGGTTGTGTGCGTGTGCGTGTGTGTGAGGAGGTAGGTGCACAGCCGGGCTGAGAGATAAGAAGTTGCGGGATTGCAGACGAGAGAGAAAAAAAGAAAGACACAGCAGATGGATGGGGCTGTGTGTGCCGTAAATGTATGTGCGTGTGTGTGTGTGTGTGTGTGTGTGTGTGTGTGTGTGTGTGTGTGTGTGTGTGTGTGTGTGTGTGTGTGTGTGTGTGTGTGTGTGTGTGTGTGTGTGTGTGTGTGTGTGTGTGTTAGGGGCGGGTAAGGGGTCTGTCTGTGAGGTTGAGCTTTTAATTCATAAATAATTTATTATTGCAGTTGTATAGAAGTACTACTTTTCTTAGCTTTTATTTGGGTAAATATGAAATTTGCCATATATATATATATATATATATATATATATGTATGTTTTAGCCTCAATGGAGCTTCAAATGGTCACAAAGTTAAAACAAATGACACAAAAATATTTGCACACGACACAGGGATATTGCAGTATGTCAAAACTGAATCACAGATTATCCAATAAAAAAAGACAAAAGAAGGCTGTGGCTCTCTGCTGTGTATTTCTGTATGTGGTATTGTGTTTTTCCAGTTTAATCATCTCCAGAGGATAGAGAAGGAGGGTGGCTCAGACACACCTGCCAACCCCCAGCCAGAGCTACTCACCATCCACCATCTGCTGCCACCACTCACCTCCCTTTATCTGGAAGCCCTCCATCAAGGCAGTTGGCCGGGGATTCCCTAATCCAACCCGAAAAAAAATGTCCCACCTTTTTTTTCCTTGAGGATAACAATATCCTGGAGAATTTCTGAGAAGGTTGAAGGTGAAACACAGGTTAAAGGACGATGAATATACTTCAAATGTGAACCACTTCTTGTAAATCCTTTTTTTCTACCCATTTTTTTCCCCCAGTTCTCGCCAGGCAGGAACATGCTAACAAGTCCAGTCAGAGATAGCCAGGGCATTAACCAGAGGTCTACTTGGATATCATGAGGGAACAGAAAGCTAGTGGAGAATACAGAATAACTATTATGACGCTTCTAAACACTCATACATGCAGTCAAGCCTCACAGGCATTCATGTGTTCCCAGATTCAGATACACACACACACACACACACACACACACACACACACACACACACACACACACACACACACACACACACACACACACACACACACACACACACACACAGACACACACACCCACACACACACACACACACACGCACACACACACACACACACACACGCACGTTCACAAGAAATACGTGATTCTTCGAATGCGATGTCCCTCTCAACGACATCTTCGGGTCATATATCCACACAAGGCTCACTCACACACACTCCAGCCCAGGTATTGCACGGGGACGTATAGCACAGATGAAGAAACAGTGGCGGCAATGCGATCCAGAGGGGGTTGAGACACAGACGGTATGCAAAGAAAATCACGCACTGGGATTACGTTGCATAACCAATTCATTACCCTGCATTACTGTACATTGACGGTGAATACATAGAACTGATACCAAGAATGTATGCTGTTGAATTTAAATACACCTTTTATCATAATATTTTTTTTAACAGATGAGAACAAATTCCTGAAAATAAC
>NC_044068.1:9497426-9697426 GCF_902167405.1 Gadus morhua
GAGGCCAACATTGAGCTATTTACGGTCATGTTAGCTGTGTGATAAAAGTGAAACCAAACATATGGTTGGATTATAGGAACTGGTTTGACTTAGAACGAAGACATAACCTGTTAATTTAGTTTTATAGTCACAACACACATCAAACGCAGATGTCAAATTGCACACACACACACACAAACACACACACACACACACTGTTCCTGTGATCCTTTATGCACACGTGGGTACACACGCCAGACTTCATGTGAAGAAACATAAATAAATATGTTTAGTACTGTGTACACATGCAACCCCCCCACACACACACACACACACACACACACACACACACACACACACACACACACACACACACACACACACACACACACACACACACACACACACACACACACACGCACAGTCACACACAAAAGAGGAATTTATTCTGTATTGAGGTGAACAACTTTGCAAAGCTGACATTTATTTTATTACACACTTCCCTCCTTTGTCCCAACTTCCTCCTTCTCCTGCTACTACTACTACTACTACTACAACTACTACTACTAATCCAGCCAATAAAGGTAGAGAGACACAAAGACTCAGTAGGAGAGAGAGAGAGGGGTTTTGCAACATAAATTGAGGAACAACTATTTCTCTATCTGTCAATCATTATTTTGTGACACCATGTGAGCGATTAAATTATGACATCGGTACGCATGACCCAACACACAAAACAATACTCCTCCAACACACAAAATAAATAAAAAGCAACACACACACCGATACACAAACCCTGCAAAACAAGAAATAAACCTATACATTTCTTTCATTCCCTCTCTTTGACAGACACATACGCGCACACACACACACACACACACCCACAAACACACCGCACACACATGCAGACGCACACACATAGACAAATAAACATGACTCTAACCTCACAGAACAATATATTACACCCCTTAAACACACACACAGACACACACACACACACACACACACACACACACACACACACACACACACACACACACACACACACACACACACACACACACACACACACACACACACACACACACACACACACAGCCACAGTCTCTTTCCCTTACTCAAACACACACATACACAAATACACATGGTGTGAACACATAAAAAATTTAATATAAATGAGACCCCTTAAACACACATGCACAAGAATTGAGCACTCCCTCACAATCGCTCAAACACACTCACACACACACATACACAAACACACATACACACACACACACACACACGCATATTAAGGAACTAATCTTGCATGCAAAACTCATGGAAGGGGGAAAATACTGGGTGAGCAGGTAGAAAGCGGGGCCACAAGAAGAAAGAAGAAAGGGTTTCCGCCATTCATGTTTTTTTCTGTCCATCATAAAAAAATAAAAAACCTCACTACCAACCAACACACACACACACACACACACACACACACACACACACACACACACACACACACACACACACACACACACACACACACACACACACACACACACACACACACGTCAGTTAACCTTCACACTATATGGGCCATTCACTCATCTCTCCACACACACACACACACACACACACACACACACACACACACACACACACACACACACACACACCTCAGTTAACCTTCACACTATATGGGCCATTCACTCGTCTCTCCACACACACACACACACACACACACACACACACACACACACACACTCACACACACACACACACACACACACACACACACACAAAAACACACTCACAGACACACACACACACACACACACACACACACACACACACACACACACACACACACACACACACACACACACACACGTAGGTCGACCTTCCCGACACACCCATGCTTCCACTCTTCTTTCCCACTGTTTTTTCTTCTATTTTGCCATCTTGCGAGCGCAGGACATTTGCATGGAGAATTTGCCAGTCAAATGAGAACAATGAGAGAGTGTGAGGGAGATAGAGAGAGAGGGGGAGAGACAGAAAGAAAGAGAGAGAGGGGGAGAGGGGAAGAGAGATAGAAAGAAAGAGAGGGAGAGGGTAAGAGTGGGGGAGCGAGAGGGAGGGAGAAAGATAGGGGGAGAGAGAGAGAGAAAGGGAGAGAGAGAGCGAGACACACTTACAGAAATCTCCTTAACCCTACATTAGATCTCATCAACTTTGATTAACCTCCATGTTGTTGAATGTCTGCACAATCCAAATAGTCGTTTGGCGTTGGCTATGGCGGCATTCGCCGGTGATGCAGTTTTTAAACCTGCCACTTTCCAAATACAATACAGTCAATTTGTACTCCAGTGTGCACATGGGAACACAGTCAGAATACAATGCCTGCACAAGCTTAGCAGCCCGTCTTCCCAAGGTGTTCAGCCTCCCTGTGCTGCTCCGGCCCTCCCCCAGCCCCCTTTTCCCCTAAAGGCATGGGCCTGGAACCACACTCAGTATCTTCACTACAGAAAGGCCTTTGTTACCACTAAGTGCGTCTCTCATTGGTTCCCTTTGAGGTTAATTCAATCAACAGCTGAAACAAAAGAGTCTTGACTTCATACATATGCGATGCAAAGGTCATACGTAGGGGAGCCAGGCCTGCGTAATTAATTAAATACAAGGTACTTAAGTATATATTTACATGCTACTGAATGAAATGCAGTTTATTGCATATGTTTAAATATGTTAGTATCTTAAAATTAACTGCATATATTGAGATTTGGTGCTTTGACAAGGAGAAAAAAAGAAATGTAATTGAATTGAATATGAGTGTATGCCATTAAATAAAAAACACAACATAGTCGTTATTTCCTCTGAATAGCGGATCCCGAAACTACCCGCCTAGCTGTCAATTTGCTGGAAAAAGACATGGTGGACATGCAACAATAACTCCACAACGAGGAACACTCTCCAAAATGCCATCAATAATGCTGTGCCCTTATAAGCAAGGACATGGAAAACAAATATAATTTGATTAATGAGGCGCAGACAGCCGGCATAACAGGACAAACAGGTTGGACCATATCTGAGAGGAAATATATGACATGACGAGGAAGATACTCTGTTGCCCCCAATGGGCAATCAGTGGTAGTGCAGGCACGGCACGGACACTTGTTGCACATCGTGAAAGACTTGATCTTCAATTCTGAGGGCTTAAATACAATCAACAAACGATGGTGATTCGTTTGAATTGGAATGGTTAGATTATCTTCAAAACGAATGGTCTAAAGAGGTGATGCAATGACGATTACCTGCTAAATACTGAATACTGAGAAGGGTCCAGAATGACCAGGTGTTTTGCTTCAGGTACCAATGCCAGGTCGACTGACAGACACCAAACACAGGCATGTGGGTATACGAAGCTTATCAGTCCCACTCAACTCCCAAAGCAAATAGTTGAGGATTGCCAATCATGTTGATGTTATGAACACATATTCTCTTTCGCACAAATGACAATGTAACTTGTGATAATGATAAACTCTATTTGCCCACATGAAGGTCCAATACTTTTCCTCAGGTGAACACATTTAGAACACACACACACACACACACACACACACACACACACACACACACACACACACACACACACACACACACACACACACACACACACACACAAAAAGGGGCACACACACAAACACACGCACAAAACAACACAACCCAAAGAAGCACACACTTTCTCACACAAATATGCACAAACATGACACAACACACAAATACGTCGAAAATTGCAACACCAACGCACAGACCTGAAGGAGCAGGTGAAGTGTATCAGCAGGTGTGCAGTGTGTGTGTGTGTATGTGTGTGTGTGTGTGTGTGTGTGTGTGTGTGTGTGTGTGTGTGTGTGTGTGTGTGTGTGTGTGAGAGAGTTCAGTATATCAGTGGGCCAAGTAAGTGTCCATATAATAACCTCAGATGCAGATAGCTACTTCTTAAACATGTACTCACATACACAGACAAACACCCGCGCACACACACACACACACACACTCACACACACGCAGCTGCTAGCAGATTATTGCTGTGTAAAAACATTTAACTGCCCATGTGTGTACATAGCATATAAACACACCTGTGTGTATTGTCTGTCTGTCTGTCTGTCTGTCTGTCTGTCTGTCTGTCTGTCTGTCTGTCTGTCTGTCTGTCTGTCTGTCTGTCTGTCTGTCTGTCTGTGTGAGTGTGTGTGTGTGTGTGTGTGTGTGTGTGTGTGTGTGTGTGTGTGTGTGTGTGTGTGTTTGTGTGGGTGCGTCTGTGTTTGTGTGCGTTTGGATGTGTGTGTGTGTGTGTGTGTGTGTGTGTGTGTGTGTGTGTGTGTGTGTGTATGTGGTGTGTTTGTGTGTCGTGCGGATAAAGTCATTTGATGCACTATGTAAATATAGTGCATCAAATAATTAACCCATTCAACTCCCCACCCGGGCTCAAAAGGTTGTGTTTTTCCATTAGAGTAAAAACGTTCTCATGCCGCTCTAGAAACCTCCTACTCCCCTGAAGAGACCGCCAGACTTCACACTGCACATTAAGAACGTGGATGTGTACGTGTGTGAGTGAAAGTATGTGGGGGAGAGAGGGACAAAGTGAGATAAAGACTACATACGAGATGTGCTTCATCACGCCTCGTGACTCACAACCTGCTCGCTCGCACTCTTCCAACGAGTGATCAAAAAAGTCCAAGCGAGAGACGGCGAGAAGGGTTTCTTGATATAAGTGTTGAGATGGTGGTGGCGGCGGTGATGAAGTGGGGAGAGATAGCAATCAGTGGTGGGGAGGCTTATGCAAATAAGGGGGGGGGGGGGAGGACCTGGGTCGAGATCAAGGTGGATGCAGCCTCATGAGCGAGAGCCTTCTCGCGCGTGTGAGGGCGTTCATGCCACGCCATTGAACATCACACCATGTTCTTTTGGCGACAAATTCGCCTCTAAACCCGTCTTTGCATTGACTTTGTATGGAGACGCGGTGCCCCCTCTATTTTGGCGTGAACGTACCTTAGAGAGGGTGACCCGTGAAGGATGAAGAGGCATTCAACAGACACACAGACAGACACACAGACAAACAGAGAACGAGAGAGAGAGACAGCAGACCGGCAAGCAGACAGGCAGTCAGCCAAAACAACAGAAAGAGATCAGGACCTGAAGCGAGAGGGACCGAAAGACAGAGAGAGATAAACAGACAGACAGACAGACACACACACAAATGGTAGCAGACCTGATAGTCACACATTTTCTGGCCTCAGTGTTTCAGTCTTGAGTTTCACATGGTGTGTCAGCTCCTGTTCTCAGGTTGAATGCGAGCCACTCTAGAGGGCTTAATTCAAAGGAACATGTTGCTGTAATATGTGTGCATTTTATTCATTTCTTTATTCTTAGACACAGCCAATTCATAAAATAGCCAGGTTGCTTTGATCTAAAGTTCCCATCCAGGGGCAGATACTTATCACTACAATGCTGTTATGGAGTTGTCATGGGGTTACAATAAGGTGTGTGGGGGGGGGGGGATTGAGGCTTTGTTTGGTGTGTCAATATTTACACTGACACATGCACAGTTAACACTGACTGACCTCTTCTCCTGTTTGTGTATTTTTACCATGCGCAATTTTGAGTGCTCTGTGCATGCTTTGTGTAAGAACGTTTAGCTGTCGGTGTTATTTTTTGTTTGTGTATGAGAGAGAGAGAGAGAGAGAGAGAGAGAGAGAGAGAGAGAGAGAGAGAGACACACAGACACACACACACACACACACACACACACACACACGTGCCCATGTGTGTGTGAGCGCTTATGTGCACATGTATGTATCTGACATGATCAGATGAACAGATTAGGAGCCCAAAAACATGATCAACAAAACCCTTTCAAACAAAATGATGATCTTTTGTGAGTGTAAGTTACAATCAAATTACACACACGTGCGCCCGTGTTTGCATGCGTGTGCGCGCGTGTCTGACACAATTTGTGGTAGGCCTATACCGCGTGTAACATTAGCTTTCTATAGAGATAAAGGGGGAAATTAGAAGTGGTGCAGTATTTCACACAAGCTGTAATTTGACACACTTTTATTGAGCAGTAAAACTAATATAGAGGTATTTTAGTAAACCAATGACAAGAGAACAACGATGGAGATCCTGTCTAAATCTACAATAATAATTTGAATTGCAAATACTGGATGTATGCAAATGTATCCAGGAATTATAGGCCATCTACCCCTACCTTCTCTCCCTCTGTCTTTCTATTACCCTCTCCGTGTATTACCTAAATACCTTCTTATCTCTAAACAAATTTCTAATCTGTACTTGGCTGTAATTCTAATACTACAATATTTCAAGTAGATTACTACATTTAACAAAGGTATATTATTCTGCCGGCCTACTACCACTGATGATACAATGGCCTCCATAAACTCTATCTCTACTTACAACATGAATCATTGTGACTCATTATCAGGCTAAATTCTCACGCTTGCGTGTTTGTCATGTAAACTCGAGCGGTATAAAACTTGTGTCATACCCCTTCAGTCCCTCTTTCATCTTTACCCAGCTCTATGTTTGCTTGCAGACAGACCATGGCTGCCTGCCATTCTTCTGCCACATGCACGGTTGTAGTATTTTTACGATGCCTGTATACGATTTTACAAGTAGTCAAACATTCAGGGAAAGTGATATAGTTTATTGGTTATGGGCGTTGTATGAAGCAGCGTGAGGGTAGCGCCTTCCAGTGGTGGAATAAAGCAATACCCGTGCGTGTGTCAAACCAATGCAGCTATTCAGTTTCTTTAAATAAATAACTTTATGACGTTGTGGGGTGTGTTTACCCCAATCAGAATCGATTTCTTTATTTGCCATTCGTATTTTCAATGCAGCGGATACACTTTTGGGAAAAACAGTACTAACAGAGATAACACAGAGACTTCAGAGATATCACATTAAATTACAAAGGTGCCAGGTGCCTTATATCAGCTACAGTGATCCAATAAAATCACTTACCAGGCGATATATCACGGGATAGACAACTGTGGAAACATTTACCTTCAGTAATATTCACGGAAATGTATACATCAAGGTAAAAGTCAAAAAACAGTTATTGTGTGACATGTACTGTCTTCAGTGCAGACCAATGCAAACATTTGACTTCAAACCTCAATGGACCCTTTCACCGAGGTGTCATGGTAGAATAAACACAGGTGTGGCTCACACCCCTCATTATGGATCTGCTCCTTTTATCTCCTAGCACACAGGTGGTAGACCTATCTGCACTAAATTACTCTTCTAATTGGGCCCTGGCAAATAAAAGTAGCAGAGCCATTATGAGTGCTATTAGCCTCACCCGTGTGACTCATAAGAACACGTCTGGGAAATGGGGCACTGCAGAGGGTTTAGACTAAACAATGGATTCCCTGGAAGTTCGCTATCATCAAGATAGGTGAAAAGCGGGGGCCTTAAAGGATAGGTATTCTTTCATTTAGCGTCTTTTTTTTTTAACCTGGACTGGATTTTCTTATCTTTTTAGGATTAAGGGACTGGTATGGGCAGATATTTTTTTAATGTGTCCAGTATTGAGCAAGAACGTAATCCTTAAGCCGCAGAAACAGACAATGTACTGCTTTGGGCGGTTTCTCCCCGCCAATGTGTGTCTTCTGAAAGGGCTTGTTTTTGCTACTGAACGGCTCACATCACCTTATATCATTACGGAATGAATCCCCATTTTGGCTTGATCACGGTCTGTTTGTTCTTTGGGGTTGGATGGACACGTGGGTGAGAGCCGGAGAGAACGCTGATTGTTGTGTTGGACTACAGAAAGCAAAGCTTAGTGTATCTAAAAGGTTTGGTCGAAGGACAGTTGAGATTGTTAAAAACAATAGGGAAATATCCTTCAACAATGCGACACGATTTCAGAGACTCCTTGAGCCAGAATGGGTCGGACACATAACAAACAGACCATATCCACCAAAAGGTAAAGAAACAAGTTTATTTCCTTTCCATTATGATAGAATATAATCTGAGCCGGTCATTAGCAAGTGGGGGGTGAATCAAGACCATATAGTCAGCAGCAGGAAACATTTTTTTTTTTTTTTTTAAATCTACAGCTACCTATCATGAAGGTGTGCTACACAATGAAACACTGAGAAATAGACAGACAGTGTACCTTTGTGGTTGTTGAAGTTCTGGTCAATAACATTGATGTGACTATGGCTTGCTTGCTCGGTATACTGAGGTACTACTAAATCGTTTAATAGAGACAAGTATCCCAAATGACTTGCAGTAGTTTTCCATTAAAGCTAAGGTTGGCAATTTATTATAGAAGCATTTGTATAATCTTTGTAAATTGTCTTCACATAATAACGACAACCAAATCAAATACTGACTAAAGAAAATGAAAAATCTTGTATCTGGTGCTGTCGCGGGCCTGTTATAAGCCAGTCCAATCATTGTAGTGTCCCGTCATGTTGGGGTGAGAGTCAAACACCCCTAGACTAGATAGCAGATAAAAAGCACTTGTGCTCCCCTCTTAACTATGGCAGTAACCACTAAAACCTCTTCTGAGTTCATTTTAAAAAGTTCCCCAAACACGCAAGCCAGTGGCAACACTTTAAACTTTGTTTATCCTTTTACAAAACTCTGAACCTTTGGATCATGTGTTTGAACGCAATTTGTTATTACTTTCGGTAAAGAGTCGCTGTATGGGAGTCCCCTTAACAAAAGTGCCCATTTGTGCAGTTAAAAGTGATTATTCCCTAATTAGTATTTAACCATGGTCATGAAACCAAAGTTGACTACTCCGATCAATACCAGACATTATTGTAGTATTAAAATGTTGGAATGAAATATACAGTTGCATTTGTTATTGAACATTAGATTAAGACACAAAGAAATATGAAGAAACAATTGATTTCCTCAAACAGGGAGGATGCCTGAAGGGGATACCAATCAGTGTAGTGAGTAGAAGTCAATTAGATGAAACCCTGTATGATTGGCAGTATAATCTGAACCATTTGATTTTGGTGGAAAGAAATCCCCGGTTCCTACGTACTGACGACCAATTGTGAAAGAAGTTCATGGATCTGCGGAAGTGGTATTAAGAAACCAAGAAAAAAATTGAACGGTACTCCTTGTACCAAAGAGTAGAAGACAAAGGAGCACTGCATTATAAACTTGACAATACCTCAGTAGTGAACGGTGTGTACAAGTGATGGATCAAATCGCTGCTTGGTGCAAAGGCAGTTGTGAATGGAGGGTGTGTTGTTGTGAGGCCTATGAGGTTGAGATCACCTGTACAAACCATTTAAATCATATGCACAAAGAGTTTTTTGACATTCTGAACCAGTATAAGTGCACATGTAGAGATTTTGGCATTTGAATTGCGGAGTTCAAGCACCACACCGTTTGTATCGATTATATTTTAGAAAGTACAGTGAGTTGTATGGCTTTTGGTATGCCAACAAGCTTTTGGTATGCCAACAAGCCCTTGAAAAGGGCTCAAGTTCTGTTTGTTTCCATATCACCTGCCAAGTTCAGTCCACAAAAATCCAACGTATCTACGATTCAGTTTTCTTAAAACACAGGTATTGGTTATTGGTATCCACATTTACTCCAATGATAGGGTAAGTCTGCGCCACAATACCTCTTTCTATACAGGAGGCAAAGAGACATTTTTTAAATTGTGTCCAACAGAGTGCAAAATTTGAAAAGACAAAAGAAAGTACATGCAATTTATAAAAGCCTCGATACATTATAAAATGTTTCAATTGTTTTTTTTTGGTATTAATAATAATAATAATAATAATAATAAATGAAATAATTACAGTAATTGAAACAAATGTTTTACCCCAGTCCAGCTGTAAAGCGTTTCATCGTTTTGACATAGGCTACTTTCATCAAGTCATAAAGTCAAAGCTGTCTATGAAATGATAACTTGCTCTTTTAAAACCATCCACATAGCCGCCCATATACCCGGGTAAAGAAGACGAGAGGAGCGTTTTCATCAAGTTCCCCTTGCGGCCTTTCTCAATGCACTTTCCCTGTCATACTTCCCTTCCACCTCCAATCCACCAGAGGGCGCTATCCCCTTACCCTTCTCGTGGCCCCACACAGCCCTCCAGGCCCGTGCATACAGCCACAGAGGTTCGTCTGAACAAAGACGGAGCCGTCCGACCACGAGCCACCTCCCCACCCACTTGCTCCTTTCCTGGGTTTGGAAAGGTAGATGAAGAAGAAGAAGAAGAAGAAGAAGAAAAAACCCAACATGGAGGAAGGTTTAGCGAGGATTATGGGTTCGCCACCGGTCCCCTGTTTTCTCCTCCTCCATCTACTTCTTCTTCTTTCAGATGGGCATGGCCCATCCAGCAAGTCTTGTTCTGCTGCAGGAGGTCCATCATCGTGTGGCTGAGTGGGCTGGGCTCGGTGAACCGGCACCACTCCTCAAACAAGGGCTCCACGATATGGGAGATGAAGCCTGAGGAGAGGGCAGGGAGGAGTCCAATGAGGGCCCCGTCCCCAAAGAAGAAGGGGCCCCCACCTCCAAGTGAGGACGTCTGACCACAACAGGCTTATACACACACACACACACACACACACACACACACACACACACACACACACACACACACACACACACACACACACACACACACACTACCTATCTGGATGGAGGGGACAGAGTCTTCCTGCTGATTGCACAGAGGGCTGACCTCCAAGGCAAATTTCTTCTCGATGTCACCTGACAATACAATGGTGTTGTTAAACATGGGGGATTCATTCAGCTCTCTGTGTATTATATTACAGATTGTTCACAGTTTTCATGCCGGTTTTGAGGTGCCAGTGTGGGGACCCACCTTGCCTGTAGAATTCCTCACACACTCTCTCACTCCACTGTCTGCTGAGGTTCCACTCCCGACACGGGTTGCACACATCTGCACACTTCAGAGCAATCTGAGAACCATGGCAATTTACAAAAAAACACATTGGTTTACGAAGTCTTGGTTGGTTTTGTGTGTATGTATTTCGTTGTCAGTGTATGAATTGAATATATTTATGTACGTGTGTGTGTGTGTGTGTGTGTGTGTGTGTGTGTGTGTGTGTGTGTGTGTGTGTGTGTGTGTGTGTGTGCGCGCGCGCGCGCGCGCGTGCGTGCGTGCGTGTGTGTGTAGCCCTGTGGATGGTATACCTGCAGTATAAAGTGCCTGTGTGGGGCTTGATGGAGGTCCAGGCTCTGGTGGTTCAGGTGTTCTCTGAAGGTGGACAGGAACTCATTCTGTCTGCTGATATCTGTGGCCAGGATGAGGGAGCCCAGCTGCTGCTCGATGTCCTGCCTGGGGGGGTAGCACTGAGTCATGAAACCCACCCACAACAACACCTGCAGTGTCTATTTGATGTGTGTGTGTGTGTGTGTGTGTGTGTGTGTGTGTGTGTGTGTGTGTGTGTGTGTGTGTGTGTGTGTGTGTGTGTGTGGGTGTTTGTGTATGTATGTGTCTGTGTGTGTGTGTTGGTGTGTGTGTATGTGTGTGTGTTTGTGTGTCTGTGAGTGTGTGTGTGTGTTTGTGTGTGTGTGTGTGCTTTCTGGACCTCATGCAGAGTGGCAGGTGTGACAGCAGGCCCGACTCTCGGAGCATGCCCACCGTGGACCGCCAGTGGTGGCTCTCCAGCACCGAGGTGTTCTGTGGGGCAGGGCGATGTGTCAATTCGTTACCGTGGCAACGAAGGATTTTATGGTTGTTTCCCCCACCAACAAATAAAAGGGTTTTCAAAAGTTAAAACAAAAGGTCCATAAAATGCATATATAAACAGGTACAAATATATTTATCAAAACAGCAACCAAAAAAAAGTGGTCAAATACAATTCATGCCAACAGCCATCGAACACGGAGGGAGGAGCCACGGGGTGCACCTGGTAGAGCGAGGCCAGGTGGTGGCCGGTCTTGATGAGGAAGGGCTGGTTGACCCCGGGGTGGTCCACGTCGTGGGCCGCCGCCGCCAGCAGACCCAGGAACACGTCGGTGGGACTCAGCAGCTCTGCAAGCTGCACACAGGGACACAGTGACATAATGATCCAGTGACACAGTGACACAATGATCCAGTGACACAGTGACACAGTGACACAATGATCCAGTGACACAGGGACACAATGATCCAGTGACACAATGATCCAGTGACACAGTGACACAATGATCCAGTGACACAATGATCCAGTGACACAGTGACACAATGATCCAGTGACACAATGATCCAGTGACACAGTGACACAATGATCCAGTGACACAATGATCCAGCGACACAATGATCCAGTGACACAATGATCCAGTGACACAGTCACACAATGATCCAGTGACACAGTGACACAATGATCCAGTGACACACTTATCCAGTGACACAGTGACACAGTGACACAATGATCCAGTGACACAGTGACAATGATCCAGTGACACAGGGACACAATGATCCAGTGACACAGGGACACAATGATCCAGTGACACAGGGACACAATGATCCAGTGACACAGGGACAGTGACAATGACACAGTGACACAGGGACAGTGACCCAGTGATCCAGTGACACAGGGACAGTGAAACCGTGACACAGTGATCCAGTGACACATTGACACAGTGATCCAGTGACACAGTGATCCAGTGACACAGTGATCCAGTGACACAGTGATAAGGTGACACAGTGATAAGGTGATATAGGGACACACTGACGCAGTGACAGTGAGTACTGTTCACTACGCTGCTGCTACTGCCTCTGGCAATTGAGGTAGGCAAATTTAAAAGGCTTAGCTGAAGAACAACGTTTGTGTTCTCTATGTGATCTGATAATAGCTATCAATCAAAGCAAATATTAACATGCCGAGAATAACGTAGTTGAATTTGAATAGTTTTGAATCCAATTGGGTTATTTTCTAGAATCCCTGTGTGTGATTGTCTGTGTGTGTGTTCGGGTGTGTGCGTTTGTATCAATGAACCTTTGATTCCTTCAGGTAACAGTACATGGCTTGTGTGACATCTGCAGCATGGAGAGCGTTGTGATAAGGATTGTGGGAGTGGTAGTCATCTTGCACCATGCCTGTTAAAAAAGTTAAGTACTATTTTTTTATCAAATCAATCCCATTTAATTTTGTCTTTCGAAAGCTCATAAAAATATTTTTTGGGATGCTGAAGATGAAGCAAATGGTTTTGTCCTCTAAAGAAATGGACAAAGTATTACATCTAGTATTACATTCAGGAAATAACACAGATTACCCAACCAATAGTCGAAGATGTTCGGCTGTCAAAAGAATCACAAGGATAGGATACCCATACTGCTCGACAGAAAAGATTCAAAGAAAGACACCAGTGTTCAAAGTAGAGTTGACCAAAGGGGCATTGAGCTGGGGAACGCTAAAACCTACCCAGAAACCTGAGCAGTTTGACCATGTCCAGGTGGAAGTGCTGGATCAGACCATAGACGTTTAACAGGTGACACATCAGAGTGACCAGACTGTAACCTGTAATACGCACGCACGCACGCACGCACGCACGCACGCACGCACGCACGCACGCACACACACACACACACACACACACACACACACACACACACACACACACACACACACACACACACACACACACACACACACACACACACACACACACACACACGTGAGTTCACCGTGTGGGGTTCTGCCTGAGAACTGAATTATTACAGCACTCATTAAGATCTCCTGGATGAGATGGAAATGCATTGTAAAGGAGCGTGATTAACAGCAACAGATTAAAGGTTTAGGTATTCCATCAATCCATTGATCATCAACATTAACCCTGTCATACAAATTATAACCACAAAGGTTTGGTGATAATATTTCACTCCTTCATTCAATGGGACTACTTGGATCTGAGCAGTAAAGAAATAGCAGGTCTTCTGCCCCTGAAGCTGTCCTCTATCTAGGGTGAATGACTGTTGGCCGTTCTCACCGTTGGTGAGACGCTCAAACAGGAAAATGTCAAAGTTCCACGTGCCCACCTTGGACAGCATGTGCTGTAAGAGAAACAAAACATTATGTTCTTACACAATGTACCAGCTATAACATGTGCATAAGAATGTGTGTGTCTATTGAAATACATTTTGAGTCTCCTGACCAAGTACTACTAAGTATATTCATCCAAATGTTCTAGTCTGGTCGTATGCTCAATAGCGGTATGCAATAATTATTCAGCAATAATCTTTAGTGTGTGTGTGTGTGTGTGTGTGTGTGTGTGTGTGTGTGTGTGTGTGTGTGTGTGTGTGTGTGTGTGTGTGCAGGTACGTAAATGTGCATATATGTTTATATGTATGTGCGTGTGCTTGCGTGTATGTGCATTCATGTGCATCTGTGAGTATGTGCGTGTCTGTATGACTGTTGGTGTGTCAGAGTGTGTGTTTACCGTTGCCTGTCCCAGGTAGTGGTGGTCCAGTAGGTGCAGAGACCCCGGGCCACGGGGTACCTGCCCCCTCAGCAACCGTGAGGCGTGACAGTACCTCTGGAAGCTCAGCTGACGCTTCACACTCCTCCTGGAGCCCGCCTCCAGCACCCCCTGTTGGACATTGGCTGGAATGACACACCAGTTACACACACGCTATGGACTTAACACCAATATGAAAACAGACTTCCAGAATTAGGAAGACGATTGAGACATATGGAGCTTGGTATATTACCGATGTTTTAAAGAGTGTGTTAACGGTTTATGTTCTATGTTAAATAAGTAACCCACTGAGTTAAAACCCCAAGTCAGCCAACAGGTGTGGAGAGAAACCACCCAAGCTCATGACACAACCAGTCCAGCAGATGGCACTAATGAGGAGCAAGTCTCTGGAACGAAGCAAGCCTGTGGTAGAACTGAAAGTGCTGAAGAATGATCATTTGCTCAAACGGCCAGAGACTATAAATGGGGGACTTACTGTTGAGGATGCGCAGGTCAATCAGTGGGTAGGAGCCTCTTCTCTCAGCCAGCAACACACCTGCATGACCTCTGGCCAATATGCCATCAGCTGGAGGGAGGAGAGAGATTATTTAGATTTTATGGTGCAATGGGTTTTCAGACCAGCAAAGGCAATACATTACGGACCTTCTCGCTATGTCAATTTGTAATACATCTACAACCAATTCATATATACAGGGATGTGGATGAGAGATTGACCCAAGATGGAAGCAAGTGAAACTCGGGAAAACACTGTCAAAGTCCTTGTGCAGGCTGGCAGACCCTTAAAGGCAGATTAAGAGCCCTACCCACTAAAAGCCCAAAAGAAACAAGGGACCTTTGACACCGCCTGATCAGCAGAGAGCATCATGACGCTCATCTGAGCCAGGCTGCAGAGAATGGACTTCCTGTGTGTGTGAGTGTGTGTGTTGTACTACGACTAAAACATAATCGACCCACAGTCTGAAGCATTGCAATGTCTTCAATTATCACCAAAAACAAACTCACACACAGATAAAGAAACAAATGGTATCATGTTCCAAAAAAACGGTGTGTAGGTTTCAAAGAGTTTGACACATTTTTTGCGTGTGTGTGTGTGCGTGCGTGCGTGCGTGCGTGTGTGTGTTGGGGTGTGTGTGTGTGTGTGTGTGTGTGCGCGTGCGTGCGTGTTTGTGTTGGTGTGTGTGTTTGTGTGTGTTGGGGTGTGTGCGTGTGTGTGTGTGTGTGCGTCTCTCCTTGAAGGTGAGCTGTGTGCGGGCCGTCTGTCTGTCCGGTGGACAGCGTGGAGGTCATGCTGACCAACTACGCTATAGACTGACATTGCATCAAGGCCTGTGACCGCGGACACAGCACGCCCAGCTCCAAGGGCCCTCATTCACAAGAACTGGATACACAGATTTGTGTAAACGTATCACAGGATAACAAGTGAATAAACACACGCACTCAATGAAGCCCATCAAAAAAAGGAATGTTTAATACACACACACACACTCACACATGCTTGTTTACCAGCATACGCACCAGACACACACACACACACACACACAAACGCACACAAACACACTCACACGTGCCTGTTTACCAGCGTACGCACCAGACACACACAGACAGACAAACACACACACACACACACACACACACACACACACACAACTTTAACCAGTCGTACTTAATAATTTACTGAAATAGGACGAGAAGAATTGGAACATGTGTCAACTCACACGGAGGCTGGTCCTTCAAGACGTTCTCAGCTATCTAACTGCCTTTATATAGATCCTATGGGATGGGCCCCCAATAAACCGGGCAGCTCTGGCATGCTCTGCATAACTCCTTATACATGTCAGTGACTGTATGTGAAGGGACTTCAGAAGGGCGTGTGTATGTGAAGGATTATCCAGGTCAGGAAGCCATGCATTAAACATAGCCAGGAGATGGGGAGAGTAGAAACAACATACATACAAAGAAGGCAGTGCACTCCTATATACTGCATTTCAACTGACCGACGACACAAGTGAGTGAACAGGTGTTTCTAAGAGTGCACAGAAAAATGGGGATGTTGCATTGTGGGACTCATCCGCAACCAGGCAGAGAGAGGGAAGCAAAACATCAAGAGGATGAGTAGATCTGGCGACGAGTGCAACCCAGAATACCCCCGCTGACTAAAGTGCAGTGCAGGCATGCGTGCGTGCGTGTGTATACACATACACACACACACACACTTCTGAGCATTGCCAAACTCTCCTCCTCCTTCTCCTCTTGTACACAGGGCCAAGCTAGACAGACACACACACACACACGCACACACACAACTGCCACCTAAGTAGATTCTCCCATCTTCTTTCCACCATCATTCCTTCTCTTCCTCTTCCTCCTACTTCTCTCCAACTCTACTTCTCCATGATTCACTCTCTCCTCGTCTCCCCCGCTCTCTTTCTCCTCCATCAAGCTCACCCCACGCCTACCCCCCCTATCCCCCCCACCCCCACGTCTTGTCCCAGCACCATCGCCTGCTCTTTATCCTCTTGTGACCATCTTTCCTCTCCTCTTCATCTGCCTCCTTCTCCTCCACCGCGAGGGGAGAAACTGGGTCAGTGTCTGCAGCGTGAGCCCAGCCAGAAGTGGGCCGTGTGGAACGTGAGCCAGCCGGCGTGCATGTGGTTAAAGAAGCAGCGGTGTGCACACCCCCCTTGTTATCCCACCTCTCCATGCACACACACTTAAAAACACACATGCGTGCCCCCCCCCCCCCCCCCCCAACACACACACACACACACACACACACACACACACACACACACACACACACACACACACACACACACACACACACACACACACACACACACACACACACACACACACACGAATATTTGCACATACACACAGGCAGGAAAATTCGGTCAAATCCCCGACATAAAAACAATGTGTTAATGTTAGAACTAAACCCACAATATTTTTGCCCGTCAAATCCATAGCTTCAACCAATCTCCCACACATGACACATGATCCACACACACACACACACACACACACACACACACACACACACACACACACACACACACACACACACACACACACACACACACACACACACACACAAAGGAATGCTAACAGGAAGCAATAGAAATGGATAGGATGCACGCCTTCAACGTTCTGGAACAGGGATTGTTTACGCAACACACACACGCACACCGGGTGGGTGGGAGGGATGTGTCTGAGACAGGAACGCTGAGCAGAGCCACACCGCTCTCCAGCAGAGGCAGACCACATCCGGTAAACAGCGGAAGAGTACGCACAGGAAATCCAACAAACACCGAGATCACACTGCAGTTTACTCTCTTGATTGGGTTTTTATGTGGTTGGCTCCTTGTTACTTTCAATTTATCTGTGTTTTGATTTAGTGTCACATGTTCAAGGGGGGAGGGATATGATAAGCATCTTCATTATTTAACATCAAAAATATTTTTTACATTATATATTTTTTTTAAAAGAGTATAAGCTACAGCACTCATCTCAGTGGCTTGCATAGGCTGACAGCCACAGCTTGGCAGGAAACCCTGAATGAGTTCATCCATGAGAGACTCAATGATGGCAATATTGCCTTCCCCCTGGGCAGTAAGGGCTAGCTTGTATTCTGAGGTCCCTGTCTGTAGATCTACACGGCCGGCTGGAATAAGGTTAGCTCAGTACACTCTGGAATTACCATCTATCTGCCTAACCCAGGAATCATTTTACATGCACTTTCAATGAAGTATAAATAATAATTTATTAATCAATGTTGTTAAGGTGCCTTAAACTACCATCACATCGCTACTTATATTTGAGAAGTAACTGAAATATTTGTATCTAACTTGAAATCTTCCATATGCACCTCTCGAGAGACTTGTGAGGTAGGGGGGGGGGGAGAGGGGGGGGGGTGGGGGTGTGTGTGTGTGTGTGTGTGTGTGTGTGTGTGTGTGTGTGTGTGTGTGCGCGCTTAGTAGAGAGATGAGAGCATGGATTGAATCAGGTCTTCTCTGAGGAACCCGTTGAACCCTTATCACAAGTCAACGGGTTCAGTCATTCAGTCGGGGAAACTCCCACTGATCTACTAACACACATACAAGTCCGGAAACTTCTGCAAGACGTCATTATCACGCATTCAACCAATCCCTTTGGCCAGTATGTATTGACTTCCTTTAACAGCTCAAGTCAACGCTAACGACTGTGAGCATGCGTGCAAGGGTTAAACGCGCGAGTGAGACACCTAATCGGTGGAACACTTTTTTTTATTACCACGTAAAAAAAACTTGAATCATCCACTACAGTGTTGTGTGACGGTGTTCTTAATGAGATTATACTGATACACAGCCCAGTTTACCACTACTGCATCCTCCACTGAATCTCTTGCACCAAATAAAAACATGTTGCTGTTATCCACGGGCATGTGCGTTCTGACTTGGCAGCCACACAACAAAAACCTATGTTTATTCATTTAACTAGAAGAAAGAGGCCATTTTAATAAAAAAATGGATCATGTGGATCATCATCTGTTATCTTTTTGGATAGCTCTTTGTAGTTCACAGTGGATCCTAACAAAGTTTCAACTTTCTTTTTTGCCCTTTCCCACCAACCTCTATCTCTAACAAATCGGGCACAGGAGCTTTCATTGTAACCCCTCTTGTATTGAATTTTCAATATCCAACGGTCCCGATCACATTATCCAAAGAATCCCTCAACCAATCTGCTGGCTCTCTGCTCCTATGTTGCAGGGAAGCAATATGAGTTGTTAACAGTTGTGTACACCAGACATCAGCGGTGCACACCAGACATCAGCCGTGCACACCAGACATCAGCCGTGCACACCAGACATCAGCGGTGCACACCAGACATCAGCCGTGCACACCAGACATCAGCCGTGCACACCAGACATCCCCAGAGCACGCTGTCACAAGCAGCATGCAGGATGCTAGCATTAGGCTCCCTTTCCCAGCGTGCGCACACAAACACGCACACACACACACACACACACACACGGTAAACCATGAGCAGAAATTGCTTTTTTGTGTAAAGTCCCTGACAAAGAACCTTGTGACAGTCCCAACACCATAGTAGCGTACTGATAAATGGGATTCAAAGCCATCTCTGAAAGACATGCTCAGGTATTCCACATACTCGAACATACCACACACACAATTCACAGTGAAAATGATCACCTATCGCCAAGAACAAATTAGGTATTTAGAATTGTCTCACATCGATAACCTTGTTGTGTTCCTGTAAACGACCACTACTACTAATAACAATGATAATAATATTAGGTGTCACTGTTACCTGCCCGCTGTGCACTCTTCTCTTCTGCGTCCTGCCCCAGCTCTTCCACCTCCACCCTCCAAGCTCCGGGTGTCTGACCTTGCTCGGGCCCCCGGGGGCCCCCTCGGCGGGCCCTCCAGGCGGCCCTCAGCTGCCGTAGGAGAGCGGGCAGTTCCAGCGCCAGGGACAGGGCGCCGCAGGTGACTGGTGAGGAGCCCAGGGGCCCCCACACCGGGGAAGGGGGGCCCTCGTCCTCCTCGTTGGGGGTGACGCCGGCCGTTACGTCGGCCCCCACCCCTTGGCCGGGATCTCGCAGCCCCAGGTCTTGAGCCCACAGGCCCCCGAGGACCGGCATGGCTGTCCCCTCGCTGGGAGATGGGCAACGCAGGGTGAGAGAGAGAGAGAGAGAGAGAGACAGAGACAGAGACAGAGACAGAGAGAGAGAGAGAGAGAGAGAGAGAGAGAGAGAGAGAGAGAGAGAGAGAGAGAGAGACACAGAGACACAGAGAGACAGAGAGACAGAGAGACAGACAGACAGACAGAGAGAGAGAGAGGGAGAGAGAGGGAGAGAGAGAGAGACAGACAAACAGAAACAGAGAGAGAGAGAGATAGACAAACAGAGACAGAGACAGAGAGAGAGAGAGAGAGAGAGAGAAAGAGACAGTGAGAGAGAAAGAGAAAAAGACAGTGAGGGAGAGACAGAGGAACGTCAGGAGGAGAAGGTAGGAGATGTCCTAAGTGTGGGAAATGAAAGACGCACAGGAGAAGAGATAAGTCCGATAAAAGCAGGGGAGAGGACGGAGAAAGACCATTGTAGGAGGTGGAGATGGAGAAGAGACGGATCAGCAGCAGGTATGGAGGAGAGAAGAGGAGCGAGGAGCGCCAGGAGAAAGTGGTACTAGACCAGCAGGAGGCACAGGGAAGAGCCGCGCACAACGCAAAGAAATGTCAGGCAGAGGAGAGGACAAAATGAGCGTGGCTTCACTCTGCTCCACTCTGCAACTGATGCTCAGCCTGCTACTGCCGCATTCTCCCACTCACTCTCTCTCTCTCTCTCTTGTTGACTCTTAAGCCCTGCCTCTGTTATTCTATCGCCAGCATTACCACTACTACCATGTCTGCCCGTCTTTCTCACACACACGCCAGCACGCACGCACGCCAGAGAGAAAAATAAAGAAAACAAAACAAACATATGATAGCAGTGTAAGCAGGTGGAGCGGTGGGTTCATGGTCATGTTTTCTGTCTGAATGACTAGTAGGAGCACCGCCTGCGCCTTCGTGCACGCACACACACACACACACACACACACACACACACACACACACACACACACACACACACACACACACACACAGGAAGAGAGTTTGTTAGATCAGTGTGGGAGATCAGAAAATTATAAAACAACACATTGTCCTTGGAAGACAAATACACACACACACACACACACACACACACACACACACACACACACACACACACACACACACACACACACACACACACACACACACACACACACACACACACACACACACAGCATCCGCCCTAATATGGCCACTTACTTCTTAACATTGATTCCCATTCATGAAAATTATTATTATTAGGATTAAGCTCATGCATAAATCCCTATCAACGATTCAATTAGCCTCCCTATGATACACCTAACGCGACAAATTCAAGATTTCCAGTGACTTCAAACTAATTGACTATACAACCCACTGTCTCCTTCACTCTGAGCTCACATGCAGGGACCATCCCATCCACCCTCTAGGCCTTCCTGTATCCACTGAAGATCTGGCTTTGATTTACCAAACTCAAAGTCTTGGGGGGGAAAAACACCCCCCGGGATGGAAAAATATGTTTTGTGTCAAAGCATAAGCACAAAGAAAAATATCTAAACATAGAGTGAGTGATACTGAGTACTTCTCCTGATTTTTGTAACACATGAAAATAAATAAAAAGGAAATACCTGATGCACACACAAATACAGATGCTCACACACACACACACACACACACACACACACACACACACACACACACACACACACACACACACACACACACACACACACACACACACACAGAGAGACAAGGTTCACATGAGAACGAGGACTCATTCAATGAGACTTTCATTTGTTTACGTTGATGCTTCTGAAGGCACTTTTACTTTAAAAAGTATAAAGATCTATTTTACAGGTTATAAGGAATGATTTTCTGTGTGTGTGCGTGTGCGTGTGTGTGTGTGTGTGTGTGTGTGTGGTCATGTTTTAGTGGTTTTCTTAGCTCAGTAAAGGACTAAACACTTGGAGTTCCTGTGAGCCAGGGCAAGGCTTGAAGCTAGTTATCAATTTCCCACAAAAAAAATACTAGTTTTCCACCCCAGTAATGAACCCTTTGTTGTTCATTCCCACTTGGCCGGAACTTTTATTTTGCCCAATGTGCAGTTTGTGAGCGCTCTATTAGTCTGACCAAACATTTACAGATAGATTAAGTAAATGTTATTTCAAAAGACAGGAGATTAAAATAAAAGGGCCTGGAAAGAACATTCAGTCTGACTCCAGAACGTGACACGGGAGAGGTTGAGAGTAGTATGGTCAGTCAGAATGGCTCTTACCTAGTGTGTCACTTAAAGGGACATTGTGTTTCGTCCTTCCGAATAAAAGTCCTCCACGCCTCTGTGAGATAACACTTTTATATTCTATATGGATCAGAGATCTTCCAAAGGTAGGCTGACAAGAGAACTTTTATAACACAACATTGAGACATTTCAATGTGTGCCCAAACAAAAATAGTTAATATGTAAGATACAGAAACAGAGATTGTTTAAGAGCCTTTTCACAGAGGTGTAATCATACAAGGGCACGCTTTGTAGAGGATCTTCACCACTTAAGTCCACTACACTCTGCCCGAGCTTCTGTGAAACGCGATATTAGCAGTTTAAAGGGGACATATTATGATAACAATACTTTTCCTGGGATGTGTGTTGTTTTGGGTCTCTGATGCTCCCACAAGCAAACAAACTTTGAAAAAAGTCACAAATACATCACAATACACAAAATACATTGGCTAGCACACCTGTTTTTCTATTGAGTTTGTATCAGGTGTACTACTAACATAGGACAATGCAGAACACTGGGCCACAGCAGGCAGGTTGAGAGGGCACCTCTACAGTAGGACTCCATTCGTTCTCCTTGTGTGCCATCCCTGACCTTTACAGACATCAAGTAGCGATCCACGCTCACACCTACTGTTAAGTTGGACAATGGCAGGGCTCATTGATATTCTCAATGGCTGCAAGATGCAAGGAGGTAACTTGTGGGCGCTGACCAAATTGCTAATGACTGCTATCCAATAGCTGGGTTGGATTCAAACACTTGTGCCTGGCATAGAGTACCCATTCAGCCCACCTCAGTAAACTGCTGATGGAAAATGCCCTTTGAGCCAAGCTACTCTATTCTGAGTACCCCTGTTTTGTTGATCCGGTAACTAGGGTCGGGGGAGGGTAACAGACTACATTTTCCAGCAGTCCCCTTCAATCGTCAATATTGAGAGAAATCTTAAAGTATTTTTATTCTAAGCAACGTTGAATTATAATTGCACAAAGAGCTTGTTTTGAGAGAATGTTCACACATCCAAGACAGACGGCCAAACACACTCGTTCATGTTGTCATTCCAGAGACCAACTTGACAGAACCTTATGACCGCGTACTCGAGAAATACAGCGGGTGGGTAGGTCATCAAAGTGCTTCAGCGTAAAAAGAAGGTGGATTAATCACCAAGCTTATAAAGGCTTTAACTAAATGTTGGAAACAGAGCAACATTGGGGAGCGGTTAAAATCATTCAGTCCAGGTGGTCATGGCATGTTTAAAACTGCTTACTGGAAGTCCAATTTTATCTGCCTTCTTTTACTGAGAATGAGAGCAGACGTACTCCATTTAATCTGAGTCACCAATAATCCATTGAGGTGACTGTAATGCTGATTCGTTAGGCATATCATTTTAAAGCATTGGGACAAAATATTAAGAACAATATATAAAGTAAAGGTGTTTTAAATGTTTGAGTTTGGCTAATATTTTATGTCCTTTTCAATGACAGGTTTATAACTAGGCCTAAACACTTCCCTAAACATAAACAAATAGTAAACAAACTGAAAATAAACCAAGCTGTCAATACACCAGCAGGTGTCATAGCAGAAACAGACCACAAAGAACTATACAGCAATCTTTTTCACATGCCTTAAGTGACTTATTTTTTATTCTACCTTGTTTCAATACATTTTTACAGCGAGTTAAAATAAAATGAAAAAAATAAAGCGATCAACCGGCTGACTCTGATACATTTTCCTTGACCTAGAATTCCGTCTCAAAAAACAATATCCACATGAACGGCAACCAGCACAATGTTCATGTGAGGTCTAACACCTTTATACTTTATTATAAAATCTTGAATATTCCAGTGGTATTCCGGTTGACTATTCCAGTGACAGCACAAACGGAAACACACGCTTGTGTAGTGAATCAATCAGGGAAATTGGCCTGGGGCATCTTATCCGGTGAATATTTTACACTGGTGTCTGGCTTTTCTCTTAAAACTTGTGTGTCTATGTGCCTGTTGTGCTTTGAGTATTTACACTTCAATGAAACTTGAAATAACACTTTTGTTTATATTATGAGTGGGAGAGATGGGTTCCAGAATACTTTTTAAGGTTGTTCTTACTGTAAATGTGCGTGTGCATGTGTGTGTGTGTTTAAAGATAAAGACAGTGTAAGAGTGAAAAATCTACGGAAACATATTAGGGTAAGAAGAGTAATTATGTATGAAATAAGTCTATTTTCTCTAAGGTCAGGAAAATGCCACAATATGACTTGGTTTGGTAATGTCTGTGTTGGCATATAGAAACGTTTTTAAATTGCCCTGATGGTATAAGACAGCCACCAAAGTATACACTTTAGTTATAGTACCACCTTGTGGCTAGTCAGGGTAAATGTTGAGAATAACTCCCTATCTTGATAAATGCCAAAACTATATCATTTAGTGATACATTAACCAAGTATTCACAAGGTTAAGAGCACATGAGAATGATGCCACGATGACCATGTTATGTTAACGTGGTATACATTTTAACCAGAGAGAGGGAAATAAAGAGAGAGAAAGCCAGAGTGAGCCAGAGACAGAGATACCTGCTATCAGTCTAATGTGGCAGCTTCTCCAGGTTCGTGATGGCCTCGCGTTGCTCATTGGTCCGTTCTCCAGATCAGTGTGTAACTGCAGCACTGGCTCCACCATGGAGCATACCAGCTGGGCCTGGAGCATCTCATAGCGCATGTCTGCCCTGGCTGGATCCTTCAGGGATGGCCTTTCTGAACAGTTGTATTTATTATGAATCATAACAGAGAATTCTCAGCTTGTAGGGAAACATATGAAGCATAACCTTTTAAGAGGTCTCAGCAATAAAAGGCGATACCGTAACAGGTTAACTGCCTGTCTTCGACAGCTCTAGATCTACTTTAAGAGGGGCTTCAATAGAGAGCAGGTGCTACGAATGATGGCCTATGCATTATACAGTCCCTGACAAAAGTCTTGTCGCTTGGGTACAAGTTGACCTTAAGTTCCCCTCAAATATGTCTAGTTACGTTTGGTGGCGGAAAAATCATGGTCTGGGGTTACATCCAGTATGGGGGTGTGCGAGAGATTTGCAGGGTGGATCAATAGCCTAAAATATCAAGAAGTATTAGCTACCTCTTACATTCCCAACCATAAAAGGGGTCGAGTTTTGCAGCAGGATGGTGCTCCATCGCATACTTCCATCTCTACATCAAAGTTCCTCAAGGCGAAGAAGATCAAGGTGCTCCAGGACTGGCCAGCCCAGTCACCAGACATGAACATCATTACGCATGTATGGGGTAGAATGAAAGAGGAAGCATGGAAGAGGAAACCAACAATTCTTGATGAACTCTGGGAGGCATGCAAGACTGCTTTCTTTGCTATTCCTGATGACTTCGTCAATAAATTGTATGAATCATTGTCGAACCGCATGGATGCAGTCCTTCAAGCTCATGGAGGTCCTACAAGATATTAAATAAGGATCTCACAGCACCACTACTTAATTCACTGTTATGCAACATTTTTGTATCTGAAGTAAATTATTCACATTACTCTGTAGGCGACAAAACTTTTGTCTTGCCAAAATCTGACCTGTGTTCATTAAATGATCAATCTATCTTCAGTGAAGCAAAAATTATTTTTGTATATTAAACTTAATTTGGGAGGGTTTTAGCTTTCATGAGCCATTTCTAAAACCAATGGATTAATTAAGTCAGGTTAAAAGCTGTTTCTACAAAATCGATAAGTGACAAGACGCGTCAGGGACTGTATAGTGGCAATGTGGCTAAAGCTGACACAATGTGTGTGTTTGTAAATGTTTCTCTCATTAGTCTATCCTATTCACACTTTGCATTGCTCTTTCCATGGTTTCCTTCTACAAAACATGTTTGTGTTTTGCCAGTTAGGAGAGAGACAGAACTTATGTGGATGATTCAACAATTCATTTATGTACACGTAAACATAAAAATTATCCAGACGAAATAGCATTTGCAGTGTTTCCCCTACCATTGTTCAGGCCTGGCGGGCCGCCAGGCCAACGAGCGCCCCCGCCAGGCCAACAACCGGCCAAAAAAATGAAAAGAAATGAAAAAGAGAAAAAAAAAAAAATGAAAAAAAAAAATTTTTTTTTTTTTTTTTATTATTATTATTATTAGCCATAATATCATAACCATCCAAGCTCACCACCAGCTATCTCAATATGTATTGGTGCTTTATGCTCCTGTACATGAAATTAGTTTATATTAAATCAACTTTGTTTTTAGAAAAACACTGTTTATTCTCCGGCAGAAGAACTATACCATGAACCGATCGCGTAAATGCGACGTCTGATTGGTTCAGCCCGCCGTTACCATGGACATTTTTACCGCCCCCGCGAAACACTAGCCTCGTTCTTTATATGTCCATAACTTAACCAACTTGTGATGGCTAAGCAAGTGTTTTATTTGGAAATAACCAACAAATACTCTAGCATCCCGTGAAAAATGTATAACAAATCACACCATCAGCTCTTACCACCGGGCCTAAAAAAAATTCTAGGGGAAACACTGATTTGCATAAAATAAATCCATATCTTTAGAAGCCCCAACTCACATAACCAACATAAAAAATATAAAAAAATAAAATATAGCCATATACAATCTCACATCGTTATAGCACAGCTTCAATAACATTATTACACATTTCATTCTAACCGTGAGCTGCACACAAAACAAAACAAATTCGCATGACAGGAAAGAAGATCCCATTATTAAAACAACTTTCTCCATACATTGACTGCATCAAACAATAAGCCAACATTCAAACTTTCCTAACGTCCTAACTTTTAAAAGTTTAGAGGTGGAGGCGCCCCCGACTCCGTCTGCTTGGCTGAATGACCTAAAATAAATATAAAAAGTATCCTGTAAGAAAACACTAGCCACAACAACAATATACACACTTTATGATGAGCGTACCTTTGCTAAAATGGTAGAACTACTGTGACTAGTAAGCACATTTAGCAAAAACGAATTGACAAGTTTATAACGTGTCATTTTGTCCCACTTGAAGCATGAGGAGGGGGAGGAGGAAGCACAAACACGTTTGGAACTCACCCGAGGGGATTCTGGGCTGCCGAAAGGCGAGCTCTCCATTGAGTTCTCTTTGTCGGAGGAGGTGTTGTGGAGTTGGTGGGCAAACTTCCTCCTCAGCGCCTCGGCGATGAGGGAGGCAGGGTCGCTGGGCAAGGCGAGGCTTTTACCTCCGCTGCGTCTGGGTTTCACCGGCCTACCTCCTGGGGACCTGGGAGCACACCACAGGGAGAAATATTCCATCAGCCGGTGACACTCTGCGTGGCATGAGATGTTCATTAATTCATTAAAACAATAGAATGCCTCTAAAAATATATTTTCCTGTGTATGCGAGTATATGCGTGAGGTATACTCTCCATAAAGTTCCCTCAAGTGCAAAATCAAAATCAATATTTTTCTTATCACAAACACAATGTAATCAATAGCTATTAAAACGCTTGCCATCGTTGCCTTGCTTACCTCTTCACAGAGCGCAGCGTAACACTGTTCAGGTCCTTAAGGACATCTAGCATGGAGGGCATGGCCTTGGCTGAGACAGAGCCCTGGGCTGGGTTGTTGGCCAGCCTGCGCTGTCGGATCAGGTGCGACAGAGGCAGCGTCTCATCGGGAGCCCCGGGCCCAGACGAGGGGGGAGGAAGAGGCGGTGGTGGTGGTGGTGGAGGAGGAGGAGGTGCAGATCGTGGTGTGGAAGTAAGTTGAGGAGACAACAAATGTGTACCGAGCAGAGTCTGGGCAGGCGTCAAACCTGTTTTGCAACATAGATGAGAGATTGAGGGAAAACGGATGGGCGGTAATGATAGAGAAAAAGAAACACTGCTGCTTAAATGTAAGTGAGAGAGAGCAGCAGGATAAGAGATGAGAGAGAAAGATGATAACCTAACCAAACTACACATTGTTCCCAAAAAAAAGAGCACATAAACAATCGTGGGTTGTGTCTGGGATGTCTCTGATTATATCCGATGTGAAATGGTGTACATTTGTTTGGCTGTACTCGAACCTTGTGGCGCGGTGACAATGATCGCTATCTGGGCTCGTAGTTTCAGGAGCTCATCCTCCAGGAATGTGATTTTCCTCAGGGCCTCCGGGTCGCTGTTCTGCCCCAGCAACGGGGCTCTGCTATGAGCTCGGCTCGGCAGCCGCACCGGTCTTCCAACAATGTCCCGATGGACAACGCTTTGATTTGACGGAGGCAACCGGTTTCTACATTTTTTTATAAATTAGAATCAATAAAATATGATCAACTTGACCCTGGCCATTATAATCATCATCATTATTAAAAACCTGCTTTGTTTGTAGTAGTACGGTGAGGTAAAATCACTCATTTCACAAATGCATATTATTTGTGGGCATGCATTGCACTCACCTGATCTGGGTCAAGCTGTCGCCATCATCCTCAGCCAGCCACAACACATCCGCAAATGAAGGTATGGCGTGCGTATCCATTGTAACATCAACGTAGCCATGAGACCGGTAAGTGTGCAGAGGGATCTGACAAAGAAACATTAATAATCAGAAGAAAATACAACACACTTTTGTAACGCATCGGACCAAAACAAATTCTGCAGCGTCGTTTGGTTCAGTTCTTGTTTGAGTTGTTTTCCCCATTTACTGAACACAAACACAGCATCAAAATGTATTACACTATGTGGCATTGTATACCTGGAAGTGGACCCGGGGTGTAGGTGTCATAGGAATATTGGTCCCAATCATACGGACAATGCTTCGATACTGTCCACACAGCTCACTGTCCCACCCTGGCACCAACTAAGCAGTAGGAGTATGAGCAAGGAGATTGAAAAAGCAATGTCGATTGAAAACATTAACACAACAAACCACAGACAAACAATGTACATCTATGACAACTCACCATTTCTTGGGGTACTCCGAAATACGCCAATACGGTGCGGAGCAAATCCAAAACATCCTCTAGAACCGACATTGGAAGAGCTTGCTGCGGAATACAATGAAGTGCCCTTTTATTTCTGCTGACTAGGAAGCGGTTAACACAGAATGAAGGTTAAAATCAAGTCATATGCTTTGCACCTGGAAAGCGAAGGTACAACACGGGTCAGACTAATAAGTCTGTGTTCTCTTAACAATTCGAGGACAGGACTTCTTTAAACATGTAACCTTGCTTGCTTTATATTGGCTCCGTGCGGAAGCTTTATTGAAAGGATGATGAGCGGGATTGGAAATAGGAAATAAACAACATGCAGCGAACATATAATTCGACGGAAACTTACTGTTATGATTCGCTCATCCAATTTAATTGTTTGCTTCAAGATGTTTTTATGACAAATACAAGGCGTGGGCCATCCGCATCTCAGCAAACATGATAGTTCCCTTTAGCTGCTCATGTCGTGCCAGCAGATCGGCGTCCAAGTCAAATAAAGCTCTAGCAGTAAAACGTGCTCTGATTGGCCGTCTAAAACCCCACCAATATTTGACCAATGGGAGCGAGGGACTCTACGACGCAGGCAGTTGGGGTTCTACCCGGTTCTACCAATGGCACGGCCGTAAAGCTCCATGCAACGAATTTTGTATTTTGGTCCGCACGAGCCATTCAAGCCAGTAGTGAAGTGACAAATCAACGGTACACAAAAACGTAGTTTACAATCCTTGGTCGAGTATTGTGCTTAACTTTTCTTAATGTTTTTATAATTCCTATCTAAATATCTATGTCTGTGGCAGGTGTTAATCAACTATCATTTGATCACGAGCGCCGCTAACGTTAGCTTGACTACTAGCTTAGCTAAACGCTAGCCTGTTTCGGTAGATATGTCACACAACAATATATGGTCGTTGATGTGAATATATGTGTTGGCCTACAGTGTCAGCGCTCCGGTCGCAGGGTCATATCGTGACCTATCGTGACATGTTTGTCAGTATCGTGTTGCTTTTTTATTCGTTGTCAATCTGTTGTAAATCTAGTGTTTTGATGACTCGTGTGTTTTCCAGCTGACCACGATGAACGACGCGCTGTCCGTAGTGGGTCAGCTGCGGGACCTGGCCTCCGAGCCGCAGAACCGAGAGGCCATCGTCCAGGACCAGGGCTGCCTGCCCGGCCTGGTTCTGTTCCTGGACGTCCAGGACGAGGATGTGTTATTCGCAGCCCTGCAGGTGAGGCCGTAGTAAATTGGTAGTCCGACCGTAGACTGAAAGACTGAACCACTGGAGCGGTCGACGTCCAAAACAACAACAAAACACATGGCTGGGTAACACTTTACAATAAGGGTACAATTATTATCCGTTAAATAACAATAGTAAACGCATTAATAAGCATGAAATCATGGTGTAGTAATTTGCTTATGGTGTATGAGCCCTATTAGATATAAATGATAAATATATGAATGCCTTAGTTAACAAAAACGTCTTACTTAATGGTTAGTTAATGCTTATTACTGCATTTACTAATGTTGATCAATGGTTAATTATTGAACCCTCATTGTAAAGTGTTCTCATTTCTGTTTTATATTTTCACAATGTTGTCTATGTGCGATTCATTAACGTGAGACACAGACACAACTGCCAAATCATACCAATCCAGCTCAATGAGATCTAGTTTCCGTTGTTCTTCCATGCTACTTCTATTTGGTTAACTAGGGTGTTAGTCTGTAATAAACTGTGGCTCTTCCCGTATCCCTTCTATGGTCAGACTCTGCGCTATCTGGCGGAGCAGCCCCGTAACATCCCCATCATGAGCAACGAGCTGGGCATGATGGTGAGCCTGGAGAACCTCACGGAGAGGTGAGGACCACACCCAGGGCCTCCCGCACCCTCGTCTTGCACATCTGACTTTAGATAAACATTGTCCATGTGTATAATGAGATATTAAGTTGTCTGATTTGTATATTTCAGGAAAGATCTTTGTTGGGTATATTTTCTTAATTTATAGATGTTTTTGGATTAATCTGTTGCCAATGTGTCCTTACTTTGCTTACTTTGGCTGAAAGGAGCCAACATCTGCATTTCAAATAATAGGCAGCAGTTGTTGATTACCGTTAATCAAACCATTGTTTGGTTGCCTAATGAAATGTAACAATATTGAAGATTTAAGGGTGGAGAGAGGCTTGGTTATATAGAAATATAATTATTACCAAGATGCAAGTTACTCGAGGTGAACGATCACTAACTGGATTCCACAAACCACAAATTGAACCATGCGCGTTCCTCCTCGAAGGGCGGGTTTGTCTGGTGAAGTCCTGTCCCTGGCCAAAGAGGTACACGGCATCCTGAGCGCGCCTGTTATCCGCACACCAGAGAGGGAGAGGAGGAAGAAGCCCCAGTTCTTTATTAACGCCACGAACAAGAAGGCCAAGTCTGTTACCCTGCACATCCAGGGACTGGACAGCACTGTGAGTACCGCAGACTCTCAGCCTGCTGATCCCTTTGGGCTGGATTATATTTTAAGACTGTTAAAATAAAACTTGGTGTATTATATAACTTCTCGAATTAGAATGAGATGTACTTTATCGATCAGACTGGAGACTCAGGATATCATTTGTGTAATCGTAGAATATGATATTTTTTTCTTTCTAAAAACATGAACTGTCTAAATGTCAAAGTGAATCACTATTCCCCCCTGTTGATCCTTTTAGGACCAGCGCGGCTTGTGTGAAGAGGCTCTTCTCAAGGTCAAAGGAGTGATTAGTTTCACCTTCCAGATGGCCACAAAGCGATGCACTGTCCGAATCCGCGCAGATCTGACAACCGAGGTATGGCGGAATCAACACATTTTAAATCAAATTTAAGTGTTCTGCATTGGTTGGTATTAAAGGGAAATACCAATCCCAAAGCCAACTTAAATTCATCTTAAAGGCATAAAATGCAATTTATTTAGCAGACGCTTTTGTCCAATGTGATTTTAGTCAATTTAGATGACGTATTTAAATAGCGAACTAGAATTGGATTACACTATTACATCTTTCTCCTTCTCTTCCCTAACAGAGTCTTGCGTCAGCCATCGCCGAAACCAAGGTTCTGTCAGCCAAACAGGTGGTCAAGAACGAGGCCGGGGAAGAGGTGAGTTTTTATGCGTTTTTTGAATAAAAAAAAGATGACGGGTTACTTTCCCGGGACACGAGACGTATTAATAACGGAGCTGAATTGAGACATGTTCTCCCCTCTCTTCCCGGGCAGATCCTCCTCGCCTTGAAGCCGTCGGGAGTTGAGGTGCAGAAGAACAGCGTCCTGCCGGACTACCTGCCTGAGGAGGAGGAGGAGGAGGAGAGCCCGGAGAAGGACCTGGGCCGCGCCGTCTCCCGCCCCGCGGCCCAACAGGACGGCAGCGGCAGCTGGATTAACGCCGCCGCCAGCTTCCTCTCAAAGAACTTCTACTGGTGAACCCAGAGAGCCGCTCAGAGCTGCTGCTGCTCCGCTCCGAAGAACAGGCCGCGGCGCCAGCTGCCGGAGCGTGACTATCTCCTGGAGAAACGATGGGTGGTTTCTCTGATTCTTTGAGAAAGATTGGTTGGTTGCGTCATCACTGCAGCTCCGTGGTGTTGCACAGTGCTGGTTTGTTTCATGTCATTTGTAAATATAGATTTTCCTTCTTCCTCCTTTTTTGTATATCTTGTTTTATACGTTTACATTCCCCCATTACTTTGTCTGAATAGATGTCTTTGTACTGGGTTTTTCCTGAAAATACATTTGTAGTATGTCTAATGTGTCCCTGGGTCATTTCTATTTGTAATGGGCTCTACGAATGGGGTGAGGTTATCGACACAACCAAAAGAAAATAGCATCAATCGCGACCAAATTTAAATACTTTATTAACATGCAATAAAGCACAGTTTGGGAATGATTCTTTATGGACAGTAGTTAAGAAACTAAAGCATTTCCAGTGTGCATCCCCCACCCTCAGGGTTAAGAAGCTCCTCTTCATGAATCTGATGCAGAATAAACATTTTATTTACTGCATTTCAACCACTTTAAACCAAATAACCTTAATTACCTTGCATTTCAGTATAGTAGGTATTATTACAATGTATTGATAGTATAAACAAGTGTTTCTAAATACTCAATGGGCTATACTGTAAGATACAAAACTGTTTTAAGTGCAAAGCTTTTGAAGCGATGGGTCTGATCTGGGGTGAGGCTGGAGTTGAGCGTTAATTCTCAGGATCCTTTTCGGCTCACTTCTAAAATCTGCGGTAAAACATGTCTACACAAGCCTAATTACATTTCAAGTATTATTGCTTAATAAGTACCAATGACTTTGTACACCCCATACCATTGAGATGACAAGAGTCATAATTCTTCAATAACATTCCAGTCAATCCTGGTTTCAATGAATTTTATATTAAAGTGGTTTTGAAGCCATTCTATAGAACGGGAGCCACAATAACTAAACGCATTTAGTCCAGGATTCTGTAAGCGTGCAGCCAGGGTCAATTCCACATGTTTTATTCTCACCCCTTGGTTTTTAAAGACTAGTTTGGGCCGAAGTCCACGCTTAGCCTCATTTGGGATAATGCGGTAAGGCAAAGGAAGGTCAAAAATAGCAGCATTTAATCCTCAATCAACTCACCTCCTTCTTTAATAGGTCATTTCAGAGAGCATGCATAGGTTTCACTATTTTAATCTCACCCTTGCATGGTTTTCTTCTTAAAAAAATAAAACGAAGACCACCCTTTATTGACCTTCCTTAAAGTGTATTTTTAACCTAAGTACCACGGCCCTCGAACACTGCCAATTTGGACAAGCAAAACAACCTGCCCTTGTTTTTAAAGGGGAAACAAGAAAAGGAACCATTAAATCAAAGAAAAAGGAATAATGGGGTCTTAAAAGCAATTGTTATAAATCTATACAAATCAGTTCTTCCCATATAATTATTTGCAGAGAGAATTCTCTTTGAATCCACCTCTCAACTCTTTAAAATCTTCTAAACACAGCAGCAGAAACTACAGTAAACGGGAGCATCTCAAACCGCTACAAGTTCATTACATAGGATTATTTTAAATTAACACAAAGGACTGCGATCAATGACTAGGCCACTCCCCATTCTTTATTTCCTATTCCTATTATTTCTAAAGAAAAGCATGATCGGTAGAATTATGAGGTTTCATTGACACCGGGGAAACCTTATAATACTTAGGGCACAGAGGGAATTCCAGCTGCTTCCGTAAGTCGCGCTACGCTCTACAGCAACAGAAAGTATCAAGACTTTTCATGATCTTATTTTACAGGAATTACACGTTATAAACACACACCCCCACAGCCATAGCCACTGCAACATATACGGTGGGAATCTTCGATGCTGCTGCTGCTGTTATTTCAGGGGTGGCACGACCAGGTCATCAGAAGCAGAGGGGAGCGGTGATGGAGTCCTACCAAAACAGACCCCACACACTGCGCGCCCGGAGGCAAACTAAGTGTCGTGGTCGGAGACGGAGAGACGATCCTCCTCGACTCCCGGAGTGGAAGCATGAAGTATGCGGTGGACGAGAATCCCGTCAGCTTCTGTTGGGGATGTTTTGGAGAGTTCTTTGGAGAATGCCAGCTTTGGGAGACAGCTACGGTGCTCTTCAGATCAGCAGGACGCAGGGGGAGAGAGGTGTGTGTGTGTGTGTGTGTGTGTGTGTGTGTGTGTGTGTGTGTGTGTGTGTGTGTGTGTGTGTGTGTGTGTGTGTGTGTGTGTGTGTGTGTGTGTGTGTGTGTGTGTGTGTGTGGAGGGGGGGGGGGACTTCATTACCTTGGGGGGCGTGGCCTTAGAGGTGGTCCCTCGCTCCTTATTTCAAGGTAGAACCCCCCCCACCCCACCACCACCACTCCAGTCTCTTGTGTGCCGTCACTCTCTCCTTCCGACCGCTCTGTTATGTGTGTGCATTCGCCCAGCTCCGTGCACACACTTCAGGCAACGTCTAAAATATTTTAGGAAGGAGACAAAGAACTAGATGAAGCCGACACTATTATTGTTATTATCGTGGGACAAGCGTCACCGTTCAACCAAAGAGCTTCCGCTCACCGAGTGAATGCAAGACACAGAGTACCACGAAGGACACACACTGACCTGTCTCCTGTTTGGCCGTGAGGTCGTCCCTCCCGCCCAGAGGCTTGAGGAGGCCGTTCTCCCTGAAGGCAATGACACGGTCCCTCTCCTCAAGCGGCTGCTGCTGCTCCTCCCCGGGGGGCCGCTGCCTGGAGCCGGGGGGCAGCGTGATCACCTCCTCAAACTCCCCGTTCTCTCTGCCAGGGAGGACCAGAGGGAGGAGTAGATCGGGCGTGGATTAAACTCCCGATTTGTTTTCTGAGTTCCTGCAGCTAGCTTCCCTGCGTTCTAATACCCATACTATTAGTAGTCCAGAAAAAGAGTACCCATACTATGTTCCCATACTATGTATGGGAACATACTGCCCTTCCCATACATAGTATGGGAAGGGCAGTATGCCAAAAATACCAGGATGTTGTACTACATCTGGTTGCGTTTCAAAGTATGCAAGCCAGCATGCTTTTCTGGTTAATCTGCCCCACAATCCATTGTGCAGCAGACGATACGTCCATCGGCTGAGCCCGCGTAGTTGGGTCATCTGGTGGCTCTACATGTGTGATAATCAGTGAAATCCCCTGCAGTATGTCCCATGTCCCAGTCCTCATCACGTACACACAGCATCTACTACAAAAGTGCTGAACGGCCATCCCTCAGAGAACAGGGTTTGAGCGGTCTTTGCTCCTACCTGCCGTCAGGGGGTGTTGAGATGCTGGTGTCAGGAGGGGGGGCCGGAGTGGAGTTGGGGGCCGCGTGGCCGTTGCCGTTTTGATGCTGAGCACTGGGGGCCGTCTCTGGGGAGGGGCTCACTGCTGCGGAAAGGCAACAAATCAAACTCAACATCAATACCTTATTTAGAATACACTGCTAACAAAATAAAATGTTTGTGCTTTAGATAGTTTAGTTCTAAGCCAACAAATGCGACCGGCACTAACACTATACTTTTGTTACACCCTTTTGTACAGTGATGGTTCTAGAATCAAAAGGAGAGCCAGGAGCTCTGTTTTTAAGAGCCGCGGTGGAAGTGGCTACCTGCATCGCCTCCGTTGCTCCGAGGTGTAACTTTCTGGAAAGGTAATGACAAACAAAGGGTCAGTGATTGAGTGTGCTGTGACACATGGCCGTCTCGTTTTGCCATAGAATCGCGGTTTCTCACCTTCTCTGATGGATCTGAACGTCTCGTTCTCTTCATGATCTCCTCGAGGCGCTGGAAGGAGGAAAAGACAAGGGTCATTTCACAGCAATAGAGAATAACATTGAGGTGTGTTGGTGTAGGTTTGTGTACCTTTTTCCTCTCATTGCGCTCTGCTTCCTCTTTCTGGAAACGTTTGTCCCTCTCCTGCTTCAGTCTTTCCCCCTCCTCCTTCTGCCGCGCCTCCTCTTCCACCCTCTATAACACACACACACACACACACACACACACACACACACACACACACACACACACACACACACACACACACACACACACACACACACACACACACACACACACACACACACACACACACTTTTCAAACTACAGCATTGTAGGAGGAACCAGGTTCATTGAGTTCCGGTGTGCTCTTGCTCCTACCTGTCTCTGGAGTTTCTCCGCCTCCTCCTTCTCCTTCTGAAGTCTCTCCTTCTCGCCTAACCTCTCCTCCTCCTCCTCCTTCAGCTTCCTCTCCTCTGCCTGCTTCTGCTCCTCCTCCTCCCTCCGCGCCCGCTCCTCTGCCTTACGACGGGTCATCTCCTCCGTGGCAAGTCTAGGAGGCAAGACACACACACACACACACACACACACACCTTCTAGAAAGCTGAACCCTTGACTGGTGGTTCGCACCCTATTTTGGGCTGAAGGGAATGATTATGAAAAATGTTGCAACCGTTTTTATGAGGATCTTTTGTATATATTCGATTAGAAGCAGTCTTCCCACACAGCATACAAAAAAGTATCACACAAACAATCGTGTGACACAAACAATTGTGTGACACTATATGGATATAAAATACGCATCGGAGTGGAGCTTTACAAATGGACTGTGCATGGATGTTATTCTCAAACAATAAAGCAAACGATAAATAATAGCAATCATGTTGTAAACAGGAACAACTTTCAATATTTCCTTTAACTTAGTTACTGGCGTCGCGGTAAACTAAATCAGGAATACGTTTGAAATCCCACAACACATGCGACCTCCACCTCCGACCTCCTACTGAGGTCATAAAAGATCCCAGGGCACTTATCGCAAAGAGTAGGGGTTTCCCCGTTGTCCTAGCCCAACCCGGCTCATTCAATCTGGCCCCCTAATCATCCTCCTGTATAATTGGCTGACTCATTAATTCCCTCACTCTCCACCACAAGCTGGTGTGTGGTGAGCGTTCTGGCGCAGATTGGCTGCCGTGCATCACCAGAGTGGGTGCTACACACTGGTGGTGGTTAGTGAGGTCCCCCCTTCACTTTAAAGCGTCTTTGAGTGTCTAGAAAAGCGCTATATAAATTCAATCCATGATTATTATTACCTCTGCTGCTCCTCCTGCTCGCGGCGCTGCTCCTCCTCCCTCTCCCGCTGCTCGCGGGCCAGCCGCCGGTTCTCCGCCAGGATACGGCTGGCCTCCTCCCGGTCCGTGGTGCCCGCCGAGGCCCTGGGGGCGGCGGGGCTGCCCGCTGCCACCTCTGAGGGGACACAACCAACCAGGGCCCGTTACACGCAGGTCAGAGGTCGTCTGGGGGGACACGCTGCCCACCGGGAAAGCCTCTCCGCACTTTCCACTCGGGTGTCATTATTCTGAATCATCTACGGTTCCGATTCGTTATTTTCATTGCTTTGTTTTGTTCTTTTATTGGTTAAAAGTTTAATCTAGCAATCTATCCCATAAGAAAAATGAGACAGAGAATTGAAAGAACTATGAGACTATGAATGATTAATGGTACTTAAATAACAATGTTAAGTCAAATGACCAATGTTAAGTCAAATGACCAATGTTAAGTCAAATGACCAATGTTAAGTTAAATGACCAATGTTATGTTCAGAAGCTGTGGCTCAGAAGGAGGCGACTGGTGAGGAACCGACCAGGGCTGGATGTGACTGGAGGCGGTGCTGTTGGAGCCTGCTCCGGGCTGCTTCTGTTCTGGCCCACCGGCTGAGGCCGAGGCTGGGGTGGGCTCAGCAGCCGGTTCCCCCCCTCAGCCTCCTCCGCTCCTCCTTTCCCGCCTCCAGCGGAGGTCAGGGGAGGGGCGACGGTGATCTCGGGGGTCAGCTTCACCGGACGCATGTTTCCGGGGTCGTCGGCCACAGGGGACTTGATGAGTTTGGGGGTCGGGGGTCGGCCGATGGGTTTCTGTGGCGGTCTGTTTAGGGAGAGGACACATTTCACAAATGTCAAATGTCTTTTCAAGTCACACTGCATTTGATTTTTGAAATTAGGAAGAAATGAAATTACACAGTGATAGTGTTTAAAAAGGCGTTGTTAGCGAGTTCTATAAAAAAAATAAGCGCTAAATAGCTCTATATCCCAACCGTCATCGCTGTCATTGCAGTGTTTGGTCAGTAGCATGGGTCTCCCGATCTCTCCGCTCTGCATAAAATGTTTAGGGTATCCCGTTCCCTCTTTATCCAATCAGGAGAGAGAACGCCACAAAGAGGCGGTCCTCTCTGCACCTTCATTGGCAGGCAGCAGGGTTTTAGTGTTGACTGACAATGGCGGAACAGGCGAAGCTACCGACTCCAGGAACGACCAAACACGATACCAATAAAATAAAGCTGCCCGCAAAAAGTCATGCGGATTGGCCTTCGATTCGGTCGGAAAGCAGGTGGTGACGTGGGTGAGATGGAAGTGCAAACAAAAAAAAGCTGGCTGGATATCAGGTAGGCCGGCCTTCATGTGTGTGATTCTCCTACCTGACAGGAGAGGGCGACGTGGCTTTACTCTTCTTCTTCCCTGGGGAGGATGAGCGTTTCCTAGGGGCCACGGACAGAGTAGGAGCCAGCGGAAGAGTCAGGTTGCTCCAGGACTTCCTGGTGAAGTCACCCTCCTTGTGCTGCTGCGAACGACCAGCGGCAGAACAGGGACAGAGGAAGAAGGGAGGAGACAATTGTAAAAATGACAAAACAATAAAATGTTATGCTACCGTGTACCAATACACGTCCAAATATACATGTCATATAGATCATATACACATCTTTAAAATTTTCCATATTTATTCATTTTGTTTCCAGGCAAAGAATAGCCTCCCTTGACACTGTACGGTGACAATTACTGACGGCAGTAAACATTACTATATCAACAGAAGGATGACGCTGTTGTGTGCAGGAGCAAGCGTCTACTTTACATGTCCGAGTCCATATTTGTTGACAAAGTGCAGGTGCCTTGCCAACAGCTAGGATAGAGTTGCTTGTGCCCGGATTAGCTGACCATCCTCTCTATGACCTGAGCACTGGAGTGACTTCTGTCTCCCAGGCTGCCAGCTCATGCCAAAACCCTTGCCGACGTCCAAGACAACAGGGATCATAAACGATCATAAAGACTGAAATCAATTGTTAAACATCCTTGCATAGATCAGGCACCACAGCAATACAACACTCTTCCACTTGACAGACATCTAGTTGGGCCTCATGTTGAGGGGATTGGACACCAGTGACAATAGGACAGAGTATGTGTCATTAAGGAGTGGTGGTGTACTTTCACTGTCTTGTAGGTGTGGGTATGCGTGCATATGTGTGTGTTTATGTGTGAAAGGACACACGGGGTGATGTCGTAGCTTACGAGATGTCCTCTTTTAAATACCTTAATGGTATAAGCTGTAATACACTGGCAGGACAGATGGCCTGTCTAGCAAAGGGAGCGAGCGGCGCATTGGGAGATGGACGACCATGTCCACACTCATCAGCATGTCCCAAAACAGAACAGATTGGGAAAAAAACGAAAACTGCATGACCAAGCATCCCTTGATGAAATATGGCTGTTTGAAGGCAATGCTTTAATGCTACACATCAAGTTTTGAGGAAAACTCAAGGATATGTTTGAAGGGAAACTAAACATTGGCCACACTTTCGCTCCCACACGCTTGCCTCTGTCTGGGGCAGGCTATCAGACGGATTGTACAAGTAGTAAGAAAGTAAGAAGGTCGTGCAGGTGAGCCCATATTCGTCGCTCCATCTGCGGCAGCCATTTTGTGACACGCTTGTCTTGTTCTCGCTCCGTTTCAGGCAATCACAAATTATACCTAGCGGCTCCAGGTTCTGTGTTTCCGCCAAAGGAAGGAAGCTGTTCCCACACCTGAAGGGAGCCTTGATAGCGACAGTGAAGAGTGTGGTTCTGAATATCGTTAGCTATGCTAATCTTTGGTGCACTTCTCTCTCTCTCTCTCCCTCCCTGATTATGCAATCGCATTGAAACCACATTAAAACAATAGTATAGGCAGAAAAACCACCTTGGTGCTTGGGTGGATCTTAGGAAACTGAAAATGTAATAATAATTCAAACGCAGCAATCTCCCGCTACGACTCTGACCCTATTTAACACAGTCTGTGATGTCCCAGTAGGGTGGGTTGCATTTAATGACTTACAATCTAAAAATAGGATAGCTTCTTAAATTCATCCAACATTCTTAATTGATCCCAGACGGAAAATTCAGGAAATTACCATCACACCTGGGGATGAAAAAGGAGCAAAGCTGAACAAAGCTGGCCTTTTCCAGGCTGACGAGAGCATACATCCGTCCACACATCAATTTACCTGCATGGCGCCGAGGTTCCTCTTGCAGAAGGGCGGACAGGGGGGCGTCCCGCGGCTGAGGTTGCGGTCGTGGCTGCGGCAGTGGGGCAGTGGCTGGGCCTGCAGGGCCCTGAAGGACATGGGGCCCGTGGGCTGGCAGGACACTGAGCGGGGACACACAGGCAGGGCTGGGGGGTTACGGACACGGGAAGGAGGTCGGGGAGCGGCGGGAGACGGGGGTTTCCGTGAGGCATTTTCCAGGATGGGAGTATGAGGGTTAATGCAGACCAATGATGGATAAGAGTGTGAACAGGGAGGAGGATGCACGGATGAGGAGCAGAATGGAGGTATGAAGGATGGGGGAGCAGGATGGAGGAATAGAGGGTATTTAGATGGATGATTAGCAGAAATAGCAGAAGGAAAAGAGGGGCGGGATTTGGAAGGTTGACAGGAAAGGGACGGGAAAGATGAAAGGAGGAAATCGGGAGGAAAGACAGAAAGATCATTAGAGTTAATTGAAATCTTGTTGAGTGTTTGTTATTGGGGGATACGTGCAACACCACTAGAGTTTTTGATATGACTGAGAGGTGCAGATCTAGAGGAAAATTAGAAAGTATTTGGGAAAATATGCTGGATGAAAGACTACTAGGTGTATCTCGAAAACCGTAGTATTAATTTAAAACCTAAGTTAAAACCATGCATCAAATATCGTTGATAATCTGTGCCTTTAAATAAACAACATCTTTGGCTGCCCCCGGATACGGGCCCACACTTAGCATTTGGGGCATGTCTCTTTCACTTCTTAGACAGAGTTCAACAAACTAGTCTTTGAGCTTTTTGAATAGAGAACCATTGTTACGGTTAAATCCCTTCCCATAGAAAAAAAGGAGGTTGGAGTAGAGAGTGACCATAACAGACAGTGGTAAACATAACAATCCACACAGCAAGATAAAGCTTTGAGCATGCAGAGAAACACACGTGCACTAAAGAGCACATGTTTATCCAACATGGGGTATGAATGCGCGAAAGAGCACGTGTTGCTGGCCAAAGGCAGAGGGCAGACAAAACATGGCTCGAAAAGTGGAAATGGGTCAGAGATGCTGGGGCGACAGAGAAAGAGAGAAAGAGCCAGCAGTTCTGTCTCACAGCCAACTGTCAAACCACAGTGGTTCCATGATCATCTCCATCACACAAAGCCAACGCTATGGCCTAGACTGTTGGAGGTAACCATGACTGTCCTAGATTAAATAATACATTTACATTGCATAAAATGTCCGACATGGATTTATCTTAGTTTTTTAAGGCCACCGTTGGTTGCATGATGGTCTGCAGTGCAGGTTACGTTATTTCCAGCATGCAACCCTGCATCGACATCGACTGTGTGAACGTTGTCAATTGCCATTGGGCACCTTGCACAGTTGCTATGGTAACAGCAGGGGGAGAAGGCGCCCCAAAAAGGGGGAAAACTTCCTTAACAGTTCACTTGTTTAGGCCTCTGATTTAAGGTTGTGTAAGACGGAGTGTGTGTGGGTGGGTGTGTGCGTGCGTGCGTGCGTGCGTTTACACCCTATATGTTCCAGATACAGGCTGGTAACTTAAGTACAAGTCAGCGTAATGCTTTTTAAATCAGGCTTAGTCTGATCACCCAGACTCCAGGTTTCTCTGGTTTCAAAAGTTCAAAGTACACATTCTTGCACGCGTACCATCTCTACTACAACACAAGTTTCAGCTAAGGTGATTCACAGTTTCAATGAACATGCCTTTGTCATGGCTCTAGAAAAAGCATCTTTTGACAGGTAGAAAGGAAAACGACAGGGGTCTGTTAAGAGGATTGTGCGTGTGAGGTTGTGTGTGTTTGTGTGTTACCTGTTAGCTCCTTGGCCAGGCTGGCTGTGCTGCGGCTGCGTGCCAGGTAGGAGTGTGTGGGCTGCTGCAGGCGGTTCACCATCATGTTCTCCCATGGCGACAGAGGCATGTGACGGAGACCTACACACACACACACACACACACACACACACACACACACACACACACACACACACACACACACACACACACACACACACACACACACACACACACACACACATTTTGATAAGTATTTGAAGAAGCACTTCTATAACTTATACATGTGCCTCTCAGCAGACCATGCAGAAATAATAGATAATAGATAGCTGCCAAGGCACATGCCATGCCGCTCGCCATGAACGGGCCGGGCCACATTCACAGCTGCATGCAGTCTGCATGATCACCACAGCCATGAGCAAACAGCCCGAGTTAGACCTCAGACCACGTCAGATACAAACAGGAGGAGGAGGAGGAGGAGTGCAGTCAAATAACACAATGGACACCATGCCAGCGGTGTCCGACAAAACACCAAACACGCCCTACCATTCAGTTTAGGCCTGTGGTAAAGGTAAATGTCACCTGTTCTGCTGACATTTATCTCTTATTCATGTTTGGGTGCTATGCCTGACAACTTAGTACTGTGGTATATTTCAAATGTATTATGATGTATGTTTTATTTATTTAATACTTAAAATGTCTTAAAATGTCATAAAATGTGGTAGTGTTCAACTGTAGCAACATGTCAACATCTACGTAATATCAATATTATATCATGGATTCAGAGTGGTTTCGAAGCAAAAAATTTTGGGTGATCAGGATATTACAAACAGAGCAAAGCGTTCCCAAAAAAAACTAAAGATTAACCAAGAGGATTAGAGAAAGGGGTCATGCTGGAGCCCGGGGAACGACATTCTAACAGAGGCATGCACAGCTCTCTCAAGACATTCACAATCTAACCCTAAACCTGGTAATGCAAAACAATGAATGACCTTTATACCATGCACAGAAAAGGGAATTCCAGATTATCAAAAAATCATGAATAAGAAATCTTATTATGAAGGAACCGAAATTCATTATTCAGCATGTTGGCACGTATGGATCGACTAATAACTAATGACATCCCTACTTTATTTTCTTAGTTCATGTCCCTTAAAGTGTGTACAGTATGGCATGCCCAGGAAATAAAATGGCTTGTGCACTCGTGTTTTCCAACACAACGCCATCTCCGCAAACGATAGCTCCACGTTTGCAACACATTTGTGATGTAAACGTTTTCCGCTGTTATCGTTTGACTAATGATTCAGAGTTGGTTATGAGTGATGATGAGGCTAATGTGGATGACATCTTCGACCAAAAGCTTCCCAGGCAAAACCTGTGTTTCTGTTGTGGGTGATCTTCCCCTGGTGGAGGCGGAGTTTGGATTGAGAGCTGCTAAGGACAGGAGTGGAGGCTGTCCTCGTTCGCAAGGCTGTGAGTGACAGACGAGACGGCCAAACAGAACACACTGGTATTCACAACACGCAGGCTACTGAAACACTGAAGGAGACAAATCCGTTGTTCCATGGTGACTCAATTCTATATTTTTATGAGTTATATTCATTTGACAGGACATGGAACCCTGAATATATAAATTTGTAGATATAATTATAACAATTATATTAATATTTGATCAGGTGCTCTACATAATTCACATGAATATAAGTCCTATCAGCGTCATACCAAGGGAGATAACAGTCATATTCATTCTAAGGTGCCGAAAACACAATCAATTCTTATTTTCAGCTGACTTCTTTACACCAATTAAAAAATATGTAATAACATTATATTCCATGTCTGCAAAGTCTGCTTAGCCACTCATCCCTACACACTGAACCTTTAATGATAGCAACAAGTTAGAAGAATGAACCCACACTGCGGATAAAAACACAGTACCTTTGGCTTGGGTCAGACTAGTGTCCTTCCCATGTTTCTCACCTCTGTCTGGCGAGTGCATCAGTGTGGCGGATGAGTGGGACAGGCGCTTCGTTATGATGGGGTCCATGTGCTTTGACAGATTCATGGTGGAGACCGCCCGCCTGTCTGAATCTACACAACACACCACAAACACAACAGGGACTTAGGTTCACACGACCTGAGGGGCACGGACAAAGAGAGAGTGAGGTGGAGGCTGAGGCAGTTTGAGAGGTGGAGGCAAAGAGGTAGGTGCTGGTAGGGGGGGGGGGGGGGAAGAAAGAAAGAAAGAAAGAAAGAAAGAAAGAAAGAAAGAAAGAAAGAAAGAAAGAAAGAAAGAAAGAAAGAAAGAAAGAAAGAAAGAAAGAAAGAAAGAAAGAAAGAAAGAGTTAGTGTGTTATCTGTTCTATGAGCTGTGTTTCTTGTTAGATGGGGAAAATGCAGCGATTTCTTAGGACTAATAAAGGACCTGGGGAATTAGGGACAACTTGATTCTATGTTATCTATGCATCGTTCAATATTAACACAAGTATTCACACACTGCATGCTACACAAACCACTGAACGAAAAACACCAACTGGACGGCAATGGTAAAGCCAGCTTCTACAGCTAGCAAACTAGTCGGCTAACCGCTGGCTAACGTGTTTATATATTCACATTGTGAGGCCATTCCATATCTGCGCGAGTGACTGTAAGCACCCTGCAAGTGCTCCAGCCCTGCAAGGTCAAGTTGATATAGGAAAGCTGACTCGACAAATCCTGGACCAGGAGCCAGGAAGAGGGAGGGGAGGAGAGAGAGACAGATAGGAGAATGAGAACAAAATCAAATCACTGAACAAACATTGGTGTGCGGTGGTGAGGGAAACCTTGGCGGGGAAAGAATAAAAAAACAGAATTGGTTCCAAAAGGTAGAACTAGCCTAAAGTACAACAAATATTCAGGAAATGCCAGTGAGAGTATGAGATAGAGAGAGGTGGAGAAGGGTGTGAGTCAGCATTACCAGGGAAGTGCAACTCACTGTACAAACAACAACAAAGAGAAAAACTGGCACAGAGCAACACAAAACTACAAAAGGACAACACACATATGCGTGAGGGACTGGCAACCTGACCGGTTTCCATTCATAACACATTATTTGCATTTTTTAACCATGACAGTCAAAGCCTAAATAAACAGCAGTAGTAAAACAGCACCGGTGCCCGGTAGGGTGAAAACAGCCAGTAAGAGTTCATTATAGAGAGAAAGCAGGTGTGTTTAATGCTACACTACACTGCAATGCATCTCATAGGTGCCTCAATAGGTGCCTTCAGGTGTGTTTTGTTGATTTGTTTTATGTGTGTGCTATAGGCGTGTGTTTGCGTGCACATGGTGCATTTGTGTGCGTTTATCTGCATGAGTGCCTGCATGTGTGTGTGTGTGTGTGTGTTTTTGTTTGCATGCACGTTTGTATGTCTGTGTAGTAACTGAGTGTGTTTGCACGCGTGTATCATCTGTGTGTATTACCTGTGTGTGTGTGTGTGTGTATCACCTGTGTGCATCAACTGTGTGCTTGTGTGTGTGTGCACATAGGTAATACTACATGCATTACCTGTGTGTGTGTGTATCACCTGTGTGCATCACCTGTGTGCATGTGTGTGTAAAGTAATACTACATGTATTACATGTGTGTATTACTTTTGTGTGTTTGTGTGTGTAGTACCGGCCTGCGTGCTGGATGTGTGTGTGTGCATGTCTATATATGTATGTGTAGTACCAGCGTGCGTGTGTGTGTGTGTGTGTGCGCGTGTGCGTGTGTGCGTGTGTGCGTGTGTGTGTGTGTGTGTGTGTGTTACCTGCGTGCGTGCTGGGTGTGTGTGTGGGCAGGGCCCCCCCCCAGGACCAGCGGTTGGGCTTGGGTCTGGTCCTCTGACTCCGCTCCGAGGTGCGGCGGATCACCGCCTCATGGCGAGCCTATCCCATAATAACCCCACATCACTTTACGGCCTCCATAAAGGAAACGTTATTCAATATTGATCCTCCAGTGTAACTATGATGTGACCGCGGGGTCTGGATGAGATCACCAGCAGGATGGAGGATACGTTACAGTAGTGACGTGGTGGAAACCAGTTCAGCCAGCTATTATGTGCTGAACGTAATCCAGCCCACAAAGGTCAATACGGTTTCAAATACAAAACCTCATAACTTTAATAACATTTCAACATTTAACAGTGTACAAAGTAGCCGTGCTATTTGTGACCACTGGATATGTGTTAAAAATGATTTGAAACATATTTTAGGCAAAAATGATTGCTAACCAATTGATCAATTGTATTGACGAACGACTTTAACAAGGCTGTATAATGATTTTACAGATGGTGACATCTGTTTCCAACACAAACGTTGGTACGTAACACAGACTTACACACACACACACACACACACACACACACACACACACACACACACACACACACACACACACACACACACACACACACACACACACACACACACACACACACCTGATCTTCCTCTAACTTCTTCCGCCGTTTCTCCTCCACGGCGATGCGTCTCTTGTCCTCCTTGTACCTCTGCTCCTCCTGCCGTCTCCTCCTCTCCTCCAGGTGCTTCTCGTACTGCTGCCGGGCGCGCTCCTCGCGCTCCTGCCACTCGGCCTCCCGCAGTGCTGAAACACACACACGCACACAAACACACGCACACACACACACACACACATTAAGAACATATGCAGAGGTTCTATGGAGTTGAATGAAGTTAGTCAAGAATGACCACAGCTATCAAAAGGCATTCAAGGAGGTTTATTCAATAAACAAAAAGATACACAAACTGGTTTGTGTAGAATTAACCGCTGCCAAAGCTGGAGGTCATACAACCTTGCCTAAACTCTCACACAAAGACACACTAAAACAGACACGTGCAGAATACACACCATTTTGCTTCTCTTGCAGTTCGCGGCGTTCTCGGGCCAGCTTCTGTCTCTCATCGATCTTGTTGTAAAGCAGAGAGTCTGCACAGCGTAACACAAAGGGAAACGGGTGAGGCAATGAAACGATTCCACTCAATCACTCGTGCAATGGCCATGAATGGGATTTGATTAAATCAAGGCTGAACGAAAATTATGTTAGGGGCCATCTGCACAGAATATCAAAACATAAATATATACACTACGTCATGATATGCTTATGAATGGATCTAGTTCAATAAGTCAAACTGAGAGCCTATGGGGTTGTTTGCGTTATCATTATGGTTAAATCATACACCAAATGATCATCAAATGTATTAATAGTTGGGACAGGCCAATAACGGTATCTTTAATTAACAACAATGAAACACCAATCAAAGTCTATAACCGATAACACAGAGCATACTAAACAACCATCTCGAGACGACCCCCCCCTCTGCGTTCCTTCTAGTGGTTTCTCCCTTGATAATCATGGGAGCATGCACCTTGTGGGGGCTAGGTGGAAGGGGTGTCATGTATAATGGCCCGTGAAGCCCTTTGAGACGGTTGCTCTGATTGAACGCTATCCAAATCAAACGCTCTTGGATTGTGACCAGGTCCAACTAACTCTGAGAGCCACTCTGAAGGAAGGGCTGCTGTGTGGGGAGCCCACCTGCTCTGTAGGCCGTGCTGCCCTGGGGGCTGCTGCTGCTGCCGGCCGTGCTGAGGGTGACGGTGTACGTCTGGCCCGAGACGGAGGAGATCCCCCTGGAGGTGGAGGACGCTGCGCCCTCCTCCGCTGTGCCCTGGGAGGAAGACGCTGCAGGGAGGGGGGGGGGGGGGAGAAGAGAGAGAGAGAGAGAGAGAGAGAGAGAGAGAGAGAGAGAGAGAGAGAGAGAGAGAGAGAGAGAGAGAGAGAGAGAGAGAGAGAGAGAGAGAGAGAGAGAGAGAGAGAGAGAGAGAGAGAGAGAGAGAGAGATCAATAAAGACAGAGAGACAGAAAGAGAGGAACAGACAGGCAGCAGACAGAAAGACAGGAGAGATGAGAGTCAGCAGGGAGCAGAGAGGAGACAGACGGAGACAGAGAGATCCAAGGTGTTACATTTATGTATGAAGACATTGGGATAATTGGGATAGCTGGAGAGGTTTCCAGGAAGAACACGCACACGCAAACACACACAAATGAAAGAAAGAAAGCTGGTACTCTCGTTTGCAGACACCAGGATGTGTACAATTTATTTGTAGTAAAACCCAGACACAGACTGACACACACACACACGAGTCAGAAGTCTTAATGGAGGCTTAACAGAATTGAGAACCGCAACAGATTGATAGAATACAATACATCCCCCCTGCATAACTAATTGTTTGAATACGAGTTAGTACAGTCATTATTTTTGGCATCATACCAATACACATGCAAATGCAAAACTATATAAAACATCATAATAACTGAACACATTTGAGAGGTGTATGGTAATGACAAAAGATGCCTTGGCTGTATATTTCTTTCAAAAGGTCAGTCAGTATATAATAAACACAACAACCATCTTGTGTTAGGGATGGTAGAAACAGTTATCAACACACAATAATTAAAACCAACAATTTAAACTTAACTAGCAAAGAGTGTTTTTGCCTTTTTTATTTTGTTAAAGTAATATTTGAAATAACAAGTGTCATTTTGCCCTTAGCCGGTCCTGCTTCTTTATATAACCTCATGTAGCTCAATACGGTCCACTGAGTCCTGACAGCTCATACAAAACCACTTGATAAACGCACTCTGCGCCCAAAGATGACTCAGCACATTTGGGCAATTATTCCCATTAACACTGACGTTGATCTCATTACAGCTGCATGCACTGGCCAACATTAGAACAGCAGTATCAGAGTATATATATTTGACCCCATACATCTCCAGTAACCCAAGATAAATTCAGTGGCTAATGCATCTTGGGTGACAGAGGAAGGACCGTCCCCACAGACACCAGACTGTCCTAGAAAAAACTCAAATAATAAAACAGTGACAGATCTTGTGACCCAGATTAGCATTTCACCCATATCTGCATTCCTATTGCAATGGCAACCACATATTACACCATTTTACATCCAGCCCATAGTGTCGCTTCAATGAAACCGGTTTTATGTTTACCCAGGACAACAATAGAGACAATATCTGCAGACTCATCTTTCTTAAAGATAATCATTACCATCTTTGGAAGGAGGCACACTGGGCCCCTTTGTCAACCTAATGAACATACATCTTATTGTCAGTAGGCCCAATTATTCTGCTCTGGCTCTTTGCGGCTCTCTTTGAAACTTATTTTGAGAATTATTGGTCATCTTTACCGCAGGTATATCCTTCAGCAAGGGCCTTTAATAATGAACAGCTGCACATAACAACATTTATCAAAGCAATACAAATACATGCAAAGAAACACAAATAAACCAAAGCTTATTGCATGAACATACAATGTATCGAGCGATGATGTAGTTAGACCATGAGATTAGTTTAGAATAATACTAAAGGCATTTTTGAATGCCTTTAGTTAATTCTGTGAAGGTTACTGCATTCTTCCATTATATCATCAGGGTTAAATTATTATGATAACGTTCCAGATATCAGTGCATTTATCTTGACAGAACTATTCCAGGGTTGAGGTGTTTTTGAATGGAACCAGCTGAAGGGGAACACAGGGTGGTATAACCTTTAGGAAGTTTGGATAATAGCCCAGCAGGAAGGATGGTGTGTAAATATTGAGACAAACAGTGACATCTCAGGTCCCTCAACATTGAGGATGTTTGGAAAATTATAAGATGGCAAATTTATGAGATTGCGGTCATAAGCTATAGATGGATATCTGATGATCAATTTTAGCAAAGATATAATAATTTGATTTTAAAGGGGACCTATTATGCTTTTTCGACTTTTATGACCTATAAACGTTGTTATAATGATTGATAGTCATGTTTAACCATACTAAAGTGTCAAATAATGACGTACATGCATTTTGACGTATTCCCTGCTGACAGTCTGGGGTGGCTGTGCAGAGCGCTAAACACTCGGGACAACGTTTGCGATTCACTTGTTCACATTTCCGGGAAATCATCTACGTAGACGTAGAGGCACTCCTGCTGCGCCCCCATATGCCTGGTCAAATCTGCCCGCTCGCGCGCTTCAAGGAAGGTAACCCAACACAACGGAGTTGGGTTGGCAGGAGGGGGGCGAGGGGGCGGAGAAGGACGAAACCGAGCATTGACAGAGAAGGCTGAAAGCACCCAGATGAGAGGAAGATTTTCCTGAAAATCTACATAGTTTTTTGTGCATGGTTAAACATGAATATCAATCATTATAACAACGTTTATAGGTCATAAAAGTCGAAAAGCATAATAGGTCCCCTTTAAAGATCTCATAGATGTCCATACACGAACGAACTGCCTTATGATTCATAGCCACGAGAAACCCACCCATAATCACTTAAGTGTGTAAAAGAGTGATGGTTACGTTCAACCTGACATTGATGTTACCGGCAGTCCAAACTATGTCGACCACAGGGGTCGACCATTCAAGGTGACCTCCAGCTTGCATGGAGCAGTTTGAGGTGCGGTGTGGCTCAAAGACACGCCAAAACTGACGCCACTAAAGGAGATGAGGATGGAAGCAGCCACCTTCCAATGTACTGCCCGATCTCTACATCTGTTATCTGGGGTGGCAGTGTGGAAAGTGCCCCACTGTTCGGCTACTGGATGACCCCTAAACACCCTTGTCGCACCTCACTCCTCCAGCTTGGTGCACCAGTAACCCCTCCGTCTGTCAAACACTTCATTTGTTGTTTCATAATTCGGTCTAGATCTAATATACATATTATGCAAATAGATTATGCATATTGTTGGTTTATGACAGGGCGTCCAAACAACCCCAATATACTGCAGGACAAAGTACCGCAGTGTTAGCTGATCACGTAGTCACTGACCAAATCAAACAGTGGATTTGAGGTTATAGTTTACCAGGCTACACTAACTATTACTAATAGAAAAAATTCACAGAGTCTGCTTTTAATTTAATTTGTTATAGTGTTGTAGCAAAGTTTGAATAATCAATGGTCGTAAAAACGATAAATCGTATTGTTTTAAGCCGTTACCTGGACACTTAAATCGTGACATGATTCCAAGCGGGGGGGGGGGGGGGGGGGGGGGGTCGCAGTCCCCTCCGATTGGTCAGATTGGTGGGTCCATATCAAACATGGTGCCCACTAGCGGCATCCTCCCCAGGGGAAGATAAAGTCCAGTAGGGAATCCATAGTGTGGAAGATCACACGCCACAGAAGAAGGAGATAGCCTCCAGCAGTGCCAAGGGACTCCAAAGTGAAAGGGAAACCAGATCGAGAGAGACAAGAGCGGTGAAATCTGTCTCGTGTCCCCAAATGTTGTTGAAACTGGTTTTTGTATTTCGTCCAATCTGTGGCTTCTCTTCAACTCCAACCAGCCTGTCCCTTCCTTTACCCTGGGAATGTGTTTATTTGAAAGAGAAAGAGAGAGACACACAGATAGAGAATGGGACAGTGTCGAGAGTGACTCTTTAATCTGCCCAACCCTCTCCTATTTCTAAAGTGTGTGTGTGTGTGTGTGTGTGTGTGTGTGTGTGTGTGTGTGTGTGTGTGTGTGCGTGTGCGTGTGCGTGTGTGTGTGTGTGTCCCATGTAGTACCAGCGGCAGTCAGATTAAATGTTCAGAGTTAGCGATTAGCGCCGGGTTGCACTGGCCTATGGGTAGCAGGCTAACACAGCGGTGGGGGGGTTGCTTCATGCCTATCCTGCGCCCTGAGAGGATTAGCTGGCGCTAATGCTAAGCTAAACGCTAAGCTCCAGCCGGTGAAGGCTAGTGGCCAAAAGCAGGGGTGTCTCTTCCTTCTAGACCCCATGGGAGGCGCCCTCGTCCTGGCTAACAGGTAAACAGCGTAAAGGTAAGAGCATGTTAGCCCAAGTCTAATCAAAGACTAGCCTTGGACAATTTCAGTAGACACACGGGCACCCTGAGCCTGGGATGAACTACATTGACCTTAAGTTTGATGCTTTGGGGATAAAACATTGCATAATTAAGATTATGAAAACGGCAGCTGCCACTGATTATTATGAATAAATAAATAAAAACATTTAATGGAGCTTTGGCATGAGACTTCCGTATCTATCCTGTCTTTAGTCTCCAATGCTCTCCATTATTCATGTTTAAAGTGCTAGGCATACTTCTGTGTTCATGCCCCCTGGGAACACTAGATGGGACTGTAACGGTCCAAAGCAATAACATGAGCCTTGAACTCTGGTTCAGCCTGGTGATGGAAAAAGTTAGGGAGATGAAGGGGAAATTTCTACATGCCAGGAGAGCATTTGCATCTTATGATGGGCGAGTTGACACAGCCATGCCCAAATCAACAACTTTATTAAGGATTGTATCAAAGCTGGTGTTTTTTGCCCATAAGGATTAACCCAAGAAGGTTGTCTGAGAGCCAAGACCGAAAGACATCGATGTTCCTGTGTAACAGCACCAAACCGGCTGTACCACCAATAACTCCCTGCTCAGTTTATTGATCCTCATCGAATTTCAGGCCAGACAGGAGGACCAGACACTAACCGGTCTGCCAAGAAATAATCCATAACTAATTAGGACTGAACATGAACTTTGTCTGAAAACAAAACTTTTTGCCTCCATCTTAAAAATACATAAATAAGAATAACAATGGCTTACAACCAAGAAATGACACAGTCACACAAATAATTGCTGAGTGACAGCTGTGCATAGCCATGCAATACAGCCACACAAACACCCACACACATCAGGGAGGGTGAATCCCATCTCTCTCCCTTGCAGGGTGTCAGACACTTTCCACAAGCCAACACAATTGGACAAGACAGTTGCTTGTCACTACGAACGTCAACAGAGCTCCCTGAAGGCAAATGGATGCCCTCAATGGTGTTTGCAATTACCACTTTGTACAAGTCGAGCAACATTGAAAAAATTCTCTTGAATTTTCACATGGTTCATCGATTTAAAATAGAAATTACAATAACTCTCTCTGGGCAACTTTGGAAAGTTGTTTGTTCATCCATTTCCCAGAGACCTTAGTTGCCAGCATGTCTGCCAGCCACACACACACAGCAACGACATAAATCTCCATGCATACAAACCACACTACGAGCCAGGACGGCAATGCCAACCCACATCCACTCAATCTCCTCTACCTTTTTTCCTCCTTCTGCGAGCCCCACGCTGCTTCTTTCCCTCCTCTTCCTCCCTGATGGTGAAGAGGGAAGGGATGGCTGAGCGGCTGGCTCCCTTCCTCAGTGTGCTTTTGCCCCGTGGACATCCACCACTTCCTCCTTTTCCTCCTCCTCCTCCCGTTACTTGTCCTTTACTGTCGGGCATCACCTGCCCCTGTCGCTAACCCACTAGCGTGCTGACTAACTGTGTCACCTAGTCCAGTCCATTCCACCCCGTAGTGTCGGTAGGGGGGTACGATGGAGGCAGGTCACTGGAGGACAGTGCTGGAGGATGACACTGGTGTGGGTTGCAAGGTGGTATCTCTCTCTCTCTCTTTCTCTGCAGGTTATCCCCCCGACCACCACCACTACCTCCTCCCTCCCCCCCCCCCACAAACAGCCTGGCTCTATCCTCAGCAGCAGTGACTTGGCTGTGCAACAGCTAACGCTAGCTGCAATGCTAACACGGCCGCTACTTGTCAGCCTACGACAGTGTGGCGAGTGGGAGAGAGAGAGAGAGAGCGCAATAGAGGAAGAGAGATAGCGGAAGGAGAGATAGAGGGAGAGGCAGTAGAGAACACTAACAATGATGGAAGTCAATAAGGATGTGTTTGAAGGAGGGGCAGAGAGAAGGAGAGAGAAGAATTATGAAATTGGAGTATTGAAAAGCGGGAGAACGAAAGAAGAGAGACAAAACAAACAAAAAAGGAGCAACTCACTGTGCCGTATCCATACTGACTGTGGTGGTGAGAGAGAGAGAGGGAGGTACAGAGTGAAACAGCAAGAGAGAGAGAAGGAGAGGGCGAGAGACTTGCAGGATGATGAGCCCTGGTGCAAGATGAAAAAACTGTAATCCTGATAACTGGAGTGGAAGTGCGACTGCTGTCCTTCAGTCCCCAAATAAATCTCTCACTCAATTCAAGGGACACTATTCCTAATCTTTCTCCTAAACACTGGTAAAACTACAGGTCTTTTCTTTGCCCTGGGTTTAAACTGAGCTCGATCTACGATCCCTCGGTCTGCGAATGCAAACTCTGACAAAAACTGACTTGATGCTACTGGCTGTAAGGGTGCAGGCAGGACACACAGACGCAGCCGATTTAAATATTTAGTGGAGATAACGAAAGGGAGAGATGCGATACCAGGAAGGGTAACCCTGATGACAGCCGCACGTGGACCAATGATGTCAGAGACTCTGTGAGGGAGTGAGCGAGCGACCTTGATGCAGAGAGTCTAAGCCAGCAGTTACCACAATGCATTGACAGACACGCGTGTACTACCCCACACACACACACACACACGCACAGCAAACTAAACAGGTCTAGCTTCTGCTAGTGTCTGTATAAAGTGTTTGTTCACAGGAGAGGTGGCTTCCGACTCCACCCACTTTTAGTGGTGTCAACACTGCAGAGGCTCATTCCCAGCATTGTTTAGTCAATTTGCTTGTGTGTGTATGTGGGGGGGAGGAAGAGGTGTACGTATAGAGATGGAGGCAAGGAGATGTGCTGAACTCTCAGTTTAAGAGAGAGAGAGAGAGAGAGAGAGAGAGAGAGAGAGAGATTTGGCAGACTCTATGGCAGCTTATGCCCCCCCCCCCCACAGCACACACAGGACCACTATAAAACTAGCTTTCTTTATGCACATTGTGTGCAGTTGTGGTTGCAATGCATGAGTGCATAGCGATGCCTTGCATCACTTTGAAAGTGTACATTGAATGTTTTGCATTCACAAATGGGCTTGAGGATGCTGCATTGCAGAAATATCAAGCATTGGGTAGCCCTGGCATTGCGGATAGCAGAGTGATACATTTTACATTTTACAAAAATACATTTTATATAATCCACACTTGAATTTGAATCTTCATATAAAACCAAGGAAAGCCCAGGGCTTTCATGAATGTTTTTTCCACAACTCATTGCAGAAGCCATTCTAGGACTACACACATTCACAAAAACAGTCAGCCAATCTTTGTTCCCACAGTAGTCTATGGAGTAATACTGTAATCCTACGCTAGAGACTTTAACCCGATAGTCTTGGCTCCACGCCCTTCACACACACACACACACACACACACACACACACACACACACACACACACACACACACACACACACACACACACACACACACACTTCACCTAAAGAAATCCAGAACAAATTACGTGTGCGGGTACTATTTACAGGATTACATCTTCTCGCCGCAATAGCATAACGTTGCACCAATGGCATGTTTGCCTAATTAATGTAATTAAGTTGTCACTTTTAGAACCTGCCCACAGACATTAACACTCCCATACAGACTATTCGTTCATCACAGTTGATCTCATCAGTGTGGGCAACTTGTTTCACAATCCACAAAGAAATGGACACGAATAACTTCCTTCCTTTCGTTTTACACTCCTCGTTCCAAAGTACATTTTCCCTCTCCCTTCTCTGACCTATAGGACAGCGATTAGGGTGTTGATACGTTGGCAAAGTAGGCCAGCCTACGGCATGTTTGGGTGTATTACTATTGCGTGTCTGTAACACCTTTTGTAATTTCAGCGTTCTAGAGAAGCTTCTGGACCCTTTGTACACACATTCACCTGTCACGTCAGTCCAACCCGATGAATTTGAAGCCCTAGGGGCGTTTTGTAAAGCTGGAAAAATGTCAGCAACAGGTGTCTACTGACGGCGTCATCTACAGAAATCCCAATAAAAACAATGCTAAACAAGACAAACTTTTATCAACAGACTCGAAAAACAAGGTTGAATCACTAAATATAAACCACCAGGGACTAGGTTGTGAGTTAATCCTATTCCCGTGACCCGGTTTGCGCTCCTTACACCTAACCTCAACTTCTGGTAAGGATTCAAAGCGAATGAAAAAAGAAAAAAACACCTTCTACTGTGACAATGTTGACCTTATTTGTCCCGAGCTTATACCATCCACAATAGTTCGTCAAGTCAACTTTAATGCTGATAACAACTCACCTTGGGATTCGGCAGGAGATGCGTCGCTGCCGTCCAGGTCCGCCATTTCTCCTGACGTGAGCTGAGATGGATTAGCAGTAGGAAATCGAGTGGACGTAGGAATGGTTCCGGGAATTCTGGCGCCTCCCCGCGGACAGGTGGGGGACTAGATGGTAGAATGTGAACGCACAGTTTCTATTTTTGTGGACGTGTGCAGTGCACCTTAGGACAGTACACTATAGCTTCATTTACTGGCTGCTGTGAAGTAAGTTTAATGTTAGATATTGGTTTGATATACCTGCAAAGGCCGTTAAACTCCATTTCACCATGGCATGTGAGCCAATGACTCCTAATCAATAACCTATATTAGTCCTACCCTGTACAATTACAATTGGGACATTTGGCAGACGCTTTTATCCAAAGCGACTTACATCGGTTAATACACACATTGACATACCGACGGCAGTCAACCATGTAAGGCGACAACTGCTCTACCTCCTGAGCTAAGCCACAACTTATTATTGGATATTATAACTTATTTTTATAGGAGTACTTTAATGGAAAATGCATTCCTTCAGTGACTCAATAGCAATTGCAGATATTATTACACTAAACCATAAGACAACTTTTTATTGGATTATTGTTATTCTATTTTTTATAGGCGATCTTCTGGTATCACTGTAGTCAATAATGTTGATAACTGCAATTATGTTACTGTCCCATAGGGGGAGGTGTAGTAGCCCTCTTTATTATCTGAGTTATTGAAATGCGCGATACTCCAAGACGCATCCGCTTCTCACTTTTCTACATTATCCTGGGGTACAATATCAATGCCTTTACTCGATGGTGTTATCTGTATAAATCGAATTCATAGTGAACTCTAATTATTCATAACGGCAAATACAGAATGACCAAAAAAAAGAATAAAAAAAAGTGAGTTGGTGAAGGAGTAAATGAACACAGGTATAGGTGTTTATTTAGAAATCATCACTTAAGGCAATTATGAAACACTGCATATGAACTAATCGGTGCACCGGAGGGATCTCTCAGCAGTCTACATAGGTTTCAATGCTCCTCGTCATGGCAACCTGAAAAAGTATTTTACTTGCATATAATATTAGTTCACAGAAAGAGGAAAAAAAAATGACAGTCCCACATATTATTTCCCTCCCCAACAAAACGGACTAAATGCCACGGACAAGTTACACATTCAAGATACAAAATTGTTCTATGTAATAATTACAAAGAAAGCACTTCTAATCGGTGTCCACACAGCCACATTAGAAAAATAACTAAACTATAACCGTATAGTCCACTTTGACATAAACATGCTTATTAAAGTGTCTAGTTTTATATATAGATTTTTTTTTCAAGTAAAACCATACAAAAAAGACAACTAGATTCACAGTAAGACACAGCAATCGAAAGCGGGATGAAAAAAAAACGATCAACTTCCCAAATTATGCTTAAAGACTCGAGACAATTTAAGACAGAACGAGGGAGGAAGGTTTGGCAGTAAGGTTGAAGGAACAAACCAAAGATCACAATCAGAATGCCGTTTGAAACCCCATGATGGCTCGGCATGCATTGGGTTAACATGGGCATCTTGTTGTGTTCAACGGCCCCTAGGGGTGTGATGCGGATCAGCCAATGTAAGCCACTTGTGCACTGGTGATCGCACGTGGCTAATCGTTTTTTTAATTATTATTATGGATCCATATCACACCTGCTGGTAAATTAAATAGGGGCGTTTAAGAAAGATTCTACTCCATAAATTTGTCTGAACCGCTTGAATCAAGCGTAACAAATCCAGGGGTGTCATAATTGGTAGAAATCGTGTGGTGATACCGTCAATGCTTAGTTTGAGATTTGTAATGACATAATAGAGATATGTTTGTATGCAATATAATTTATGTCAACTCCAACCCCCAAAAAAATGAAAACAAAAGTCTATTCATTCCTGAGGGGTTTTGAATACATGTGAAATATTTAATTAGATTAGCATTCACTTAATTTTGTACTATATTTCCCACAGTCGATAACGAATACAATTCCATATTTTTTTCTCCAAGGTATCATTTATACACTGACCGGTCTCATGTCATTTGCATACTGAAGAAGAACTCCAAAGCTACACAACATGATTAAAAGGACAAAGTTAGGACCACCATAAGCAAAAGCTATTCGAAAATGTTTTTTCACGGATTTGAAATCCCAATAGCAACCGTTTGAATGAGTGGATGAAAATGTGTCTGGAGCATAACCAACACTCCCTTCCAGACCTCAGACTCTCAAGAAGGGCCCTGACCCTTCTACTCCATTCAGAAAGTACACAACCTTCTCATCAAATCCCAGAAAATAAATCCTAGGTGCCGACTCATTTTGGGAAGGAAACCAGCTGGTCATTAACGAAAGGAAATATGCGTTTGGCAGTTTTCTAGAGTCTTGTTGAATGTGTGCCGGTAACTGGCGTGGTTCTATCTCAGCTCCAACTAATACAAAGGGACGACAGATAAGAAAAAACGTTCAATCCTCTCCTTCCACATCTCTGAGTCTGAAGGCATCAGATGATCTTTCAACTGTTTGCCTTGCCTCCTTGACTTTGTAGCGTTCTACAAACAAGAGTAGTGGCCACGGCCGGCCACAAACAGAAACAATCAAACAATATAAAGGCTTTGTGAAGGAAAATATAAATACAATTTGCTGGTAGCTTAGTTTTACTGAATTTAATTATTCATACAATCTCAAGTTCATGGCACACAAAAATAACACAACAACTCAAGCGGCCTCTTCCTGATCCTCGTCCTCATCTATACTGCATATCAACGCCGACTTCCTTCCTCTGGGCCTGTAGACTGCCGCCACTGGCCCCGCCCCCAACCCCAGCGCGCCCCGCCCCCATGCCCATCCCCTCCTCCATGTCGTCGTCGTCCTCCTCCACCACCTGGTTGCTGCTCCCGGGCGGCTGCACCTTGACCCAGCCGTCGGTGGCCAGGCCGTGCTTCTTCTGGTGCCTCTTGTAGTTGTCCCAGTGGCCCGTGGTGTAGCCGCACTCGCGGCACTTGTACGGCTTCTCGCCCGTGTGCCGCAGCATGTGCCGCTTGAGGTTCATGCTCTGGTTGCAGCTGTAGCTGCACACGGCACACTGGAAGGGCTTGGCGCCCGAGTGCACGCGCTGGTGCCGCTTCAGGTTGGCCAGGTTGCCGCAGGCGTAGTCGCACAGGTGGCACTTGTACGGCTTCTCGCCCGTGTGCACGCGGTGGTGCCGCTTCAGGTTGTCGAAGTGCGCCGAGGCGTACTCGCACTGCGGGCAGCGGTAGGGCTTCTCGCCGCTGTGCGTCTTCATGTGGCGCGCCAGGTGGTTGGGGTAGTGCGTGAGGAAGGGACAGGCGGCGCACGTGTACACCTTGTCGCTGCGCTCGCCGGGGCTGCCCGGCGACGACGACGAGGCGTCCTTGGTGAGCATGTCCAGCGTGCACTTGGCGCAGATCTGCGCCGTGGTGCCGTCCTCGTCCTCCAGGACCACGCCGCACAGCCGGCAGGTGTAGGGGAAGAGGGGGAGGCGCCCGCCGCCGCCGCCTCCGCCAGTAACACCGCCGCTGCCGCCGCCGCCGCCGCCGCCGCCGCCGCCGCCGCCGCTCCCCGCTGGCGGCCCCACCTTGACGGTGTGCGAGCTCATCCTCCGACCCGGGGCCTCCAGGTGCACAGGGGAGGGCCGCAGGTTGGGGGCCGGGAGGTTGGGGCTGGGGAGGAGGGGCGGGGGCAGCGGGGGGGTCCCCTTTAGGCTGTTGAAGGCGGAAAGGTAGTCGCTGTTCTGGGGACCTGGGTTCAGGTTGGAGGACGGCCTAGAGAGCTCTGGGACAAATAAATACCATACAGTCAGATAATGGAGGGCGACAGTAAAGACATCTCGGGGTTTAGGAGAGGAATGCCACGATGGGTTACGACGGTCGGAATATAATGAATGTACCCCGTTCCAGACGAACAACACAACACCCCCGACTGCTGGAGCATCCTGCCCCTCTTAATGTAGCAAAACGCTTGGCTTACCTCTGCTCGACGCGCCGGGCTCCTCCTGGCCGGCCCTGGGGCCCCGTTCGGCCCCGGGCCTCTTCAGCCCGTTCTGGCCCCCGTGCGGCGCGGGCTGCAGGGGCTCCGGCGCCATGGCGCCCCCCGGGAAGGAGGTGAAGTGCATGCGCTGGTGCCTCTTGAGGTTGCCCAGGGAGCTGCAGGCGAACGAGCAGCGGTCGCACTTGTAGGGCTTCTCGCCCGTGTGGATGCGCAGGTGCCGCTGCAGGTTGACCAGCTGGGCCGAGGCGTAGGTGCACAGCGGGCAGTTGTAGGGCTTCTCGCCGTTGTGCGTCTTCATGTGCCTCTTGACGTGGTTGGCGTAGCGCGACGAGAAGCCGCACAGGTGGCACGAGTGCAGCCGGGCCAGGCCGTCCTCGCCCAGGAAGGCCTTGTCGCCCGCCTCGCTCCCGCCGGCGCCGTCCTCGTCGTCCTCGTCGTCTTCCTCCTCCTCCAGGTGCTCGCGGGAGTCCTCCGAGCTCATGCCGTCCATCCCGCCCCCGCCGCCGCCGAACGGCGAGCAGTAGTCGCCGCCGCCGCCGCTGCCCTTGAGCTCGCGGGAGGCCTTGCAGCAGCGCAGGCAGTAGGGCCCCACCAGATCGATGCCCGGGCCGAGGGGCTCGTCACGGAGCTGGCCGCAGCCCCGGCAGGAGAGGTAAGGGGGGAAGGCGGGCACGGGCTGGGGGAGGGCTCCTCCTCCCCCTCCCCCTGGTCGTCGGCCTCCTCCTCCGCCCTCCTCCCGGCTCCGGTTGTCGTCGGCTCCGAGGGAGCGCTCTGCTTCGCTGTCCATGCTGAGGTGGCTGTAAGTGGGGCTCTGGGCATACACAGAGAAACCGATCTCAGCCGCTACTTCTGTATGGTTCAGAAACATGCAGAGAACAGTCAGTGGGGCGAGCCACAGAGCAGGGGACACGATGACAACCATCCCGGTTATTCATCCTTGATACGTGGATTAAGACCACAGCAAGAAGAAATGGAAAATACTACAAAATAAAAAAAAGATCACACTAGGTTTGTATATTTACAAAAGCATATGTCATACTGCATCTGAGCCATGCATTGAGCAACACAATTATATCATTGCATTGGCTGGCTCCTCATTGAAACAATACAATTATGGATTTTACGTTGTCAACCTGTCTGAAAAGTTAAACAACACTAAAACCATAAAAATGAAAACAGATGTTTCCCTAATTCCCAGTGGGATTTGAGATACGGTTCACTAAAATGGAGCGTTGACAGCCGATCACAAAGCTATATCAATATATTCCTAGAGCAGACCGTGCTGACCTCACCAAGAAAGACCACACATACAAACACACACACACACACACACACGCACACAAACACAAACACCTGGCCATGCAAACTGTATTTCTTTCAGCTTTAGGAAAAAAGAAAGAAAATACATATATATTAAAAAAGTAATTCTTTCACACCAACCATACAACCAGTAGCAGCATTCTTTCCTTTCCTCACCTGAAGTTCAACAGGAGACCCAACACCAAAACAAAGGGGGAAAAATAGGAAAGAAAAATTCCTTTCCCAGCCCTAGGAAAGCATACCAAGAAAGAAAAAAAACAAAGCTTCTGTTCCCCTCGCTCTCCCTCTCTCTGAACCAAACAGCTCTCTCTCAGCAGACAGTCAGTCAGACAGCAAAGCCCTGATCTGCTCCTCTCCTCTCTCTTGCAGGGGCTGGTGGTATGTGAGGCAGGAGAGGAGCGGGGGCTGCCCTTATATGCGGCAGCAACAGCCCCCTCTGGAAGCCCCATGTGGATGATTACTGAGCCCTAATGATAATGATGATGACCGTAATGGCAGGGCCCCGATGATGATGATAATGATGATGATGATGAGGGGAGATGATGATGATGATGATGATGATGATGATGATGAGGGGGAAACGATAATGGCCGCGTGGAAGCGAGAGCCAAGACAGCCGATGATGATGATGATGATGATGATGATGATGATGATGATGATGATGATGATGATGATGAAATACATGCCAGCCGTGTAATGGTGTCCTTGATGGTAATGGCCATCTCTCTCTCCCTTTTTTTTTATGACCTTATATAATAACAGTGGCTCGACTGCTTTCTCCACTTTTCCACAATTTTTTTTCCCTCTCCCCCTGCCCCCCGCTCCCCCCCCACCGACCCACCCCCTCCGCGGCTCGTTCCTTCTTACAAAAGGGCCACATGGGGAGAGTCTGCTGCCGTGGCAACTTCATTTCTCTTTGTGTGTGTCACACGAGACACAGCTGCGCCGTGTCTCATGCGCTGAGAAATGACAGAACCCTGAAGAGCAACACTGGCCTTGCAAGGGGGATTGGCTGACCACATTTACCTAAATAATCAATCAATAGGTTTTGTTATAGATGTTATTATTATTATTGTGGGACGTGGAGGAGGGGGGGATTTGGTTCCCTGGTCAACATTTCCACTGTGCTTTTAACGCAAACACAGTTAAAAGAAAATCCCCATTTACAAAATAAAAACAAAGTAATAAGCCAAAATATTAGGAAGAATAAACTAAAGAAACAAACCTGAGAACTTGTCAAGGCCTAGCAGATTGCTGTCGTGATCTGCGTCATCGAATTCAAGGTGTTGTCCTAGGAGGAAGTCTGCTTCTAAAGTAAGGGATCCTGGAACAGGGAGGGCTACACCATCTTCAGAGACCACTAAAGTCAGGAGAGAGAGAAGGAGACAGGAGCCAGTCAAACACGCGCGCACGAGACTGCTAGTCGTTACCTGCCACCCTCGCCATGGAAACGGCATGTGGATCCTAAATGCACGCCACACAGAATACATGATGGATAAGTGGCGAAGTGAGGCCAATTGCTCACATCATCATAGTCATCATCGGCACCGCCACCACCGTCATCATCATCATCATCATCATCATCATCCAAAATGACGGATGATTGCTTGGTTGTAGAATAATGGTTTTCAATGGGAACACATCTAATTTTATTTTACCCCGTAGAACAGCAACCAAGGTGAATTCACAATACATGCCATCCCGGTGAGCTCCAATAACGCCTGTAGACTTGGCAACTCGAAATAGAAAAGTGTTGCAACTGGTGAAAATATTGCTCCAATGAAGGCGAGCACCATTTGCCAGTTCAGCAGCCAACCAAAATGTGTTCCTCGGTGGCGTCTAATCAGCGTGTGTTCTGCAGCCAAATAAAACTAACGGCTACCGGAGGCTCATCCGTTAAGACACGGCGCCACGATAAAGGGCTGGAGTTGGAGTTGAGGGAAATAATAGGACACAGATACGGATGACTTAATGGATCCTGGAGGAAATTATTTAAGAATAAGGGGTGATCATTCATTGAACGTTCAATGACTTGAAGCTCGAAAAGACCCTTTATACACCGATCTATTATTGCACATAAACTATACAAAATTCCCCCTTAATATAGATTCTGAGGGCCCTCTGCTTTGTGTATTTATACGTATAACAATTCTACAATAAGCCAATATTGATCGTATTTGATAAAAAATGTGAACATTGTCCTCCTTTCGGGGCTATCACTAACAGATGACAGCAGCCACAGATTGTGCTAAGAAATATATATTTTATTTTGTACATTGTTATTATAAATCTAACATTCGATTTTATTTATTAATTTCAAGCGTTCAAGTTAATGGTTCAATTTGCAGGCTGCCATCCAAGGTTAATTCATGTTTGGAAGGTTCACATAGAAAATCTATTATTAAATGATTAGCATTTTATTTAGATTTAGAATTACATCTGGTAAGCCAGCTATTTTTTCGTAATGCAATGCGTTCGTGCAGATCAAGAAACGACCTTCAACGTGACATAACTCATGTAAGACTAATGTTAGAGCTGGTAGAAGGAATGACATCCTAGTAGGTGAAAAAGAGTAAAAAGTACACGGTCATGAACTTCGAGTGCGTTCGAATACTTTCAAAGGATTATGGAAAGGTCCTCTTTATTTTAGTGACTTGTATACTTGCATAGAAGTACATATACATATATATGTGTATACACACACCCATCTGTTTAGTTTACTCTCTCCTTTCAATGTGGCTGCTGTAACACCTGCATCTCTAGGGATTAATCATTTTTATCTGATATTACTTCGGTGATGTATCGTGGGATGAGCCATCAATGTCCCCATAGATCGTGTCTGATAAATCATTAACTTCCAACAACCTTGAAAACATCTGTTCCTTTAAAATAGGAAAAACGCCTTCCCGATGACGACACAGAAGCGTTTACACATGCATCCTACAGTTGCCATAGCACAATGCTGCCATCTAGTGGACAGTTTAGAGAAATACATGGAGAAACATAGGAGCAGGACAGCTGTTCCTGCAAAAAAGGAAACACTGCATACTAAAATGCATAATTTACAATTTCTCTCTAGTGCATTGCTGCCATCTTGTGGATAGTTTGGATCAAAACACGCAGCAGCACAGCAATGTAGAAGCTTCAATGAAGTAACTGCTGGGCAAATAGTATGAATAGTCTATATGGACATTTTTTGGATATATGCGGTGAGAGACGTCTTTTTAAACTCCCTATCCAAGTTGCGTCATAAAATACTATAATGAGAATCATTGAATTGTTCCATTTAGAAGATTTTTTTTTTTGCAGAGACGATTGACATGCAGTTGTTGTGAGAACACCATATGGTTACTCTATTGTTGGAGTTGCAATGCATAATATGGAGCTCCTAGCTGTAAGGCAGGAGTCTTTCAGAATAAAAACAACTCAATAACAGAATTATGTCCTCTCTAGCCTGCTCTGCTCTGGTGGTGTTAGTAGGAGGGGCTCTGGGTGCATCGCCATCTATGTTATTGGCTGACCAGAGAATATATCAGCTATAGGAAGTGATCCTACTGATAACATTATTGAAACCATTATCGATCAGCATTAACTAGATATGTCCAGGCAGTTTTAAGCTATGAGCTAGTTGAAATGTTACACATTGCGCCTTTAACCATTCAACTACGCTTTGGGCTGAAGCTGATGATGAATGCTAGGTGCAACAACTACCCAGTTAACTATACAAACTGGAGGCCAAAAGCGATCAAAAGTCCCTATGTAAATAGGGGACCTTTGCATACATTCACACAATGCAGGCTACCTTTATAATATATGCTTAGTTAACCATATGATTGACACCATTTATTTTATGGAGCAACAGAGTTATCCAGATTGACAGAGGAAAGTGCCACTTCCCAGATATATGGATTGTTATAGTGCTTGACATTTTACGGTGAGCGCAAATCACTTACATTTGACAGGCTGTGGATTCTGTTGTTTTTTTCTGGGCATCTTCCGGTAAACCCCTCTTTGTTTTGAAACCTCTTCTGGAAATCTCCCAGGATCATCAGGTCATTCTTATTTACGTCAAACCTATTTAGTGACTCTACGAGGAAATAAATGAGAAAAATGTAAATCGGCCTGATTTAAGCAGACGTTTTAAATAGCAGATCGAAAATCAACCAGAGTTTACATGCATCGTGCCATATCGATGTTGCATCATTGTAATTAAATACAATCGACGTTAAATGTACAACGAGGAATTACATCCAACGAAAACATCAAAAGGTCAGCCGTAGATGATTCAACCAGCAGTGACAAGCTACCCATCTCCACTGATAAACCTGATACCTCAGCTTGAAATCATCAAAACGAATAGCAGACTTTTAAGACGTCGCTTCCGTGGGATCATGCAGGGCACCGTTCACACCAAAGACACCGTTGCCATTCAAGTATGGCTGCTAATTACACCAACTGGCTAACGTTAGCTGCAGCTAAACACATCACCGACTGCTGTTCAAATCAAACAGCCGCTATTTACTTCACTTAGCCCCTCAAGCTAACTCACCAAAATATATGTGCATGCTCGTCTCGATGGCGATGTTTACGCGCGTCGTTGATCTCGTCATACATGCAGAGTTTGAGAGTTTGAATCAAGAGCACTGCGTCTGAAGAGCCGCCATTTCTTTATATGCCGCGGCGACAAAGAAAAGCAATTAATGGTGTTTTTCATAACTTAATTGATTTTGTGATATTCCTTGTGTACATTCTCTTCCGCTCAATCGGCGGTTTCCGCTTCCGAAAACAATTTCCGGTGGTCTGGACCAATGCATCATGGGAGTTGTAGTTCTAAGATCGGGCAATAAAATGAACAAAAACAGATGAATTCATTCGCAGAAGTCGTCAAAACTGGAACAACGGTAGTTGGGCGGGTCATAATGGTTTAAATATAGATATTAATTTATAAATAGTTATTATCCACCATTTTAACATCCGAGAACAAAAACCAATATGTTAGTATTGGTAATAGTTGACTGAATGTACTGTACAGTGTATTGTAAATTACATGTTGTCTTCTGTTTCTTTTCTTTTTATCTTAACAATAAATGTACGAATACAATTAGAGTTATTCATAATTCTTATTCATCCTCTCCTCTCCACCTCATCTCACCTCTCCTCTCCTCTCCCTAGGAAAACAGTGCAGCAATTAACTGTTAGGTTCAAAGCTGCCTTTCGACATCCGTGCACATGCTATATAGAATATCATGAAGGCCTTTCAGTTGTTACTTAGCCTGGGGGCCTGTCTTGCAACTTACATTGACCGTGGGCTATTCGGGGGGAAAAAGAAAGACGTGAGAAAATACACCCAAGAATGCTTTATTTTTCTATTTCTATTTTGTTTTTTTTCTAACTGGAGCGTTCCTGTTTATGTTTGGTGGGGGATCCTTGATTTCTGCGTCATCCTATTGGTTGGAGTCTCTGCAGTGAGCCTCCTCTCATGTCGCGCACTGCTTTATTACAGTGGATGGGGAGGACGTCACGCTCTCTGGCTGTGGCGGTGCCACCCTACAGAATCCACCTCGCTGCTCGTTTCTGCTCGGATATTAAAGGCAGGGGATTCTGTCACCGTGCCGTGGTGCTGAAGGGGGAGGAGCCAGTGGTCGATTCAACACACTGCACACACACAGAGACACAACGCGCCAGGGAAGAGGTAAGGCACTGTTTACGTAACAAGATGGGTTTTTACAATAGTGCGTTCCTTAAAAAAATACGTTCACGCTATGTGAACGGTCTTGCGCTCATGCACTGCGCTGTATGCGTTGTTTGTAGCTGTTAGCCGACAATGTTTTCTGGAAATTGACAACAATGTCCATAGCCTGTTAACCTTGCCACTCCCCTGCAATAGCCCACTGATGCCCTGAACAGACCCCATACCCCCTTTGAATAATTTAAGTGGATGTTTCCCTTCATAAGTCCGAGAGCTTTGCGGAAACCGTCGTTTATTTTAGATACCGCATTAAGTTGTAGGTAGGCAAATGTGAAGGCTGTAAAATGTATTTTGTTTATAAAGAGGGTTTTTAAATCTACTCAATGTACCTTAATCGTTGGAAAACCTATATGCGCGTTATTTATTATATTAGGGAAAGCCTATATTTTATTGCACGATGGAGCCAAAGTGATGAGAATTGCATAAGGATGCTGCAGGACTCATAGCCCACACGAGGTGTGTGTGGCTTCTCTGAGTTTGAGGTCGCTTTTCACGGTTCCTGAAAGCCGCATTGCTGATGTGGGCTGCTGTCCAGTGAAGAGATATTTAATATGGTGTATCGCCATGCCTCCCCATCCACCTCCTCCTCCTCCTCCTCCTCTCCCCGAGACGGAAGAACTCATCGTGAAAACTGACCTTTGGTCATCGGATTGCATAGCAACAGCTTGCTGTTGTGTCTCGTCCTTTTATATATACATCCACGAGAAAATGAAGCACATGCCTGAAACCTTCGTTTATTTATTTATAACCGTATTCATGCATTATATCATGTAGTTCTGATCACAGATTTTGTAAACATTTCGCCTTTATTTATTTTGAGTTATATTCTATGAAGCAGCTAGAGTTTTCTTCTTTTCTTGTTCTTGTGTTTTGCTGTGTTGCTATTTGTGAATGAGTTATTGTAGAGACGAATTGTTGAGTGTGAATTAAAGGGTTCTGGTGGCTGGGAAAGAAAGAGAGGGAAGAGGCAAGAACAAACTAGAAAAATGTGGTTAAAAAAAAGTGTTACAAAACAAATATAGTTTATCCACAGAGTCTTGTATTGACGTTGGCTGTGCTGTTGCCACATCTTCAGGCTGAGGTTAGTGGGTCATTGGTTTATATTCAGTGTCCATCTTGCTCTTGTCCTAGTCCAGTCTTATCTCTCTTTATGGCCCCTTGCTGCTCCTGTACATTAGCTTTCCTGTCATCCCAGAAAGATATTTAATTTATTTTCAACATTTTCTAAGGTGTCGGTGGTAATTATTTATTTAAATCATAGTAATTTATTATAACAAAAACTGTTTTTACATAGTCCTGGATAACTCAAAATAGCAGTTTGGGTTTAAGAACTATTGTAAATGTACTAAATTAGTAGTAAATATGTATTTATGTAGAATGACCCAGCTAGGCCTACAACAGGCAGCCTGATGACACAAATAGAAGAAGCTTGCTTTAAACCCTCATCTGACAAATGGTGGCTGGTAAATATCCAAAAAAATATCCCCTGGCTTCCAGAAAGGGTTTGTCCCATGGGCCCTAATTCCACATTAACTGGCTTTTACCTCCTATTTGCTAGCATGGTTACCTAATACTCCGTAGACCTCTACCCTTGGCCCCGTTCTGCGACAAACAAAACACCAGCCTTATATCTGCCATTCTCCTCGTGCAGTGTTTCACGGGCACTTACTGTAACCACAAGGTCGATTTTACTTTTATTCCAGAAAATGTACCTTATCTGTGTCAATTTCAAAGTAAAACGAGTAGCTGTCCTTTGCTTTTTGTTTGTATTTTTTTCCAATGACATACAGTTGTTATTAGGACAAAGTTTGAGGGTGGATTTTGTGTTCGCCCTTTAAACCTCAGTAATCCTGCAAGCCGTGTTGGTTATGATTTTGGAATTGTAACACCGGTTACATCATTTTCAGATTTGTCATATTTATTTCATAGTCAAACGTGTGAAAAGGATGTTTGTCAACGTGTGAAGGCCTAGTTCTGCTCTACTGTTCACAAAATAACCATGTTTTCGGATTCACAACATAAATACTTTGGTCCATGTCCACAGTATATAATTGCACGTGTATGTGTGTTGCCTGGGCAGTCCCTTGATGTGAACGTGTGGGAGGTTTTCTTTCTATAAATACACACCACATTATTTTATGCCTTCCTCTCTTGGTCGGTGTCTTAAGGATCCTGTGCTGGAACTTTTTTCCAAAACGCAGACGTTTGTGGTGTGGATCAAGCTTCTTCCGGGAAATCTGAATGTTCTGCAGAAATGATCCGTTCAGTGAAACCAAGAACAACACGAACATAATTATGACATTCCATGTCGCTTCAACGTTGTGTGTAGGCTGCGTGCAGTTATATTTGGGAGACCTATCCAAAAATGGCTGAAGTCTGTATCCCCTTTGCACATCGTCACTCCCCATCATTTTTATTTGACATGGGGTTGGTTCAATTTGTCACATGCTCTCTTATTCCTCCTGTGATGGTTCTGTGATGGTGTGCTTTATAATCAATGAGACAATGAAGAAGAATCCTTTGAATTGTAGTTTGCACTTGGTAATGTCTTTGTCACAGTATTAATCGCTTGGGTGTCTTTCTGAATGGAAGATGTCATTAGTCAAGCATGTTGCTTGTGGAACCAGAAGGGGCTCACTGTCTTGCTGTCTACTTGCACCATTCGTCTTTTTCTGTGCCTCCTAAGCTAAGCCTCAAACACCTTATAGCCTTTGTTTGGCTCATTGCTCGTCTCTCTGTATCGACTGCCTGACCTTTTAGTCTATTGGTGAAGGTGCTGGACTCCTGAGCTGAAGGGTTCTGGCTTTGAACCGGTTTGCAGTCTACCTGTAGGCTGCTTCAACACGTTTGACTGTCTGCAAAGTTGCCAACGTCAAAATCGTTTGTTGTGCTCCACCGCCAAAGTAGAAAGCAACGTTTGGTGATGTTGTTGACATCTGTTGCTCCAGTCAGGGCTGCACCTGAAGTAGTGCATCACACAGCATTGTAGTTTGAAGGGCAGTTGGCTAAGTCGTCATATCTCTTAAAGCAAATATCCCTTGTTTACGACAATTGTTGAAGGTCATCATTTGTTTCTGTATCTAGTTTGATTATGAATGAAAGGTTACAGGTTTCAAACCCTTATACACTTGTAACTACACTTTAGGCTTAAAAAACTGAAAATCTACTGAATGAACAAATTACTTTAAACATAACACAGATGAATGTGAGGCTATGAGAATAAATTGTAAGATCAGGTGTCATTATCGGGTCCCTTTCTAACACATTTAAATAACTTTTTCCTCTACACTTCTGTGATGGATCCAGGAGTTTTTTAACTGAGCCCCGTAAACTGCACTGTATTTCTTACATCTAGAGGGGTGTCAGGATATAAGGTTATTCATTACCAGGCCTAAAGATAGTGGTTTTAATGTCCATGTCCACCCTTACCTGTAGGCAAGATGGCTAACCCCCTACCCTCTCCCGAATGACGTGGATCTCAATTTGCTGCAATTCTCTTTAGTTTGCATCAAGCTGTATAATAGATCCATGGCAGAATGTTAAGAGTGCAGGGGTCCTTTCATGTTCCATTGGCCACTTTCAACATTCAAGATAAATGTTTTCCAAATGTTCTACGTTTCTTTGACTAGTATCCTACAGTGAAACATTCCTAAATGGTATTTCATTTAGCCTATTGTGTATAACGCAATAATGTCTCTTGCAGTTTGGCAAGTGAAACCCCAATCTGTAACGAGCTGTAACATATATATTATTTTTTTTCAGTTGCGGGCAAAGACACTGCTAACCCGTCAGAGACCAGTGAGGAAGAGGTGCCATCTCTCGGCCTAGCACTTTGGACGACTTGAGAGACGTTTGGTGAAGGCGGGGGAGGAAGAGCAAGAGACAAAAAGAGAGAGGGAGAAGAAGGAGAAGAAGAAGAAGAAGAAGAGGACAAACACCTAAACGAGACTCCAATTGCTCTCCGGAGATGTTCTCCTCCTCGCGGTCGTCTCTCTCTCTCTTTCTCTCTCGCTCGCCCTCCCTTGTACGGCACAGCCGACGTCCGTCATCCAACGCTGAGCTGTGCCAAGGTTGAGTTGACACGGCCACACACACGGCCACACAACCAAACAGTAACACGCATACACACAAACACAAACTTGGAGAAGAATATGTGGCAGAAGACACCGAGATAAACACACACAATCAAACACACTTGACAACACAGGCGGCATCAGACACACACACACACACACACACATGGTGGCCTTGTGTTCATGGTCTCAGAACCGCCTCACCACAGCATCCCGGGCCCCCGCTCCAGACCATGAGGAGACCCAAGCAGCAGACGGGGCACCTTAGCTTCCTTAACTTCTTCAGCCGGAAGCCCAAGCCAGAGCCCGGGCCAGAGAAGCCTGCGGAAGTCTGGCCAAAGGACGAGGTGGTCATCACCCTCACACCCAGCGACCATCCACAGCTGGTAGGCCTGGCTTTTATCATTGTGTAGTAGTGTTGTTGGTTGGTGAAGGGATATTGACTAAAGCACTGGTTCACACACACTTTCTTTTGGCTTTGACCTCGCTATAAGTTCTTGCGACACCAAATTCGTGCAATGTTGAGCTTTTGCTCCCGTTTTGAACCGGGAATATGAAACTGAATATGCTTGTAATATCGATGTCTGAGGGAAGAAGGTAGTAGTTGTAGTTTTCTCGTGGATGTTAATCATTAGACAGGTGGTTTTGCACGCAAGGGACCTTTATTGTTCAAAACCTTTGAATACAAAAATGTACCTTCAGATATCTTTGGTATATAAGCCAGAAATCTCTTGCGAACCCATTTGCATTTCAGGCAATCCCAGGATTGGCAAACAATGAAGTAGAATGAGTACAGAGGGAAAGACAGAACTTACTATTACTTTCTAGGAGGAGGAGGATCAAATATGCGAGGAATCTCCTAAGAAATGTGGGCTGTGAACTACATAAGAAAGTTCATTTTTTCCCCTTTCTGGCAACCAGGTGTATTTTGGTATTTTCTTCCTTTGGCAGATATTACTGTGTTTTAAAATATTTCCACACAATAGTGCACTGAGTGTATACCAGGATAACTTTTAAGTTTTCGAAAAAATGAAAAACAAGTGGTCCTCTTGCGTGATGGTTCTGTAACGTCTGGGGCAATTTGTAGATGATTAACCGGTACATTGTTAGCATGCAGGCCTCCAGCACGATTCCTCCCATACAGCAGCCTAGCTCCCATCCATTAGAGTGTTGGTCCTAATTACAGAGCAATTTATACCAATTCTGTTGCCAAGAAACAGAGTAGCAACTAACTACATGTCCCCCTTTGCACTCAGCTTAGCTAGCTGTTATTGTACGACTTGTCTGTTTTCCTTATTTTACTCACTCCCTCTATACAATTAAAGCAAAAGTTTTGTGGAGTCAATACCAAAGATACTATATGCTTGGCTATAGTTTTGGCTAAAGCTAAGTAAGCATTGCATGAGGTGTTTTCTTATGATTTGTAGATGTTCAAATTACGCTTTTGTTTTGAAGGAGGAGAACCTCTCAACAAGCACCGCCGTTGAACTCGGCGTTCCGGTGACGGATGGAGCAGACGTGAGAGTCGATACAAAAGTCGACGATGGGAGCGGCGAGGAAGCGTGCCCCGCGGGGGAGTGCTGCTCAGACGGCGGCGCCGGGGTGGACGTCGACGGCGGCGGCGGCGGCTCGGCCGACGTCCTGTCCCTGTCCTCCTCCGGCCAGGAGCAGCTTCTGGACGAGCAGCTGGAGGAGTGCCCGCTGTGCCTGCTCAGCCAGCCGCGCCGCCACTTCCCCCGCCTCTCGTCCTGCTCGCACCGGGCCTGCTCCGACTGCCTGCGGCAGTACCTGCGCATCGAGATCTCAGAGAGCCGCGTGGGCATCGCCTGCCCGCAGTGCGCCGAGCCGCTGGCGCCGTCGGACGTGCGCGCCGTCCTCGACGACCGGGCGCTGCTGGAGCGCTTTGAGGAGTACCAGCTGAGGCGCTTCCTGGCCAACGACCCCGACACCCGCTGGTGCCCGGCGCCCGACTGCAGGTGAGCCCCTCGCAGAACCGTAGGCCGGATCGATCCGGTTCTGAAGGATCAGAAGAGCTTTAACAATGCTTATGATGTTTGTTATTGCGTCATGCTATCCGATGTCGGAGCAGTTGTGTCCGATCGTTAGCTTCCTAAGGATTGCATTTGACAATGAAAGGTCTGCAAGGATTTTTAGCTACGCCCTCGTGACAAGGATAGTGCTATTTGGCATCTGGTCAAGAGCTTGAAAGCAGCATGGGTTCTTCACTTGAGATGAGATATTAAAGGTTCTGGGTTTCCTTCCCTCCACAATGTCCGCAGCCTATAACTAGTTAATATTCACTCACCCTACCTGTGAGTTGCCTGTAAAAGCGCCTCATCAATTATTCATAGTTAATTTACGATCCCTACCCTATAATTTCAATCATCTTGAAGCAGGACCATTAATCTTGGCTTTCACGTAAGAAGCACACACATGGACGATAAATATGCATTTAAATAAATTAAGAAATCCACAAATATCTATGAGAACTTGAGACACAAATACAGCACTATATTGAAGGCTGTGGAGGGAAAAACTTTGATAATATGGAAGCTTTGTTCTGAGATTATACTGATGTGCTGATAATAAGAGGCCGTAATAAGAGATAGTGTGCGATCATCAGCATGACTGGAAACTCCAATATCTGTGGGTGTGTTTGAATGTGTGCATGTGTGTATGTATGTGTGTGTGTGTGTGTATGTGTGTGTGTGTGTGTGTGTTTGTGTATGTGTGTGTGTGGGTGTGCGTGCGTTTGTGTGTGTTTTGGACGCATGTACGGTTTAACATTATTGACTATGTGTCATGTTTGCGATGCTGTGTGTGTGTGTGTGTCCGTGCATCTGTGTTTGAGGGTGTGTGTTTGTGTGTCTGTGCATCTTTGTGTTATTGTGTATGTGTGTGTGTGCGAGACAGTTTGGAGTCGGGAACAGTAGACTGGCTGTCTCCCCTGCTCCTCAGTACTCATGATGATGTCATGCATTTTGTAGTCCAAGCCTATATATAGGCTTGGACTACAAAATGCATGACATCATCAGATGGATTAGCATATATGCTAATCCATCTGAAGCAACAGCTGACTAAATATACAAAGACCTCCAACGTGTCACTCATCGTGTGTACCTAAAAAACGATCACAGCGCAGTACTTTTTTTTGTTTATTTGTTACCTTGTTTTTACCTTATGCTTCTAAATTATTAAAATCTGAATTAGAATGCATGCCATCAGGTCTTAGTTTGGGTCTTGATTTGAGACGCACACATACACACACACACATACACGCACAGCGTTTGAAGTGTCTGTGTGTTGCGTAAGCTACTAAATCACAGCCCCAATATGTCTCTAACACACATTCCTCGAGGTCTTAGTGACAGAAGCTTAGCCACGGATTACGTTGGCTCTCCGAATAATCTAGAATGTGTTGTTTTTCTTGGTGTTACGGTAAATACTTCTTGTGTGTTTGTTTGTTTGTTTGTGTGTATTAATTATTTATCAATGTGAATGCAGTCGATTGTTTGAGCGACATTTAGAAAAAAAACAAAAAACATATCAGTTCTCTCTAATCAACGTGAGCACAGTGCACTGGAGGGGTTACCCTTCAGTCTGAGGTCACGGAAGTCCTGACCCATGTGACACCAGAACCAGCCCAAACATACGCCAGCGATTCTGACCTCCCACCGCTGCTCCCTCCACGCCCGTCCGCAGCTACGCGGTGATCGCCTACGGATGCGCCGAGTGTCCAAAGCTGAGCTGCGGCCGCGAGGGATGCGACACAGAGTTCTGCTACCACTGCCGCCAGCTGTGGCACCCCGACCAGACGTGTGACCAGGCCAGGCGCCAGCGCGCCCGCCACACGTCGGGCGGCCATGACGGCTCCACGCTCTACGTGTTCAACGAGGACCCCAGCGGAGGTAGCCCTTCACACTGAATTGTTGTCAAAATGTCAAAGAGGGCCGTGCAAGTTCAAGGAGGAGAAGGCAGTGGACAAACGAGGCAGGAAATATCCAACCTAAAGAGGTTCACGCCGGCACAACGTGTTACATGTCAAGGCAGATTTAGATCATATCAGACGGTTTCAAGTGGTGTGGGATAGAAATTGGAAGTTATTTGAATCTATGAATTATAAGGGCAGACATGATGTACTAGGGTAGTAGCGGAGGACGTGGTTTACAGTAACTCACTATAGTTACTAAAACGGTTGCTAAGAGGTTGCTAAGCAACACAGGCTTTGAAATTGTTGGCGTTTTAATGCTAACAATTAATTGAACAATTAATTATTATGTGGTAACAGGTGTGTGTTTTTATGAGAGTATTTTAAAATGGCTTTGAGACAATCAAAATCAAGGACCGGAACTATACGTTTTATAAAAGATATAGGCATACGTATGTATGCCTATATTTAGGTTCACACCCTGTCCGCTATTGTAATTAAAAAATCATTGCAAGTTGGACTATATTATTATTAGTTAGTTGCGCATTCATAATCTATTCTTTAATCAGTTTCACAGGCCTTTATAGTCGGGAAAGTAAAGACACACAGGAAAGAGACATTTTCTTATTCTTTTTTTACAATGTACCTATTATTATCTTAAATATCAGTCTACTAGCTTGTGCTGTGGCAGACACCTAGGACTCAACCATGTCATTGCCATCAGCGACCGATGCTACTCCTTTTTCAATCAATGTGCCGGAGAATAAAGCTGAAAGATGACCCTGTTCCTACATTCATGGTGGAACCCTCTCTAGTCCTCCCATTCACAAAGTGGCTCCTTTATTATTCACATACAGACTATAAGGAATTATATTGTAGGAAGGAAGTTTGTACAATTCAAAGCTGCCTTTCATTTTCATTCACATACAGTATGCCCCACTGTCTAACTAAGGCAAGGCAAATGTATTTATAAAGCCTCCTTGAAACATAAACGCCATTCAGAATCACTAAAAGACAAAAGAGGGAAATAAAAATTAAAATAATAGTGTAAAATAATAGTCAGAACATGTTTACATACAAAGAATAAAAACACCGGTAAAGACATAGCATGTAAACCAAAAGCTAAGTGTTGAACCATAATGTAAAAGCACATGTCTCCCTCCCCCTCCCTCCTCCCCCGTCGGTTGCCATAGATGCGGAGGAGATCAAGGCGTGCCCGCGCTGCGGCGCTTACATCATGAAGACCAACGATGGCAGCTGCAACCGCATGAACTGCACCGTGTGCGCCTGCCAGTTCTGCTGGCTGTGCATGCAGGAGATCACCGACGTGCACTACCTCAGGTACCAGTTCAGGAGATCAGCGACGTGCACTCCCTCAGGTATGAGTCACGTGCACTATCTCAGGTATCAGTGCGCTACCTCAGGTATCAGTGCTGCTGGCTGTTTAATGTAGTAGGTCACCGACCTGCACTACCTAAGATATCCATGGCTCTGGCCGTACTTGTGTCAGCAGGACTCAGATGGATGTCTTCGATGTCCTCCATTAAGGAGAAGTTGCTGTTGTTGTTGCTCCCAGAGCCTGTTAACATAAACAGATAAACAGCAGAACTCCCAATCACTCATAAATCCATTAAAAGACAAAGATATATCAGAAAAGGCAAGGTAAAGTTATTAATATAGTGCCCATCAAACCTACTGAGTGGTTTAAATGGGCAATAAATCATTTCAATTTTATTAATATATATTTTGTAAAAGACAGATTTCCTCATTGACGACAAGCTAATCTAGCCATCTTATTTAGTCTTACCCATGGAAATTTTCTGTAACCTGGGCTTCTTGAAAGGCAGATATTCAATGTTTTTCTCAGAACCAAGAAACCCAGATAGCATGCAATACATACAGAATGCAGGTGTTTACATTAAATTAATCATATTAAACATCAAATTCCCAAACGGATGAAGGTTGGCACTGTGTGATGGCTTCACAAAGAGCCTTTTAGCGATTCATCATGTCTATGTAATCTTTTATCAAACCGCATGGCTTCAAAGCGACCGGGTTCAGCTAGACACACATTGATTTTTCCAGTCATGGACACAAGAGCTTCTGCTGACTAATCAATTAATTTGCTCTGTCGGACCCAACATTTCCATGCTGCAGCAGCAATTGTAACTCAAGCTTTTGGAGATGATTGTCTTTGTGAGCAGAAGTAGCTCATAAAAAAATAAATGTCTACCGATGTAAAATCTAAAAACATCTGAAAAGGTGAAAGTGAATAGGTGAAAGGTTTGCTCATTTGGAATCACTTTTCACGTTTTAGCCTGCAATTTCTTAATATTAGCTGATGAAAAGGTGACATTTATAAATGATGAATAACATAATAGATAGCATTTAAAAGATTACATCTATTTTTCACCTTCCTACGATTTTTTGACTTACTTTGAATAAAAATGGTTCAAACATACGAATTAACAAACATTAAAAAAATCTTTACATTCACAATTTTACTTTTGGTTGTTATGTTTTATGCTTTTATGTTACCAAGCCATGAATGGAGACACACGGCCCAACAGTTGCTAGTACATTAGAAGGAGAGCTGTGCCCTATAGATTACCACAAATGTCCTGAGGGCTCTTTTTATCTCCATGAAGCGTAGATGTAAACAGTAAATCTGCCATCTGAGAGGCAGGAAGCAGAGCAGTACAGAAGCATTATTCTGAACACTTAACTAGGGTCTCAAAGTGACATTAAGTCTAGGGAATCCATGATCAAGCAAGCAGATGGAAAAAGCTTAACAGGTCATATGTGGATGAGATCACACAGTGGAAGACAAGGACTATGGGTTAGATATTTTCTTATGTAGGCCAGCCAGATAATTTGGCCCAAGGGTGCTGTTCACGAGCTGCGATTTTCACCCTCATCTCACTTTAACTTTTCGATTCTTGATTAAAACTGGTTTAATTGTGCCTGTTTCTTCGTATTTGTACACATGGACGTTAAACTTCTCTCCATCTCCCTTTCCCTCCAACTTATTCTCCATCTCTTTCCCTCGTTCACTCTCTCCCACTCTCTCTCTATCTCCCCCCTCCATCTCTCTCTCTTCTTCTTCTTCTTCTTCTTCTTCTTCTTCTTCTTCTTCTTCTTCTTCTTCTTCTTCTTCTTCTTCTTCTTCTTCTTCTTCTTCTTCTCCTCCTCCTCCTCCTCCTCCTCCTCCTCCTCCTCCTCCTCCTCCTCCTCCTCCTCCGTCTGTCTCTCTCTCAGTCCCTCAGGCTGTACCTTCTGGGGGAAGAAGCCTTGGTCCCAGACACGTAAGGTCCTCTGGCAGGTGGGCATGCTGCTGGGGGCGCCAGTGGTCATCTCCCTGATCGCAGGGATAGCCATACCAGTCATCATAGTGGGCATACCCATCTACATGGGCCGCAAGGTACAAGCTGTCTGGAGCTGTCTCACTGTCTGGTAGACAGTAGACGGTCCAGTAGACATTCACGCATGATTGACATTTGACACTTTTTAGTAAACATGCAGTGCATGCTTTGTTGTAAATTGACCATTCCAATGGGTCCCTATTGGTCTGATTTTTCATCGTTATGTTGCACTCTGTATTGTAGTTTTTCACGAAAAGTGTGGGACATGAGGTTGGATTGATTTGTTGTGGAACAGTGTTTAAATATGTTTGTAGGTAGGTTTTGATTTACCTATTTGATATAGGTTTTGTATTTAATGTTATTAACCAAAACTTAAAAACTTGTAAACTTCATCTCAATAAGCCTTATTAGACTTCATTGTATAAATAATAAACCTGAATGATGAAATATCTATATTTTTATGTTATTTTCTCCAGGTTCATGGTCGCTGTAAAAAAAACAACATCTCAGGAAGTAAGCATTATTTGACCGTGGCAAGTGGAGTGATGATGTCAGTGTTTGTGTCGCCGGTCATAGCAGCCATCACCGTGGGTAAGAGAAATACATAGCAACAGCGTTAACCTAATGAATTATGTTGCTATAGCTATGGGTTAGCTTTTTGGTCAACTTTCAGCTGGAAGGTTCTGAACCCGAATGTCTATGTAGAAGACAGTCTGGGGAGAAAGCCCCCCCCCCCCCCTCGTTAATGACATAGTATGAATATATAGAAAATATATAACAAAATATGGTCATGTGTCTAGTGGCTAGCTGGAGGTGGCAGGGGCACTCAGAGTTAGCCGTTAGCCTAGCATCTAGCAGGGAGGTGGACGGGGCACTCCGAGCTAGCCATTAGCCTAGTGTCTAGCTGGGAGGATGAAGGGATGCTCCAGGCTCTGAGAAGAGATGAGTCAGGGGTTTTGTAGATGAACCAAAGAAAGTACCTCTCAGGAGTAATCACCCTGCAGCGGGCCAAGTTCAGCTACCACTGACCGCGCTCCATCTGTGCACACACACACACACACACACACACACACACACACACACACACACACACACACACACACACACACACACACACACACACACACACACACACACACACACACACAGAGACACACACACACACACACACACACACACACACACACACACACACACACACACACACACACACACACACACACACACACACACACACACACACACAGACAAGCAGGCACACAGACACAGACATACAAACAATCACATACACTTTCACATACACACACACACACACTGTATAATCTTCTTAGCTTCACAAAATGTGAACATGATTTTATTAAACATGTCTGGTTGTTGCCGTTTTCGTCTTTTTTCGTTCGTTTTTTTCGTTCGTTTTTCGTCTGCAGGCCACATTGTGGGGATGTTAGTGCTTATGGTGGGTGGGTTTTATTAGTTATTACCGGTATTTAATCCAGCCCTTATTACCAATGCTTTGCGATACTAAACGATGGCTGCAGTGATGGGCCACTATTCGTAAACAGACATGGGGTGAGAGAGACCTTGCGTCTGTATGAACCCCCCACCTCTCAACCAAACACACACACACACACACACACACACACACACACACACAGACACACACACGCACACACACACACACACACACACACACACACACACACACACACACACACACACACACACACACAATTGCGCCCACACACAATAGTGCGTACACACACACACACACACACACACAAACACACACACACATACTCATACACAGACACACACACACACCTCGTCCTGTGTCTTGTTCTTTTGTCGCCCTCAGATAGTTGCCCCAGCCTTTCGCCCCAGCTCCAGCGGCCTTAATGAGCTCTTTTTGTTTGTTTGGTCTGTATACTACACTGTGTTCCCACATTCCCAGCTCATTCACAAGCCATCCAATCCCAGGGAGGTGGGTGGTGGGAGGGATAGTGTGAGACCTGGTCGTGTGAGTTTTGCTGATAATAAATTGGTGAAGGTTATGAGAGTGGAAAGTGGAAAGAAGAGAAGTTCCTCTGGGATCGCTCTCTCTCGGAAGTGTGTAAAGCACAGACATTATTTTCATTCTTTAACACTTTTCCACTGATATTATATCAATGTAGAAATGTCATTCCCTACTACAACATCATAATATCAATTTCAAGGAGTTCTGATTCAATTTAGACTGATTTCCCGAATTCCCAACCCGGGATATATAAACGACATCAACAATCTAACTGGTGACAGATCAGTGAGAGACATTTTGGTTAGTATAGAATGATGCTTTGAAGTTTAAGATGTTCCGTTGGGGGGGCCTTCTGTTGTGAGTGCTGTGTGTTGGATGCATCATATGGATTAACAACGAGACACCCAGGAGCTGTATATTCCCCTGATACCACAGTTGGAACAACGATTTCGTATGAGTTACCTTAAACTATAACGTTATTTTCATCAACCTAATCAGCTCTAATTTTATAATCTTCCACAGCGCTTTGAGTTTTTATGCGTCAAAGCTGCAACTCGTCGATAGTTCATCTTGTATGGATTCTTAACTGTTAATCCGGAAAAATAACGCAGACCCATGGAACGTTTTCGACCAATCAGAATAAAGTATTCAACCATGCCGTTGTGCCAGCCCTGTTGCTGACCGCGTGTGTTTCCTTCCAGGTATGGGGGTGCCCCTCATGCTGACGTATGTCTACGGGGTGGTCCCCATGTCCCTTTGTAGGAACGGCTGGTGCCGCCCTCAGGGTGACCCCCCCGACTCACACAAGATCCAGCTGGAGGACCTAGCTAGCTGTGAGTACAGCGCCCCACACACCTTGTAGCCCAGCTCAGCTCCTCCAATGTCTTCTTCAAGGGGATATATTATATATATTATTATATCAGGTGTGAGCGTGATTAGCCGTTACAAGCCGTTTTGAAAATGTGCCTCTTGTGACATCACAAGAGGGCCTGTCCAACTCGATGTACGACGGATAGATGAGCAACGTTCGCTACAGTCCACCGGGTAGGCTGGTAGACTGATCTATCCAGCACGCATCTAGGTGGACACGCCCACTTGTGATGTCCAAAGAGGCGGATTTTCAAAACGACTTGTAACGGCTAATCACACTCACACATTGCGGTATAAAATGTCACCTTTAAGCGTGTTCAGCATTATGTGATTAATGCAATGTGATGTGTCGGCCTGATCTGATCTGCCTTTCAACTTCCCTTGAAGATCTTCTGTTCTCTCACGTAGTCAGTGACCACTGGACGGGTCAAAACAATCCGGGAAATCCTGGCAACACCCACTTGCAGGAAGTTAAAGTCAGTGTACAGGAAGTGGGTGTGCTCCCTAGTACGAGCACGGCACCACCCGAGGTGAATACCTGCACAGGATTGGAGGAAGCCACGGAAAGTCCTGGATACTTGCAGAAGGCTAGCCAATCAGAATGCGAGGTGGTTGTGGTGCCCGATGGCAAGCTGAGCGACACTCAAGCCTTCTCCTTAAGGTAAGATTTGCTTCTTCAGTCTCCTCTCGAGTATAATCTGCAAGTTCAACTGTATTTACACAGCCAATAATAATCCAAGGAACAGTTTGCCTGTTTAGATAGTGCTAGTAATATTTCATGTGAACCAAACAATTATGTGTAACCCTGAACCCTAAATCCTAAACCTTGAACCCTGAACACTTCTCCTTAACCCCTACCCCCTAAACCCAACACCTTAACCCTAAACCCTAATTCTCCCCCCCCCCACAGAGATGGGACCAGTATTAAGGTGCGGGTGGAGATTGAGACCCACCCCAGGGGGGCGCGCCAGACCAGCCTGAGCAGCGTGCTGTCTGGCCACAGCCTCTCCGTGGAGTCCCTGGGACACTCCCGGCCCCAGTCGCTGTCCCAGGACTACCCGTGTGCCTCAGAACCTGCAGACAAGAAAGGAGCTGGAGGAGGCAGGGGAGGAAGTGGAGGAGGAGGAGGAGGAGGAGGAGGAGGAGGAGGAGGAGGAGGAGGAGACGAAGGAGGAGGAGGAGTCAAGAAGTTGGAGGCAGGGGAGACTGAGGGGACTTTTTGCCCCGTCTTTGAGCTTGACGCAGTGTGAGGGCGTCACAACCCCACAGGGTTGAATACCCGACTGGGTTTTTTGCAGAGAAACAAAGGGTCTTTGTGGCTACCACTGGACCGGTGTAACCCAGCCTGGCGTGGCCTGAGAGGAGCACGTAGCATCGGCCATCCCACCCGTTGCCTTTTTTATCCTTGGCCTATGAAGGAGAGGAAAGTGTGAAGGAGGAGCTTGAGCATTTGTGTGTGTGTGTGTCTGTGTGTGTGAGTCTCCATGTGTTTATGAGCATGCGTGTGTGTTTTTGTCTGTGTGTGTGTGTGTGTGTGTGTGCGTGTGCGTGTGCGTGTGCGTGTGCGTGTGTGTGTGTGTGTGTGTGTGCGTGTGGGTGCGTGTGTGAGACTGCGAGAGTGTCCATGTGAGCGTGTATTTGCATGTGTTTACGAGCGTGTGTTCGTGTGTGTGCGTGCGTGTGCGTGCGTGTGTGTGTGTGTGCGTGCGTGTGTGTGTGTGTAATTGGACAGAGGGGAGAACTGGGCAGTGACTTCATGGGCGTCTGCCGAACCTCTGCAGGAAGAACGTGGAACATGACATTAAAAAGATATCCCTGAAAGCATGTAAGCAGACTAGTGCAGTGGGTATACGCCTGTTGTCGATTTATTTCCTAATGTGCGCTCTTTTAAAAAGGTACTACCTTACCCGGCATCCCATAATACTAATCCATTTAATCTCTGCTCCTCGCGCTATGTCATCCTCATCCCTGTTGCCATCCCAACCCTACTGAATTGATTAAAAACAGGCCAAATGGGAAGTGAGTCGACCGAAAGCATGACGGGAATGTTCATTAAACTCATCACGACAACACGTTTCAAATCACATGAGGACATATAAACCGATGTATTGTTTGGTTTGATCTGAATGCATCCCATAATAAGACCTATGAGAATCCACTGGTACGCACCCAAGGTCAGTGAAAGGTCAAACAGTTAGAAAGGGTGAACTGCCAGTTCTCACAGTATTGTTGGGAGATAACAATGAGTGCATATCCTAGCGTCCCTTTAGCATATTTATATATACATATATATCAAACATTGAGCCATGCCATACACTCACAGACAGTTATGGCTCCATAAGCATTATTTAAAGAGAGTTCTGTATCATTGTCGGATGGTGACTGTTGGTAGGAGGGGACGTGATGGCTTTTGTGTTCATGAAACATCACGATCGGGTCTCTTATCCAGGTCCAACGTCTTCCACACACGGGGAGAAGGCCAGAGTTTTGACTATGGCGCTATGAATCTATTTCCAGTGTTCCCGGAAAGAGACCCACAGCAGTGTCCATTTGGTTTTCTTTCTTTTTTTAATTCTGGGAGACAGGATTTGCTTTCTCCTTTTTCCTGTGGGTCAAAAAGCGCAAAACCCATTGCAGTATATTACTGAAGTTAGATGCACCAAGAGCTGCAAACTTTTGTTCAAACAAAACAGCTGCATGATTTACTTGCTGTGTATCCAGGTTGACCCATATATGCAGCACACGTACACAAAGACACACAGACACACGCACAAACAGAAACATAAAGCAGACACAAGTAGTAGGCTAACCCTGCTAGCAGTACCTAAAAGTGCAAAAATCTAAAGAAAAAACCTCTTAAATACTCACGGAGCACCGAACTAGTACTTCTAATACTACTACTACAACAGCAGCATGCCATTCCAGGCTATTCTGTATAACCCCCTGCTAGTGGAATCATGGGAAAACACATGATTTGTTAAGCTTCCTGTGTGTGAAATGATCTCAACAGACAGAGATGTGCTGAAATAAAGATTTCACCATGAAGGATGATTGCCATGTGTTATGTGTCACGTGAATGACAGAATTCTCCTGTTGCATTTTTCTATGCGTCAATGTGTGTAAGGATTCATGATGGAAGACGTCAATGTGTCCTTGATTTAGTTATACTGTATAGTATACCATTTTCTCTGCAACCTTCTTTCATGAGATTCCATTAAGGCGCCGCGCAAGTAGTGACTTATTTAAACAGCAGGGGGCGCAAGTATACAGGTAATTGTTCCTGTTCTATTAATTTTCCAATGTCCTGACAATGTATTAACAAAGAATTCTGCCAATCCTTAATAATAATTATTAAATAGCGTTATCTTCAAACAATCTATACAGAGCAAACAATCACATTAAAAACAAATTTGTCTGGCTTATCTAATTTAACATTATTACTTCAGTACAAATGATAAAATGGGGCCCTTTTTCTTAAAATGAGCCTCATCTTCTTGAACTGTATTTAGCAGTTCATTAGTTTAGTAGTTAATTGCCAAAGTTATGTTAAATGACAAAATATTCGACCCTTGAGCCACAATATAAAACGGTGTGGTCACCACGGATGGGGGCGTGTACGCCATTGAAGAGGGCGGGTCTATTTTAGGATGACACGCCCTCTGTAGATGGGCAGTCAGTGTGGTGCTGCAAAAGTAGAAGCGTGCGATGTTCGTTGTGTTTGCCCGTGCGATATTCCGGAGGGAGGGACACTGATTGCCCATAGTAAGGACACTTGTTCTTTCTTTTAACGTTCCGAAATCTGTGTGTGTGTGTGTGCGTGTGCGTGTGCGTGTGTGTGTGTGTGTGTGTGTGTGTGTGTGTGTGTGTGTGTGTGTGTGTGTGTGTGTGTGTGTGTGTGTGTCCTTCACCCGACGACGTAGTTTAGCCCAATCCACTTATTTAGTCTGTCTGTGTCCAAGGCAAGGAAAGTGGTACCCACCTGCCGAAGCACACACCTCAGTATGGATGCTCTGAAATCAGCGGGGAGAGCAATCATAAAGAGTCCAGGAGTCCCGCGACATACATGGGGAACTTCAAAGCACGAAAGTAAGTGTATACCTTCACCTTGTGATTCAGATGCTTGGTTTGTTTAGTCAAATAGTTAATGTGTGGCATGCAACGAAGCTCTCCCTCAATTGAGAAGGCTGACAATCCATGGCACCAGCTTGCCCTATAAGTGTTTACAACTGGGGCATTGAGCTGCAGTTAATTAAAAAGCGTTTTTTTTCGTTATATAGTAGCCTACATAATCTTCACACATGTTGATTGACAGTGTAACCTTTTTTATTTTTTTATTAAGCTGCTTTTGTGTGGACTGCCAAAATGAGAAAGTTAATTCAATATTACCCCATTTCTATACATCCTCCTAAAGCTACAATAACTTAAAGCGTATAGACTGTATAAAACCTAAATAAGTCAGACAACGACTGAATAACTCCAGATATTTATTTTCCCCCAGACAAACATTTATAGTTCATTATTTCACAAAAAATAATATCGCCGTACATAAATTATTGCACGCAGCTCTTGTACTAGTCTGTGCGAGAATATGTAATTGGAACAGTTGGCAAAATAAATGTTTGTTGTATATTTTTTTCGATTATCTCTTCCAGAGGTCAGAAAGTTATGTTATTGTGGAGGTTTGCATGGCAGTATACGATCTGTCTTGTGCATACTAGGGTGATGTCTTTATGATTCCCTATAAACACAATGAGGTCCCTTGGCTATGTATGCTCACATCCATGCATGGAAATAAGTGTGTGTGTGTGTGTGTGTGTGTGTGTGTGTGTGTGTGTGTGTGTGTGTGTGTGTGTGTGTGTGTGTGTGTGCGTGTGCGCGCGCGCGCGCTCTGCTACTTGGTGCTCTAAGATTTCATTTTTTGTTTTTAAATACATGGTGGCAATTTACAAGTAGACACATAATGACTGAGTATCAATTCACAGACATGCGTGTCAAGTCCTGGCTTATTGATTTGGGAAGCTCACTGTCACTCGTCGTTCACACTGCGACGTGTGAAATCTCCCAATTCATAACATGTGCCAAAAGACTTGACACTCGCCAGGGAATACACTCCATGAATGAATGATTCAAGTCAAATAGGGGATTTGAATCTGCTGGGATTTAGATCTGTTTTCTTTGGGATAAGGGTTTTTAATGAAGCCTGGCTGTATTGAGACATATTTATTCATATTTAGATACAATGCGTTGATGATTGGTGTTTGGTTCAACTTCACAGGTTTTTGATTATGGCGTATCATTTGCCTGATCAATTTTCACGCAGAAAGGAGAACATGGTTCTCCTTTCTGGAACACTTTATTTCATACATTATTTAATGCAGTAATAGGCATTATTATATAGCATAAGCATTGAGTATGCTGTAAGATGGGCTAGAGTTAAACCCCTTACCATACTAAATAATACTTTAGGCAACTCCAGCCTACCGTAGCTAACATCATCACCATTAGTAAAGATGAACACCATAAGCATACAACAGTTTCCCCTCATTGCAACATCCACAATCTATATCTTTGTAATTCCAAGGCGGTTTTCATTTGCTGTCAAAGTAAAGACTGAGCTGCATTGTCATTGTTAGGAAGGAGCAGCCCTGTGGTGGTTCATCCGTGGTTGTTATTGCTTCTAGAAGAAAAGGTTTCTGGTTTGTTTGAAGACAGCGAGGACAACAGAGACAAGACAGTGTTGCGTAGTTATCCCCCTTCCAAGGCCGGGAGGTGATGACTAATGACAGTAACCGTTCACAACTGTGAGACACACACACGCACGCTCACTCCAATGAAGCACACGCGCCTCACACGAGTCGATCTGGAAGTGACAGCTGACGTGGAGAAGCTGCTTAGCAGGCGGTCATAGTGGATCAAGAGCACATCTCCATGCCAAACATGTGGAGCAGTGGCCTCAGAGCGGCAGAATGCAGAAGAGGCTTTCCACGTCGCATGACTTCCTGGCCTGCCAGACTTTCTGACACATCAGGTCTGATTGTGGCTGGTGCGGTGTGGGGGCTGTTTTGCATGAAGTTTAATTAGCATTCTGGACGGTGTGGGTACTGGCTGAATTTGAGGAAAATATATGCAGCCACAAATTTGGATGCTCCGATTCCTCCTCCCTCACCAATTAGGTCAACATCTGTTCAATAACCCCTGGATCCTTTCAATGCCCCTTCATTCAAACCCTGACGGCCAACATCCACAGACCGCCACTGCTGTTCACAAAACACATCAGTTTTAATCAAACAGGAATAGATAAAGGGTTGGGTAGGAGATGGGATACATAAATAAACCAAATGGGGCTTCTTTCTCAGTAGCATACTTTCTGAGGCTGAGGTCATGAAGGGAGAGAGGGAGAGAGGGAGAGGGGCATGTGCCCTGGGTGCTGAGGACAACTGCACACATGTGGGGTGGCATGGGGGTGCTGTGTGGAGTTATTCAGCTGGAAAATGGTTTGAGGCCCGGCTGAAAAAAAACGTTGAAACTTTAGCGCTGTTAATGTCTACTCATGCTGTTTAAGAGGACTTTGCATTCCACTTTAAGACCAACTTTATTTTTTACTTGATTAACTTTAACCTCACTCTAGTACTCGTAATACATTATTAATACACATTTAGTGCAAGCAATGAAGCCTCAATGTGCTCTCAGAACTGTGGCTTGTCTTTGTCGTTACACGTATACATTATATTATTTACAGCAAGTATGCTGAAGTAAGTACAATATTATTCATATTCCTAACTTGGTCTGGTGAACAAATCTTTTATTTCTTTCCTATTTATATCCTATCCTATTGGGATATAAATATATATATAGCATCATATAACCCTTCAAGGACACTAAGGACACCGATAGTGCAGAGCACAGCGATAACGATACGCCGGTAGATTGAACTGTGAGTGGGAGCAGCGTACGCCCCTGTGCAGCTATCAAACCCTTCCCTGGGAGTGCAGGAAGCACACAAACGGAGTGACGTACGGACGCCGCAGTGGCAGTTGGTGAGGCCAATTATCGTCCCTCCAAATACCGAAATGAAGCCCCCCGAAGCCGTTGCTCACACTCTCCCTCAGAATGAGGTTTGGATGGGGGAGAAGGAACAATATCCTCCAGTAATAAATACAGTGGAACACATGGGGGAGGGGGAGGAGGAGGAGGAGGAGGAGGAGGAGGAGGAGGAGGAGGAAAGGTAAAGGCTGAGGAATGTAATGGAGGTGGGGGGGCGAAGAGAATGGAATGCATTGGAAAGAAAGCATAGTATAATGTAGGGTATGCATGGTGTAGGGGAAGGGTAATGTGGTTGTCAGCGTTGTTTGACTCCCAGCTCAAAGGGTACTGGGTTTGATCCCCCATGGCCTCAGCCTCATTGTCCTTGAGCAAAATGCCCTTATCCCCCTGCCCTACCTGCTCCTCCTTAAAGACCTTGAAGATGCTTTGGATAAAAGTGTCTGCTAAATGACTTTTGCTAAATTGTAGTATTTCTGTTCTTTTTTCGTAAGCGATGAATTGGGCTCATCGCTTGGCCGTCTGGTTTTCTTACGGGCTAGTCATTATGTTATCCCTTCTTTTTGCCTAGCGTTGCAGCATTTAAATACCGTCCCGATTCTCGACAGCCTGAGTGCGCGTGGGTAGGATGGTAGTTTGGAAAGAGCTGATTCTGAGGTATTGTGAACAGGATGTCACTTCACTGTCCAGAGAGTGCTGGGTATTTAAAGTATGTGAATAGTAGAAGGGATCGTCGCGTGGTGTGAAATCGAAGCTCAGTAGGAGTGGGGATTGGGATTTAAAGGCATCCCTTGTTATTGTGCTTAGTGCTTACTATTATCCTTCTGTCTTCTGCCGACTCAGCTAAAAGTCTCCAATGGTAAGGGAGCGAGTGCGGAGGTCAATGGTTCATGTTAGCATGTACCCAATTAGCCCATTCACTTGCCCATTGGACTTCTATTAGCACACATTGGCATGCGAATGCACGAAGTAGGCCTATTTAGGGGTCAGCTGGGCAAGCAGTTTTGCTTAATGCTAAAACATCCTCTGTCTCAAATTCAAAGGTAGGCTTCGCCAACATTGACATTCATATTGGTATGTGAATAAACAATTTTGTTGCAATAGTGTGTGTGTGTGTGTGTGTGTGTGTGTGTGTGTGTGTGTGTGTGTGTGTGTGTGTGTGTGTGTGTGTGTGTGTGTGTGTGTGTGTGTGTGTGTGTGTGTGTGTGTGCGCCCGTCTGCATGGCTGGCTACTCAATAATGTTGCCAGCCACGCATATACAGAATTGGTGAATATATGTACTATTCAACTCCACTAGCAACTGTTCCATTAGCAACTGCATAAATTCGTACTTTATAACCGTGTTATTTGACTGTTTCAACAAAACGTTCATCAGAAACCACAATTGAGTGGCCTGAGTTGCATTTATTTGCCGGAATATAAAATTTGTATTACTCATTTGCTGCGGAAAGAAAGAACAAAGCTCCTGCAGCCCTGCTTTCACTCCCTTTCTGCTCCCTGAAGATACTACTTAGGTCGGCCTAGTGTCAAAGGGAGATGTGCTCCTGTGACAGCTCTGCTCATTCTCTGTTCTCCGCTCCATACTCGTTAATTTCAGTGTTTCCTCTCGCTTCCCCCCCACTACAGGATTTCTGTACTTCGGTGCATTTCAACCTCACTGCACAATTCTATCTTGCGTTATACAACCATTTTCGGGATTGTTAAATGCCGTTTGCTATCCAAGTGATGGTTTCTGTAGCAAATTTCAGGCCTAATATTCACATATTGTTGGCCAAAAGGGATGCTATTATTTTTTTTAGAAACGCGTTACCCCTTCAACGTTTGCCCCATCACACTCTGTGTCACATCATATCTGTACCCGAGGCAGCACTCAGCTTGGGACTCACTCTGTGTGGATGCTACTTATCTTCCATTATCTGTAGTCATTGTCAGTCATTTTGTATGACAGTATCTGGTAAATGACAAAATGTCAAAAGGAAAAAAGCATTCTAACTTACATTTTTTTATTTATATTATCATTTGGGATTTTCTTGCTGGAATAGACCTACTTTTTGAAAATGCTTGAAAACCATTTCTGAACACGGAAAACCGACTTCGTGGTCAACCTGTACATTGATTCTGTTTCAACCTTGAGAGCAAATGGATTCTCAAACAAGAAACAACCATTTAATTTCTACCACACATAGATTTTTCTATGGTCGATAATATCTCTATTTTCTCCGTAACATGTTCGCACCTATTAGCCAGGGTTCACCTGGAACACTTGTGTTGTGTGCGACTGCATAACAGAATATTGATTAACCAAACTGCTCATGTTATTATAACTGGAGCACGTCACTTTGATGTTGAACAGAACAAATTTGTTCACGTATGGATTGATTTACTTTCGTGAGGCTTTTGGAGAGTTCCATGCCCGCAGAATGAATTGAGGCTGATGTTGGGTTGCATCAACGTTTTACCCCTTTTAAATTTAATTTTTTCTGCATGTACCCTTATCCAAATCGACTTCCTCTTTTTTCAGATACGTTGTCAATAAGTCAGTAGAGGTTAATCCTCTTGCTCAAGGGCTTCTAGCAGGTGGTCATGGTTTTGACCCAGAACCTTATCTAAGAGAGGACTGCAGAGAGGTGCTGGATATCTGTCGGGGGTATTGATGTGAAGATCGATGAGTGGCCCTCTAATAGTTGTGATTATTGATTTTTATTGTGTGTACACCACCCCCACCACACCCCTTTCCTCCACCCTCTGTTGATGGTCTCTACTTGTCATACCCTCTCTCTTTCTTCTTTGTACACTACTCTTTAAACACCACTCCTTTGTGTTCTGGCCCTTTACGTTTATAAATCGTGTACCTTCTCCCTCGCATGTGTTTTTTTACTTCTTTTTCATTTTTTTCTCAGAGCAGGTCGTTTCTCAGACCTGCAGTGAAATTTGCAACATAGGGAGTTTTGTCGAGAGACATATTCGTTGCATCGCATTGCAGACACGCACACACACACACACACACACACACACACACACACACACACACACACACACACACACACACACACACACACACACACACACACACACACACACACACACACACCCCTTTCTCTCCAGCTGTTGTTGCATGCAGTAGTGTGTCGTGATGCTTGTGGGGCAGCTGTGAAAAGGTATATCATGAGCCTCTGATATAACACTGTTTTGGAAGAGGTATCTTCTGTTACTTTTAGTGTGTGTGTATGTTTGTGTGTGTGTGTGTTTGTGTGAAAAGGGGCAATAAGAGCGACACAAAGAGAGATGCCGCAAGATCGTCAGAGGAATAACAGCAGATGTCCCTGTGTGTGTATGTGTGTGTATGTGTGTCAGCAGGACCTTTTCTTCCACCATCGGGGGGACTGCTAAATATATTTACTGTCCTCCTAGGAAGAAAAACACCTCAACAAATACAAACACTTCCTCCACCACATATGACACATCTGATGTGAGCCTTGCGTCGAGACCAAAGACGCATAAAATATGATGCGATTTAAACACAGTGACACGTATTCTCTCCCTGTCCTATGGGTATAGGTACTATGCAGTATCTATACCTCTGTTTTTATCCTCCCACACTCTCCTTTTCTGCCGCTGAAGCCCACATCCATGCATTCATCCCCTCATGTATCAAATGGGGAAGGATGTCGTGTCTTGGCTAGAGTGTTCGACCCCCACCCGCCCACAGGTACTGGGTTTGATCCCCAATGTCCGCAGCCTTACCTAGAGCCATCGTGGAGCAAGATGCACTGGCTACCCTACCTACCTCCTCCTTGATGACGTGTATCTAAAGTTAATGTTGTTCATCGCCCAATTGTAAAATCGTTGACCCTCACGAACTCAACACTTTCCAACCCACTAAACACCTTCCTCCTCTCTCATTATATATACTCTCTCCCCCTCCTGTCCTACCAACCCTCCGCTGAGCAGAGACTTCAGTAAAGATCACAATACCCTTTTCTTTCATAAGCGTTTCCCATAAACAACACTAATTGATTTGTAAAACCATATGAATAAGCTTTCGGCCAACGGTAGAGCAACTCTGACAAGGTAGGTTAATCAAAACCTCCCACCGCACTCCCCCTCCTCCTGTCATAGATTAATAGTTTTATTTAAATCGGTTGATGTAGTTTAATTGTCTCGGTGGCTGAATGATTTGTTCCTGTATGTTGTTATCTTGTTGTGTATATTTTGTTTTCCGGCTTTCCTTCTGAATGTGATGGATCGCTATGTTTATGTACACCCGTTTACCTATTCAAGGCACAACTACCCAGCATGCACTGCGGTGACGCAACAACACCTTTATAAGTGTAAACAAAAAGTGAACGCTTGAGTCATCCCAGAACGAGGCCGTCAGACGCTGTGTGTCGCCGCAGGCTGTATCTCCCTCCATCCAAACATTAGCCAATCAATCACTAGGGTCGAGTGAGTGGTGTGGACTGTTTCATCCACAAACATCCTTGGTTTCATCGCATAAGGAAGGATATTCCCGCGGGTAGCCTCTACTGACCCACAGACACACACACACACTCTCTTAGATCAGATCAGCCGGATGTCATAGGGAAAGGTTAGCTGCTCCATACTGCGATGCATGGTAATGGATTTAGAAGCTTATGTTGTCTGTTTGATCTCCAACTGTCAAAACAAAGTGTTGTTATGCCAGCTCCTTTAGAATAATATAATATATATTTCTATATATGATAATAAAAAGTATATTTTTAATAATATGTAATATTAATAATTAATTAATAATAAAAGATGGCGCTTATCCCATTGGTGATGCTAACCCTCTTTTCGCTCTTACGACTGCACCAAGGTTAAGCTCGCTAATTATTTCATGAATGGCGTGCCTAATGAAATGAGAAAAGCGTGTACATCGCCGACAAAGAGGGCTGAGATGAAAGAAGGTCCCAGGAGCCATTGATCTTATCAGCGGAAATGAGGGCGAGTACAAAAACAAACACCAACTGTTTGAATTGCTAATGAAAACCATCTTTCTGCCGTGCGCCGTGTGCTTTATGAGCAAACAGCCACCAGCAATGCTTTATTCACCCCAGTCGGAGAGCGCTGTTGTTGCCTGCACTGTTCTTTGTTATACAATATTGTGTCACAGAATATTCAGGAGTATCATGGGGGAAAGTATTGCACTGAGCATATGCTGCACTTGTTTTGTGTACAGTCCCACAGAGTGTGCATACAAAGCAGCAAGGAGGGACAGATCTGAGGCAACTTGGCAGTAAATGTAGGCAATTAAGGAGCAGGTGAGAGGCTGAGACATCTTGCTGAAGGAAGCAAGCAGGTCGGTGGCATTGGGGATCAAAAAAAAGGCGTGATCCAAGGTGAGTTAATCAAATGCCAAATGCCTATTCTCCCCAGCTGGAGAGACTAAAATCTTCCCCAGATTTATCATACAGAACTAACCCAAACCCATCAAATATATATTATAAAGTGTATGCTGAACTGAATCCCAGTTATATTATTACTCATTAACTATTAATTGGATTGCCAGATCAACCTCGATCTTCAAGAACTCACAGACAGTAATTAAGGCATTGCTATTAGGGAAGCACAAGGCAAACCTACTAAATAATACAACACGTATGGAATAACAGATGCCCCGGACAGGTTTCATGTTATCTTAATGGATCAGTTTGTTTTTACATTGTGGGAAATGCGAAAAACACCCATCGCCTCTCCTGTGCGTTTAGCTCATTAGTCGAGAGAAAAGTAGACTTCTGTAGTCGATCATGACGGCACTCTTTTTTTATGGTCCACTATCATGCTGTTGTGAATAGAGATAATAATGTACTGCTTGCAGTGATGTGAATGCTTTCCTCGTGCAAGAGATTAGTATTAGTTCCCCTCATGGCTACGAATCATTAGGCTGGATGATGACATTTCATGGAATTAGCCATTCCGTGCGCGTATATACAGCACTGTCTGTTGAACCATTAGGCAGTCTCTTCTTATACGCAGGACCATCACTTGAGACCTTTCAAACCCTGCCATTACTTTTTTGCCAAAAGTGTATCATAGGTCCTCAATCTCCCGTGACCCCATATGCATAACACGCGGCCCGGGGCGGGGCCAGACCCGGAGGTTGGGAACCACGGCTCTAATGAGTGTGTGTGCTCGCCGGTGGGAGAGACTCAAAGAGGGTATGTCACGGCCTATGATTAGCATAATGACTCAAGCCATGGGGCAAATTAACACATAATGCGATACTGGAGCCGCTTTCATGTTCTGTTAAGTATCCCAGAAGATGTGTCTACATTACAACAGTCCTTTTCTTTTCATTGTTATTGTAACAACGGCGACTGGTTTGTATTCTATGGGGTGTTATTTTCATTACCGTGTGTTTTTACATTTGACATCTTCAAGGCATGCACACCCACACTCTACCCCTTCAAGTGCTGAAACGCGCGGCAGGGAATTCAACTCGCCTGTCAATTAGGGCAAAGTCACTTGTTGACATACTTTTAGGTATTTGTTTGAAGTGCTCTCCGCCAGGCGTGAGTGTGGTGCATCACAACGTGTGCGACGTGTCAGAAGCAGAAGGGCGCTGTCAAAACTGTCACTCAAAGAAACACATTCGCTGCCTCTTTATATTCCCGACACAGCCCCCCACCCCCCAGCCCCCCAGCCCCCCACTCGCACAGCGTCTGTTGATTGCCTGAGGAGGTCTTTTGAGCTCACCCTGGCATATACCTGGTGATAAGTTGCATCATATATCAGGGCAGGAGGTTTTATTTTCCCATTAATGTGACAGCACTTGAAGTCTTGGTGAGTAAGATGTATTTATAGAGGTTATTAGTAAGGCTCCTGTCAAAAGTTCCAGAGTATATGTGCACTGACTTCTTCATTAAAATTCCGAAAGCAGTTTTGACATCTGTGTATGCATGCACAGTACACAAAATATTTTTGGAATCTTTTTTTTATTTGTGTTCTTTATTTAGCTGTATTCATTGGCTTGCTAATGTATCTATTCATTCCTAAAGAGACTAGCATTTTTGGAACATGAATTTGAATGCTTAACGTGCATCCCCCTATACAATATTGCTGGTGTTGTAATTTCTATTTTCTGGATGCTGAACACTGACATTAAACTGACCTTTAACAGGTCAGGTGTGTGTGTGTGTGTGTGTGTGTGTGTGTGTGTGTGTGTGTGTGTGTGTGTGTGTGTGTGTGTGTGTGTGTGTGTGTGTGTGTGTGTGTGTGTGTGTGTGTGTGTGTGTGTGTGTGTGTGTGTGTGTGTGTGCGTGCGTGCGTGCGCATTTACACACGTTAATACCACAGACTGTAGCACAAGTGTGCAGTGTGAAAGACCAAAGTGTAGCTCAGTGTAACGGACCAACAAGAGTGTTTTTGTTTCAGCATGGTGAAATCAGTAGATCAAATTTCACAGAATAAATAGACATGCCTGCCATCCTCCATGCCACTGTCCTTAAACATGGAAATTATGTAAAAATGATAACAAATCTTTTATCTGTGTTGTTTAAAATATGCAGATGTCTAGCAATCTTGACGTGATTGCCATGCTTGTTGGCATTTTGAAATGTTTGTTGTCATTGCCGCCCGAGCTCAGCCTAAGTGCACCGCGGCACAAGAAGACATTTAATTGGGATGCTTGTTTTTGGGTATAATTGCCGTGGTTGCCTAGCGACATCAGCTGGCTCGATAATGCCGGGCCGCTATCTTGTCGCCGTTGTTGTTGTTGTTGTTGTTGTTTTCATTGTGCTGGAGAGAAGCATGCAGCGGTGTACAGCTGCAGTCACTTCGATCGGGTGTTTGAAAGAGCTGGGGCAGGGGAAGGGTTGTACCACGTGATACGTCTCGGGAGACGGGAGGAGCCTTCTGCATGGCTTACCGCAGGTTGGGCTGTTGTTGCTTCTTGGGTTTGTTGAGGACTTTAAGATTGTGTGTGTGTGTGTGTGTGTGTGTGTGTGTGTGTGTGTGTGTGTGTGTGTGTGTGTGTGTGTGTGTGTGTGTGTGAGATTGGGTATGTGTGTGTATGTTAAGGTCTGACAGCAGTACACCTTTTTTGAGTCCTCAATATGGCAGTATCACCAATACTGCATCCATAATGCATTCTGATGTACAAGCCCTATAGTAGAGAAGATATACTGTCTGTCAGACAGCAGGATGGCAACTTGGCCTCACTTTCTTTTTGCCTTCAGGCATTATCTGGAACACACACACACACACACACACACACACACACACACACACACACACACACACACACACACACACACACACACACACACACAGTCGCTTGCACCTTCCTCCTTCTCTTGCATATGTGGCCTATTTCCCATCTCAGGGTGTGTGTCCTACATTGTTCCAGCTCTTCGGGATATGAATAAAAGCACGATAAAGGTGATTACACGTCGGCTCGGAACCCGCGTGCGGGAAGACGGCGGCAGAACGGATGGAGGCAATTGGTTTGACTCTCTCCTTTTGAAATGGATGTTCTGTTTTTAAAAGGCTGTGTGTGTGTGTGTGTGTGTGTGTGTGTGTGTGTGTGTGTGTGTGTGTGTGTGTGTGTGTGTGTGTGTGTGTGTGTGTGTGTGTGTGTGTGTGTGTGTAAAACCCCGTTGAATCTCTGGCCTAATTAGGGTCCAGCGGGAGGCATAACAAGAGGGGGGAGCAGGGAATGATGCGCTGGGTGCTGCAAGGGCAAATCGCTTGTCTGGCAACCCTCTGAGATTAATAGTAATGGCGTGGGTGGGTCGCTGTGGGTGTGTCTGTGTATGTGAGTGCATGGTCGCCAAATGCGTGCTTAGGAGTTCATTGTGTTTTTCATTTTTCACGAGTCGACGCTGTGTGTGTGCGCCGCGCTCGGAACGAATTGGAGCGGGGCATTGTGTTTTTTTATTCGTTGATGATTGAGTCATTTAACGAGCCCCCCCCCCCATCTCTTAAACGGCGGTGTAGTCCAACCCCGCTCAGCGCCTCATTGTTTATTGAAAGCATCAAAGGGCCCCAGTGCTTTGATTTGATACGAGTCTATTCTGTGGATGCCGAACAACCAGAACTTAAAACGTGTTTTTTTGTTTTAAGTGCTTGCTGTGCAGAATACTTCTCCGAGGAACGGGGTGTGAAAGTGTCGCTGCTCGACATCAATTCCACCTGTCACAAACTGGTTCATGTCAATGAAAAAGAAAACGGGGGGTTCACGCAGAAGTCTTGAGTCAAAAGTTAGTCATGCTTTCCTTTTTTCTGAACCACCATAAATAATTGAAAACCCAGTGAAAGACATGCATGTCTGAATACATGTTGGATATTAGTAACGGAGCAGGAAATGTATGGGGTAGTGGAGTGTGTGAGTGCTGAAATAGAGACCATTAGGCTGCTGGAATAACACAAGAGACAGAATGACACAAAAAGAGAGAGCTGCCTTGAACCCAGGCTGCTAAGGTGAACCATACATGAAGACCCACTTTCCTTTCGGACACACACACACACACACACACACACACACACACACACACACACACACACACACACACACACACACACACACACACTGCGTGTCCTTCAAAGAAAGGATAATCTATCACAGTAGTAGTAGGGGCTCAGTGTGTATCAGTGCGAGTGGGTGAAAGAAAAAAACTGTGAGGTCACCCATATTTCCAGGCTGGTGTTTTGCGCTTCAACAGCCAAAAAATCCTATTAGTCGCGCTCCGCTCGTCGCTGGCGCTTGTATCTGCCACACTACCCTTTGTAGCCCAGTGTTAACGCAGAGATGGGGATTTATTAAATATTTCATATTTTGACCCTTATTTCCTGGAGGAAATGCAGGGTGGGGGTGGGGTCTGGGTGCTATAGAAAGCCTGGAGCATTAACAAAAGGCCTCCTTCTAAATAATAATGTGATATTAATGTGAGGCGTCACCAGGCACAGATGTGATACCGACCCCAGCAGTCGTTTTATCTGTTTTGGGGCGAATCCTTTCATGGAGGAAGAACAGAGGGAGACTTTTGACCCAGAGAATGGCATGGTCTTGTTAATTACATTTGGGTATTTTTTTTTATTTAACTGATTTATATTTCCAATGCAACTTCCAGTGAATTCAAACAAGGCATGTCCTGTTAGGTAGGATGTTGGGGTACTCTGCTCTAGAAGGCCAGAAGCTAGGTCTTACAGACATTTGGGACCGAACCCACTATCTCTTGGCTGGGAAGCAAACCCCATGGACACGGCACTATCCTGGCCCACTTCATAAAGGTATAAAGGCAGAGCCTGAGACGTTGTTATGAGAAGGAGTCTGTGTCTGTATGGGCTGCGGAAGGTGCACCTTACAGCCGGAAGGCGTCATTTCATGCTCAGAGTGCCAGGATTATCTCCCTTTGAGCGGGACAAAGCTCTGTATCAAGCTGTTTTCTACCCCGAGGATGAGTACTGCACAGAAACGGAATTACATTTCTCAAAATGTAGTTCAGGACAGGCCAACGGGCGGCTTAGGGTGTTTGACGTTTAACTCCCAGCCAAACCGTTCTGGGTTCAGACCCCTGTGTCCGCACTCTCCCTGTAGGCGCCCTAGAGCAAGATGCCTCGATGCCTATCTGCTCATTAATGACAGGTATCCAAAAATAATAACACTTTCAGTTGCCTTGCAAAATGAATAAAAATAAAAATGGTACAATTCGACTATGTGTCACTAGAGCTATCAAGAAATGATATAAAGTCGATTATTCAAACTCTTCAGAATCATTCTCAACCGCCCAACGTGGGAGGACTTCCGAGTCCCCGGCCCGCTCAGAGTCCAAACGGAGCTCCGCCTCTCCGAGTGTCCTTCAGAGGGGTGGGCGTTTCCTGCTGAACCACACCAGAGGCAAGCCTCGGAAGCCGCCTGTTAGCAGCAGTTGTTGTTTCAGATTGAATAATTTAGTCGTAGAAGGCGGCGGGGGGGGGGGGGTGTGCAGTTAGTGGTGGTGGTTCTCCGTCGTCCTCCCCCCCCCCCTCCCTCCAGCGACAGATGGCTCGGCCCGGGCAGAGAACCTGCTGCTGCCAGAACACTGCAACAGAATGTTGGACAACCCTCATCTCTCTCTCTTCCTCCCTCACTCTTTACACATCTCTCTCTCTCCTCCTCGCTCACTCTTTACACCTCTCTCTCTTCCTCTCTCACTCTTTACTCACCCCTCTTCCTCTCACTCTTTGCACGTCTCTCTCTTCCTCTCCCTCTTTGCACGTCTCTCTCTTCCTCTCACCCTTTACCCATCCCTCCTTTTCTCCCCATTCTCTCTCTCTCTGTCTCTCTCACAAAACATTCTATGTCTGAATGTTTTTCTGAATCGCTGTCCCGACTGCATTCATGACAAAGTGCGCCAACAAGATGCTTGTTGCTTTGGCAACAAAAACAACAACATTTGGCCTGTTGCAGTCACATTAAACGCACGTATGCACGGATGCATACGGTGGCATGACCTTGGGTACAGGTGCAGCACATTCCCCCCCTGCCGGGCATCTTTGTCGCATGGGGAGGGATGTTTGGAAGGTTTCCACATCGGTAGATCTTATACCCATCCACCCCCCCCCCCCCCCCCCCCCCAACTCTGTTAGACATGCCCTGTAGGCAGCAAGCGCATGAGTAAGTTGGTACCTGTGGGGGCGGGGGTTGATGGATGAAACCTGCAGCATCATGTGTGGCACTGCAGCGCTGGATCATCACAGTGTGGGTTGAGCTGGAAGCCACCGGTGCCTTAGCCTGCAAAGGTCTGCTTGTGCATAAAGCCTGGTGGATGATGGTTGTGTAGAAGTCAATGAGCCAACGCAAATGCATATTCTATCATGTTCCATCAGGCATTTTTAAAGTACTTCGGTTCATATCTCACTGGGGCAAACAGGCATTGCGTAAGACAATTCAAACTAAATCTGGCAACCAAGAACACATCATGACTGCTCAAATATATTTCAGTGGTCTCAATGTGCTCTTTAAACCAAAAAATAAAGAACACTTCTGACTCTCTCTCTCTGCCTCTGTCTCTATCTCTGTCTCTTTTCCTTCGCCTTCTCTTCCCTCTGTCTGTCTCTAATCCTTCTCTTCTCCTCCTCTTCTCTTCTATATCTTTGTCTCTTTCTTTCTCTCTTTCCCTTCTCTTCTGTTCTCCTCCTTCTCTTCTCTTCTATATCTTTGTCTTTCTTTCTCTCTTTCTCTTCATTTTCTCTTCGCCTCCCTCTCTTCTCTGTGTCTCTCTCTGTCTCACTCTCTTTCCCTTCTCTTCTCCTCCTTCTCTTCTCTGTGTCTCTCTCTGTCTCACTCTCTTTCCCTTCTCTTCTCCTCCTTCTCTTCTCTGTGTCTGTCTCTCTGTCAGAGCTGCCGGAGAACTGGACCGATACCAAGGAGACCCTGCTGGAGGGTATGGTGTTCAACGTCAAGTACCTGGGCATGACCCTGGTGGGCCAGCCCAAGGGGGAGGACATGGCCGCCACCGCCATACGCAGGATCGTTGCCACGGTGAGCTGTCCCCCCTGTCAGCAGTCCCCCATCGTCCGAGGGCCAGATGCCTCACTCTACCCTGCTCCTTACTGACGTGGTTCTAAAAAGTGTCACAGAAAAGTAATCTTTGCGTTTTATTCTGTACTATTTTTAGAATGAAGTGAAACACCCATAGTCATGCAGTAGTCTTTATTAAACAAGTTATTTTTATTATCATTTTTCACCTTTGTTCAATAAGTCTCATTGAGGTTGTGGCCACCTCCTGTCCAAGAGAGATCAGCTGCAGCACAAATCACAAAAAGTACATGACATGTACGAACAAATGACAGCAACATTATACAACGAAAAAAGGATTAAGATTAGAAGACGACAAAACGGGTAAATGGCAGAACAGCTATGTATGTTGGTAGACGGAGTCCCACTGCCTACCTTCTGCAGCTCTACTGCACCGAAGTAGAGTCAAGAGTTTGCCTCAAGTCCGCACTGCTCAGTGAAAGCAACAGAGCGTTTGAGTACACCTCCGGCCTGGCAGATTAGTTCCAGGTGTCTTAGGGCTCTGTATATGGACCGTGAGGTGTTTCTCCTCATTCCATTACTTACCGCCGTGTGGCCATTTGAGATAACAGATAATGCTGTTGTTCACCCATCCGTGGGAGGGCTAGAGAGTGTGAAAGCGCCACTATCAGTGCGTCGATGGTACACGTGCACTAGGACCGATCCCAAGAGCAGAACCCCCAACCAAGCGCCACCTTTTTCCTCGCCGGTCCATGACAGCGCATGGTGCGGTCTGATTATATTTGCTTTTATTACGTTATCCGTTCTTTAATTTGCTAGGGGTTTCCTGAAATATCTCATTTCATTTTCCCTTTTATTTGCTTTTTAATTGCGACCCAAATCAGTTTTGTTTCGTGAATAGCTTGAGGTTAAATTAGTTTAACCTCAAGCATTTACATCTGCCGTTTGGAAGATTTATCTTTGTATTTATCATGTCCCATTCTGTATCAATCACAACTATAAGCCTATTAGGATGTCCAAGGTTAACAGGCATAAATACCTCCTTGCGTCTTATAGAGAGATGACTCTCATGGACGGAATGGCTCATGTTGGTACGTTAAAGTATTGTTCGAACTCCCCTACGGATAGAAATACAAAAGAGCTTGTAAAGTTGCAATTGCTTGGGTGCTTTGTAAGAAGCAACGTGCGCTTACACGTTTCTATACCCCTGCGCTCTCAGAAAAACACACGCACACGCACACACACATACACACAGGCTTGTTCTTTATGCCCTGCGACTGCTGCCGTTTTACGCAGATAATGTTATGATATATTTTTATGAAAAAGTAATCTCACTTCAGTCCTCCACATGCTCATTTTGCTGTATTGTCAGTCCCTGCTTGTGTGTTGGGAGCACGGCAGAATGTTGCTGCTCCATCCCTACTTCACTCCCCAAGGCATTCAGGCTCCAGCAGTAAGACATGGCACCGTTTCTCTTGTCCTTGGAAAGTCCTCCTCCCCCCCTCACGCTCTCTCTCCCCTGCCACCTTTTTATGTCACTCTCTCATCCGTCAAACCTCCTGTCGATCCCTCTGCAATAAAACGAAAAACCCTGCAGCAACGAAAATCAAACAAGAAAACAAAACTGGAGCAAAAATATTTATGAAAAAACTGCCGGAAAATAAGTTCGAAAAACCATAGAAAAAAAACTGCCAGGAAAAAAACAGCACAAATCCCTAACACGCGCACGCGAGGTAAGGATTTGTGTTTTTTGTGATTTTGTTACACCACTTCCAAGTCCACACGTAACTAACGTCTCGCTGTGTCGCTTCGATGCCTTCTAAGGAATCAATTGATTGGACAGAGGAGAGCGTCAGCAGAACGGAAACGAAATGGGGGGGGGGGGGGGGGCGAGGGGGGGCGAGGAGGGTGAGGGGTGGGTTTCATCGAGTGGGGCTAATCAGTTTGGGGGGTTGAGGGGGGACTGAAAGTCAAGTTCCATTGTTCCCCCTCCAACCCCCCAGGGACCTGCTATCTCATAGCACGAGCTCAGCACATTCACCTGCTGCCAGTTTTACTGCACAAGACGCCTTCAGAAGGGGTGGGGTCGCCGGGGAAGGGAGGGGATGGAGGGGGTGGGGGTGGGAGGTGGGCGGCTTTGGGGCTACGCATACCTGCTCTCCTTTTTCCTTCAACAGCACAACCCCGGCGCATCCCCTTCCCCAGACAGATTTTTGCAGCATTTTGCAGTAATTTATTTATTTTTTTGGCCCGAATGAAATCCGTGATTAAAAGAATTTTCCCCCCCCCGCCTCTTCAAAGTAATGTCATCTCTGGCTTGACTTGAGTTGACAGGCTGCCCTTTTCGGCCTGAATCAATTGACACATTTCATGTTTGATGCGTGAAAGGGGTGTGCGTGTGTGTGTGTGTGTGTGTGTGTGTCTGTGTGACGTGCGAAGCAAAAAAACTCTGCGTGTGTGTGTGTGTTTTTACATGTATTTTCATCATCCACAGGCGAGAGCGAGTGCCAAGAAGTTTCGTAAAGTGACGCTGACGGTCTCTCCCAAAGGCATCGTCCTCACCGACACGGACACCACAGACCTCATAGAGGACGTCTCCATATACAGGTGAGACCACAGACCTCACAGAGGAGGTCTCCATATACAGGTGAGTCCACAGGCCTCATAGAGGACGTCTCCATATACAGGTGAGACCACAGACCTCATAGAGGAGGTCTCCATATACAGGTGAGTCCACAGGCCTCATAGAGGACGTCTCCTTATACAGGTGAGACACAGGGACCACCGACCCCATAGTGGACATCTCCATGTACAGGAGACACTGACTAACACTACATATTGGCTGTTTAGACGATGCAGTTTGTAATAAGCCATATATTTAGAAGCAAGTTTTAACCAGAAGCGACTTACACGTAACGGGTCATTATGGAGGAGATGGGGGGGTTAGCGCAAGTGGGACAATTTATTTTCACCTCAAAATATCTGTTTTAAAACAAATTATTGAAATTCAATAGTTTTGTTCACCCGTATTGCCAATTCCTTCCATATTACAGACAATCTTAATAGTTTCTTGGAAATGTGAAGACATGCCCTGCTAAGCAATGATGAGTAAGAGTTTAGGAGTCAATATGTCTTAATGATGACATATAGTTGTGTGTGACATTGGTTACCTCTCGTGACATATACATGATATACAGAGCTGTCAGGCAGCGGTCATTGTGAATGGAACGCTGTGGTAGATATCCTCCTAATGACCCAAGATATGGTGTTCCATTAAATAATAACCCTGTCAACAGTAGTCAGTCACTCAGTCAGTCAGTCAGTGAGTCAGTCAGTTAGTCACTGTAGCGCTCTGTCAACTCTGGTTCAATCTGGGCCACTGAGAAAAAGAAAAAAAGTGCTCTGCTGTTACTTGTAAGAATAGTGGGAGCAAACACATCTTGGTAGATCAGCGAGGGCGCCTCTTTGTTCTCTCGCTGTATAACTCGAATGATCAAACTCTGCTGGAGCCTACACTATAGGATTCCCCTTGAACATCGAGGTGTGCGTGCGTGCGTACGTGTGTGAGTGCGTGCGTGCGTGTGTGTCCGTGTGTGTGCGTGCCCGTACCCGTGCCAGTGTGTTTGCGTGTTTGTGGACCTTGGGGAGGATCACTGCTGCAGGACACGTTTCTGTGATATAGATTAGACTTCAATACAGTGAGGATTACAGTGTTGACAACATAGTGCTGGTTTGAACGATAATAGGTTTATGTGTGTGTGTGTGCGTGTGTGTGTGTGTGTTTGTGTGTGTGGCATTGAATATAGTAACATGAGAAAAAGTTGATGTGTGTGCGTGTGCTTGTATAGGTGCGTGTTGGGGTTTGTTTGGTGTGAGGTGCGTGATGTGAGGTGTGTGTGTCTGGTAAAGCCATTCAGAATAGTGTGTGTGTGTGTGTGTGTGTGTGTGTGTGTGTGTGTGTGTGTGTGTGTGTGTGTGTGTGTGTGTGTGTGTGTGTGTTCGTGTGTGTGTGTGTGCGCTAGGTCTTAATGAATTTTGTGAGGTGTGTGTGTGCGTCTGTGCATGCAGCTAAGCCATTTATGATAAGAAGGGTGTGTGTTCGTATGTGGGGTAGGTCTTAATGAATTTTCCTGTGAGGTGTGTGTGTGTGTTAGCGGCTAAGCTATTCAGAAAAATATGTGTGTGCGTGGGCGCCATTTCTGATCCACCTTATCAGTTCTAACAGACCATCAACGAGGGGCGTCGTCCACGCCCATTATCCTCTCTCTCTCTCTCTCTCTCTCTCTCTCTCTCTCTCTCTCTCTCTCTCTCTCTCTCTCTCTCTCTCTCTCTCTCTCTCTCTCTCTCTCTCTCTCTCTCTCTCTCTCTCTCTCTCTCTCTCTCTCTCTCTCTCTCTCTCTCTCTCTCTCTTCCCCCCCCAACAAAGTATGGACCCATTTATAGAGCTCTCAGGTTCATGAGGGCCCGGCCTGCTTACCGGTGTTGCCAGATTGGGCCAGATTTTTTTTCCGCCCAAACTGGCAACACTGGCTGCAGCGCGCTGTAGCCGGTGTTGCCAGATTGGGTGGGAAATCGGGCCCAATCTGGCAAAACTGCTGCTTGCTATTCCCAGGGCTTCAGGCTGGTAGTTCTTAAGCACCAAATATCTGAAACAAGCTTCGGGAACCTCTGAAGTTGCATCAACACTTAATCATTTTAAATCAGTATCGAAAACTTTTCTGCTTGCTGCAGATTTTTCATTTATGTAGGTCTGCACTGGTTTATTTACTATCTGACCTTCTTATGCCTTCTCCTTTGTGAGGTTTTGGCCTTTCTGCTTGTAAACTCTGCTGAATAAGTAAACGTGCCTCACCTTTATATAGGACAGTGATGGACAGCCACAGGAAGATTGGATGGACTAGGAGTTTGATTCAGTCTCACCTCAAGCACAGACACATCAATCACCTACATTGACACAGTGTTAGGATATCAGATATAGGATAGATGTAGCGATGAATAAAATCAGATGGGGGATGGATGGAGAGATCAATAGAATCAGACATGTGATGGATGGGCTATTAAAAAGAAAACATCTGATCAGACAGGGGGCATGGGGCCATGCATGGGTGAAGCTGTATGTGTGAGGGTGTGTGGGTGGAGGCCATGTGTGCCTATGCCCTAGCCTCGTCTACGTTCACACTCAGATGAACCCCTCTTCAGGGGGTTAGAGCTTATTATTGGACAGAAAACAAATGGGATGGATCCCCCCCCCCAACAACACGCACCCACGCACACGTACACACACATTCTTAATGTCTTCACGTCAACTGTGTGCAGTAATTCATGCAGGGAGACGCACTTCAGCGTGGTTTGACAACACACTAAGTCGGGCCCATCTGAGGTGTACTGTGACGGTGAGTATTGTTGAATGGGCCTTATTCACCGAGAGGCCATCTTGGCTGGCACCAATAAGGAGCTAGATGTCCACTAGGCCCATGGAACGCATTTTTAGGAAACTATGAATATGAATAGAGTACTCTGAATATTAACTGAGAGGCCAACATGAAGATCACTTCAATTGAACTTTGACCTATGTGATAATAGGATTGCACGCACACACAGGGCAGGCTAGCAGAGCCAGCATCTTGTAACTTATTTTTTTTCCCCCAATTATTAAAAGCAGCGTTACAGTGCGACCAACAGGATTAAAGAAAGCTCTGTCTGTCTCTCTCGCCCTCTAATCTATGAAGTGTATTTGTTTTTCTTCTTCAGTGTGTGTGTGTGTGTGTGTGTGTGTGTGTGTGTGTGTGTGTGTGTGTGTGTGTGTGTGTGTGTGTGTGTGTGTGTGTGGCTTTTTGAATAATGCATTCCATCACTGTCACTTCAGAGAGGAGCAGAAAAACAACAACAAACCTTCTTTGTTTGGTCGAAACTGAAAAAACAACAACAGGCACACGTTCCCAAAAAAATATCGATATCCTCCTCCATTTGGTTTCGCATCCTTCTACCGCAGTTCTGTGAGGTAGAAGGTTGCCTTTCTGAAATCTAAAACGGGGATTCAATAATGATTTCCCTTGGCTTTCAGTCACTCGTGTTCACTTTATGCAGTCAGGAGATCATAGCACACCACCCCCCCCCCTTCAGATTTGAGATCAAAGGGGCCCTCCTTTCACATGTTATGATGAATACCGGCTCGTGTTCCGTTCCACCAGCTGAGCTACAACTCCTGCTGTCCCACGTATCAATAATTCATGATATTTATTGATTTGAATAATTGCGTTTTAACTCGGGTCACCCGAAATTCCATTGAATGGGTGTCGGGTGTTAACGGAATCGCTGTTGTGTTTTGAACTGCTGCTTGTGTGTATGTTTTTATCTTCGGACAAACACACTTCATGAAATATTGCCACTAGAAATGAGGGGGAAACAAACTGTCAAACTGTAAATATTGTCTTTTTCTTTTTAATGGTTTGCAAAAAGTCACGTCTTAAAAGAGCAATTTTCTTCTCTTTCCTTTCCAAATGTCCTCGCTGTTCACACAACACATAGTTTATTCCCTCATTGATGCCCTGTTATAAGCTAAGTAACCCATATAAAGTTGGGCTCAAAATCCCCATTCATGCTAAACGTTTGCTCAGCAATCCGTTTAACAGCCACTCTTTAGTGACTTCATATTCATGACAACCCCGCCATGCTTTAATTTGATGTGGGTTAATGCATTTCATGCCCTGTGTGTAATATACCATTCAACAGTATATCCCTTCTCATACAACACATTTGAAATGTGACAGATTCTAGATTGGACCAAATTTGCAGATGCCAGCTGTACGATCTCATGGGCACTATTATATTGGTAATAATACATTTGAGGTTTGGCTTTCATAATCATTTAGGAATGAAGGCATAAACCATCACCTTGTTACAGCTGTAGATATTTGAGTCTGAAAGTTAATTTTTCAGTTGCAAAACACAGGCCATGTGGAGACTTATCATTTATGTTAAATGGTGACAGGCTCCTTGTTTTTATGTATGTGTCCATGTCTATACACTGCCATATATCAAATATAATTGATAAAATAAATCATTTGCAACTATAAGGCATTTCATGTAATGCCTTATAGTTGCAAGGCATTGTCTTGTACATAACCCTTAAGTCTATCAAGTCAATGTTATTTGTATACGAAAAAAGTTCCCAAGTTATATAACTTCAACAGCTAATGCTTAAATAGGTCCCCCTTTGCCCTATCTCTTATTTTGGGCTGGGATTATGAAAGCATTTTAAAAAGCTAACTTGACAGACATGGTTAAAAACAGATGTGTTAGAATGCATATTCAGATTCTATGTGGGTCAGGCATCCTACACACTGCGATCCAGCAGCATTTAATAATTCGACATATGAGGGCTGGCTGTGTCCCACCAGTGGCTTCATTAGAATATCTTACTTGATTCGTATTGAATATTTGAGTGTGGTTTGGGCACCAAACATGAATAGGGTCATTGAGTATGAGTGCTTCGGTATATCGATGAATATGACTAACTATGAATCACCGTTTTGATTATTTGCATGTGATTTGCAACCAACCAGGGCAGTTGAACTCCCAGTAGAATTAGTATGAAAATAACTATTATTTATACTGTGATAATGAGAAGCCAGACCACCTGTGTCTTGGATGCTTTGATGTTTTCTGTTTGTTTATTTTAAGTTGAATCTATATTAGTAATATTTAACCATTATTTTTAGAATGCCCTTTGATACATAATAATTCAAATCCTTATTACAGGGTGAGCAATTCTTTTTTGTAGCGCCTTTCCAGCTATTGATGCCATGACCTGTTTCCCTGTACAAAACTACAGAAAACGACCAAGTAAAACAATTTAACTTCTTCTGGTCTCAAAAGGGGGAGTTTTACAAACCGATTCAATACACCTAGGTTTCTGCCAAGGCCCCTTGTGATAGGAAGGGCAGTGATGGATAAAGATGGCGTCTCTTCTTCTCTGTGGGTTCAGTACACCTGCAGCTGGCCTGGCGGAGGAGGCCTTGTGGAGATTAGGTTTTCAGAATGCTATTGGACACGCAGACCGTCACGGCTGTCAGAGCGGCAATACACATAATTGGATTTATTTAACGGAAAGATATTAGATTCTCACAGTGGATATTGGGCATGGTTGCGTGTGAGTGGGTTTGTTTGTGTGTGCGTGTGTGTGTGTCGGGGGGGGGGGGGGGGTGAGGGGCTCTAATTTCAATTTGGCGCTGACTGTAAGCAACCAGATATGTCATAAAAAATCTTTCCTCCACCAAACATGATTAAAGACCGGTGGGCCGGTTTAGTGTTCATATTTGTTTATCCACGAGGCAGGGTAGTGTACTGGATAGGGTGTTTGTCGCCCCAGCTGAATGCTATTGGAGCTAATCCCTCAAGTCCACAACTGGCCTGCAGGCAACAGCCCTCCACGTTCTACTTTATCGCATGCATCTCAAATCACTAAGATGCTTTTGATAAGGTTGTCGGAGAAACACCTTAAATGAACTTGTCTGCCTTAATGGCGTGAACATAGTTCAGGCATATCTCTAGATTTGTTCTTGTCTCTAAACAGGGATTTGTGTGGGTTTCTGAAATGATTAACTTTCAAACGGTTGTCAATGAAAGCTGACGCATCAGCCCTTCAGGAGGCCAAAGTGGGACGGTTCTTCTGGTGCCGTCCATCTGTCCATCCTCCTTCAGCCTGCGTCCTATCCATAACCTCTCCCCACAGCTTGTTCTGAATATATTTGCTCCTGGATATAGTAATGCAACAGGCTGTGCATGCTAATTACTAATGCTTGTGGAGTTCTTATCGTTTATCCCTGATTATTATGCGTTGAGAGGTTTAGATCACGCCATGAATTTCCTGTCTAGTGGTAATGATAAAGTACACATTATTATCCTACTTTATCATTGCTGGATACTGAGTCGTGATCCGATGTAATTATTGGTTCTCGTCATATGATAAAGTAAAGACTGTTTGTTGGATCCAATAAAAACATCATATTTTATCGGTTGACATGATTAATGGCTCACATTTATCTGTGCCAAGAAAATGCTAATCAAGTTATTTTTCCTAGCTCTTTAATAATCATTTTTTTGTTAAGTTAATATTTTTTTAACTACTATGATACTCCGATAAACCCTCCTATCTGAACCGGTAATCGGAAGTCCTTAATGTGTCTATACAATGGATTTCTGATCTAGCCCCTCTGTGCCTTCTATCCCCCGCTGCTCCAGAATCTCCTACTGCACTGCAGATAAAACTCAGGACAAGGTGTTTGCCTACGTCTCTCAGAGTCCGTTTAACGAAACCTTGGAGTGCCACGCCTTCCTCTGCCAGAAGAGGAAGATTGTAAGTGTTCTAGCATGATGCATGTTTTTATAATTACTCACTATACAAAAGGGTCTGAGGTCAAAAAAATATGTTCCATTTATTTTAATGGTTTATTGCGCCATCTGGTGGAACTAGGGCTTTACTGTCTTTGAGCTCCTTGCGTTTGTTTCTATCGATCGTTTCTAAAACGATTCAACCCTTATTTTTCCTATAAATTTAAAATAACATGGTTGAAATTGTGGCATCCAAACCGCCTGCTTTACCTGATAACATATTGGCAATGATAACACATTTAGGACAAATTAACTAAAACCAATGTAACAAAACCACGCCCTCCTCCCCCTCTCCCTCTTTCTGTGTTGCGGCATCCAGGCTCAGGCTGTGACGCTAACCGTAGCCCAGGCTTTTAAAGTGGCCCTCGATCTGTGGGAAGTCGCTCAGGAAGGTGCGTACCACCACTTAAAGGACCCCTGTTTTACCACCAGGTGTGATTCTGAATAATGATTGAAAGACACTTTATAATGAACCCTATGATATGATCCCAAGTGGGCGTGGCAACGCAGATGTAACAATAGATCGATCAGCTTACAAGTTCATACAGTCTGTTGTTGAGTACAGGCTGGAAGGTAGTGGTTTGAAATTACTTTTAATGGCTGCCTTATCACCCCTGGTTCTGCAAGCAGGTTTCTTTCAGGAGTTGACATTTAAACCTGTTAAATTATGAATGTGAGACAATGGTTTATAATTAACACCTGTGCTATGGGAGGGTGATGCTAAGCTGTGTGAATGCAGACAGAGTAGCTTCAGAATCCACAAACGGATCAGTTACGTCTGCCGCAGTAGCTCATCAGGCACAGCGGGCTGTCTGGATGGTTCCATCCCCTGCTCCTCCTAGCTGAAGGTTGAGGTGTCTGAGCTGGATGTGTGTTTGAATCTATGAGAGAGAGAGAGAGAGAGAGAGAGAGAGAGAGAGAGAGAGAGAGAGAGAGAGAGAGAGAGAGAGAGAGAGAGAGAGAGAGAGAGAGAGAGAGAGAGAGAGAGAGAGAGAGAGAGAGAGAGAGAGAGAGAGAGAGAGAGAGAGAGAGAGAGAGAGAGAGAGAGAGAGAGGATTCTTAATAGAATGAAAACGCTCCAAAGACCAAATGTCTGTTTTCTTGAGAAGAATCTGCTTCAGTCTGATCGCGAGCACTGTCCTGTTTCTGCCCTGTTTGTTGTGCGTAGGCAAAAGCAAGAAGGCCAGAACATGCTGTTCCTGTCCAGCCCGTGATGCCGCCATGGCGCCGTCAGAACCCCACTGTGTTTCAGCAGGTAGGCCCCCTGTTGTTGTTGTTGTTGTTGTCACCGCAATCTGCACAAGACATACGGAAAGAAAAAATCAATCGCCACAATGACAAAAGCTACACAAGGAGGGATGGGTTGTTTGTAGGTTGGCTTCTGTAGAAAATAGCGATTAAAGGTGCCTACCTTCCACCACAGTGGAAAATGCTGCTGAATAAATTGTCTGTTTTAATTACATTTCGAGGCTCGCTAATGACTTAACCCTTTGCGGGCACGGTGGTAAAAGTTAATGCAGTTACGACCTTGGAATAATCTCTAGGTAGGTGGTGCGTATCTGTAAGACATGCATTTTTTCCCACACTATTTATACTGCCATGCTCTCATTCGGGTATTGCTGCACAGGTTTTCTCACACACACACACACACTCTGTCTGTCTGTCTGTCTGTCTCTGTCTCTGTCTCTGTCTCTGTCTCTGCCTCTGTCTCTCTCTGTGTGTCTCTCTCTGTCTCTCTCTGTGTGTCTCTCTCTTTCTATCTCTGTGTTTCTCTCTCTCTCTCCCCCCTCTGTGTGTCTCTCTCTCAGACCCAGAGAACATCAAACCAGCCGGTCTCGAGGAGAGAATTCGCCGGCCATTCTTCTCCGCCTCGCTCAGTCTGCTCTCACCACGTAGCAACCCTGCACGGCGACGGCCAATCAAACACGACTCCTGGGTATGTAGGGCAGAACAGGAGCCTCTGGGGCAGGGGCTTGGTCCGGACCCAGAGTTCCTTGCTTCTAGGGATTGTGTCTCATTTCACAGTCCAGGTGTGGGGGGGGGGGGGGGGGGGGTAGTTGGTAGTTGTTAAGGGTGTTGGACTCTCAACGCGGAAGGTTCTGGGTTTGATCCCCAATACTCCCTGTAGACATCCTGACCCCTGCCTGCTCAATGATGACATGCATCTCAATGCACCGCTGGTTGTTTTGGTTGAAAGAATCAGAAAATGATGAACAGTACTTATGGGTGGCTGGAACTACCTACATGGCTATTCTTGAGGTTTTTTTCCTTTTGTATGTATTTTATTTATTCTATATATAGAGAGATCTGTAGAGATCTATAAAAAGATCCGTTTGTGCTTACTAATGACCTTGAACAAAGCACTTTCACATATGTGAAGTTAACACACCCAGTGGAAAATGCTGCTGGGTTTTCTTTGCTTGGATGTCATGTCTATTTTGCTATTACTAAATATATCACATTTAATTTCCTGGTTACAGTTTAAAACTCTATCAATTGTAATTTTTCATTCTTACTATTAATAGTAAAGTTAACTTATGACTTGTAAAGTATTGTTTCTGCATGTACAACTGCACACCACAAGGTGGCGCCATATATCCTTTCAATTCACCTACTCCCCTCAATCTCCCGAACATGGTGCGGCGTAAGGTAGTGTAGTTTAAAACTCCTTCGGGACAATGTGCTCTGATTAAGCCCGAGCTCATCAGTTGGATCGTACATGCGTGTACAGCCTCCTCATCAGTCTCTCCATTGATTTGTATTCATTTTTAAATTAATATTCCTTTCATGTGTGCTTGGTTGCCGAAGAAGAAGCAGACGCACTTCTTTTCAATGCCTAGCAATGAGACCCGGGCCTCTGCTGTTTCATTCTAGAATGCTAGTCAGCGGTCTATATCTCGATCAATGCACTTTTCTCAAGCGCAGTGATGGAACATCGCCGTGGAAACAGCGTGTGAAGTATCGATTCAACGTTGAAGCGAAGACGTTTCTCCTTGAAACACTTTCGGCAGCCCCATTTGACGGATGTTTCAGTGGTGCAGGGAGACGGTGCTCACCATGAGAGACACGAGATGTTTGGCCCTGAAGGGAAGGGCCAATAATGCAAATAACTTATTGTACATTATTTGCATTTATAATTGGCCACAAGAAAACGTCACGTGAATAATTAATCTTAATATTTATCTTATCCAGTAGTAGTAATATTTTTCATCATAAAAATCACTTAATTGTTTCCTTGTGATGTATTTTATTTGTTATTTCTAACATTTCTTTGTTGCTTTAAAGTGCAAACTAAATAAAGTTTGATGGTGATTGTTGTTTGTGTCCCACAGGACGTGGAGGACGGCCTTGAAGATGCATTCTCAAGGTAGAGTATGTGAGAATGTAGTAATGTGTATGTGTGTTATTCTAGGAAATAAAAGCTTACAACTCCCCAAAGACTACCCAGAGCAGTCTGTAGATATACAGTGCAAACTCATTTAATATTTTTTATATTGGAAAATATATTCAATAATTTCTACAGGCTGACATTTAATTTCTCATGTGTTTAAGTCAGTATTAGATTAAACAGTTTTTGGTCATTTGGCGTTTTTCCAGTTTCAAAGGCTTTATGATTGAAAGCCTATTTTCCAATATTTTATGCCGTTGATTTCTTATCTTACACACTGGCAAGTAACGATTTAAAACGTTGTCATTGTATGACATAAGGTGGTTTGACTTATTTGAAGAGCGTAATTATCTGTAAATATATCAACCACAAAATAAATGTCCTCTCGTCTGCAAATACAGATTAAACCTTCGACCACCTGAATCATGATGAAGTACAGTATCGCTGTATACCTTTTCAATATCACTGTGTAAATATTTCTCTAAACATTAAACCACCCACTTGATACTAATCGTAGAGGACCGCTAACCTACTCTTGAGATTTGTCTTCAACATTCACCGTGCTCTTCTGATAAATGATGAATGTCCAATTCCCTAGCACCTGCAAAACCCCAGAGTCACGCACGCACGCACGCACGCACGCACGCACGCACGCACGCACGCACGCACGCACGCACGCACGCACGCACGCACGCACGCACGCGCACACACACACACACACAGTGGGTGTATTGCAATCTAGCTTTCATTTGCCTGGCTCAGTCATATTGGCAGGGAGGACAACACCTGTTGTAGTGAATGTTATGCAATCACGAGCATTGATTTGGCAGCTCTGGCAATGTGTTTATATCTAATATGTGTGTATAGATCACATTTTGTGGCTCCTTATCGTTGCATAATAATAAATTCTCATAACCGAAATCGAATCCAGAAAAGAAAAACGATGCAGGCTTCTTTGAATAAACAGATTATATAAAGGTTAACATCTAACCATTTAAAAGCCTTTCAAAACAAACGTGCTACAGGTTTTCAATAAAGCATGATTCTGCGCTGCAATCAGCTGTTTCCAGAAGCACCTTCTCCACCATAGAAGGATTGTATGTGATTTTATAGTGAAGGATGTTATTTAACTCTAATAAACACAATATATATGTGCTGTGATTATGTATATCCTGATTTGTATGTGGTGACAACTCATGAATATGCTTGGAGGCGGGCGTACACAAATTCATATATAGAGCAAAATGCCACGCACACATATACCAAGGTTATAATCGTTCCCGAAGACTTACGAAAATTAGGTTGGGGAAGGATTAGTTAGTAACTGGTACCATAGTATGTGCTGTCAACTCATCCTGCAACTCATGCATTTATAGTCACATTTTATAAATTCAGCTGAGAGTGATTTCCATTGAAAATGGAGAGAAACGCATGAATCAAATTTAATGTTATTTTCCTCTGAACACTCCCCCATCGCACGCCTCCATTTGGTCCCCAGAGACACATGCACATACACACGCACACACACACGCACGCACACACACACACACACCCATACAAGCACACCCGCAGTCAATGGGATGCAGTGAAGAACATCTTGTTTGTTGCTCTCTCATCATGCACTGCAGTAAACCACCAAGTAACAAACGTATTGGACGTAAACAATCCTATCCTTCCAGATTGATTTTTTTTTGTCATTTTTAATCATATTCTGAATATGAGGTTTTAAGCAGCTTAGAAGGGAACCTAAGACTGTTGGAAGTGATTTCGAGAAATTTGAATACGAGCCTGCTGTTACTCTTTTTTTGCATTACATTATTGTAATTAAATAAATGGTATTTGTATACCCTTGTGGTACCAACACTCAATATTCTTATATTGTTCCTTCCTTCCTTCCTTCCTTCCTTCCTTCCTTCCTTCCTTCCTTCCTTCCTTCCTTCCTTCCTTCCTATCTATATACACACCTACCTTACAGCAGCATGGATGTAGAGGAGTTAGACAACAGTAAATGAGGTGAGAGTGTGTGTGTTTATGTGCACGCGTGTGTCCAAACTGCATGCTGTAGTCCAACATGTGTCATGAAAACTCTTATTTTGTTCATATCATGGTCCCAGCCCCCTCTACTTAACATTGTTAGTACACATTTTTCCTCTTCTCTCCGCTGTCTAATGATTTAACCAGTGATATCTTTTGGCCGTGTGGCCTGTTGCCGCGGTGCTATGAAGAACCAACATGGCGGAACAGCATTGTCACCTTTTTCCAGGATTCTCTGTATTCAAGCTTTACCACGAGTCTATCCCGATGTATTTCTCCAACCTCACTAACAATACCATCGGCAAGGGGCTCCCCAGCGTGGCGCCTGACCTCGGCTGTCCGATGCGCTACAGTGAGCCGAGCGAGGGAAGCCTCTAGGACTCCGCCCCGCCCTGCTCCGTTATATTTATAGTACCAATATTTTAATGGGGGTCGTCACGCTATGCTTATCTTGTAACAGAGGAGAATGCGTGTCTTGTTAAAAAAAGAACAAAACGTCAACAATATCAACTCTGCTTCTGCAAATAAAAAACTATCGCGGGATAGTCGGACTGCTGACGCCATCGGTCCGGGATCGTCGTTGTCCGTCGGCGGTATTCCGAAAAATGACGTCAACGGCCCAGCACTTAATTATAGAGAGAGTTAGAGAGGAGGGTATGAGAGAGAGAGGAGGACAGGGCAGGATTCGAACCCGGGTCGCTGAGTTTAGGACTGAGCCTATGTGGTACGCGCTCCCACCGGTGGGCCACCGGGGTGCCCCCACGGTCCAACTTGTGGCCACGAATCAAGCACTACTCTCTTAGTAGTGCTGGAAAATGGGCGTGTTGGTTTTACTTTGATGAAGACTTGAGCCGTCTGGGAACAAAGGAAGCCACCCTGGAAACGAGAATCAAAGTCAGGGAGAATCCCTGCATCACAAGCATTGAGGCTGGTGCCACACTATACATTCACTTTGAAGTAGTTCCCCTTTGTCTTTACTGTGTGTGTGTGTGTGTGTGTGTGTGTGTGTGTGTGTGTGTGTGTGTGTGTGTGTGTGTGTGTGTGTGTGTGTGTGTGTGTGTGTGTGTGTGTGTGTGTGTCCGACATACCGTGTAAGAGCCAGAGAACAACAGTTTGAAAAATCGACTTCCTTTCCTGAGTGCATATATACCCTGTTCGATAGTCAGCCAGTGATTGTGTTGTTTGACCTGCCTAACCAATCACAATGCTGGCCTTGTCTCTGTTGTCTGTTCATTAATGTCCTGATTGGCAGTCAGAGCAGGGACCTATAGGTTAAACCCTCTGACTTCAGACCACTCCCCATCCATCACGGTAATCTAGTCGACATCATCTTTCTTACCGTTCTCTCTCTCTCTGTCTCTGTCTGTCTCTCTCTCTCTGTCTCTGCCTGTCTCTCTCTCCCGGTCCCTTCACAGACTGGCTTCACGCCAACAGCCTCTGACAGTCTGGTCGTGCGTTTGAAACCAGAACCTTTTTGGTTGGGAGCCCAACACCGGAACCAATAGACTGGCATGGCCCCAGTCCAGAGAAACATGGACACAACTGAACTCCTGCCATACGCAACTTCCTGCACACACAGTGCAACAACAGACCACGTTAGGCCCAACATAAGACACCACTCAAAGATAAATCGGCCTTCATGATAAGAAATGTCTTATTTTTTTTCAATAATCAAACACCAATCCAGCCGTCAGTCATTAAGTATTTGTAAAGCTATTCTTGTTATCCATGTTTACTTTGTTCAAACTATGACTTTATTACTCTTTTTCAACTTCAACTATCCATGGACAACTGTCCACTGTTCTCTCCTCAAGCACATGTGTTATCTAATGCACTGTTGAAATCTGTTGAACGGTGGAAGATGCTCTCACAGTCACTGGACACAGTTCATGATTGTGTTATGGGTTTATATTTTGTGTTATTATTATGAGTATTCTGCTGTTTGCCAAGAACAAGAGGGCGGTTGTGTAATGAAATTGTAGAACCTTTGTGTTCTTTGTGTTGGTGGTGTGTTGGCGATTTGAGTTTAGAAATATATAAGTGTGTGACTAACAGGCAGAATGATGTGAAAGCAAAGCATACAGTCAAGTTAAACCAATATAGCTGAGGGATGTCATTTCTGAAAGGTTCATATACATCTTAAGCTTAGCATAGAATCAGTGACATTAAATATATTTTATAACACCAATATCAACTTATTTAAAATATCTTGTTTGTTTATTGATAAACAAACATTTAAAATCACACTTTCAAAAATCGGCATCATAGATTAAATCGTAGGTCATTTTATAGTTTTTTGTGTCCATTTACTGTCCCTATCCAAACGGTCTCCATTAATACTGAATACATCAGCCAACTAATGCAACAAAGAGTTGCACTTATACTTCTACAGCATTCATTATTAAAAAAACAGTCAGTTGAAATGTCAAATCAGCACTCATTTGTCTAATGGTATTCAATTAACGTCTATAAAGGTTATAAATCAAAACAACTAAATTGTTTCCCTATTTTCTCTGTCTCTAGAACTTTATCAAATTACTTGCCTCTAAATAGAATGATACTGTTGAACATGCTGGGTAATTTAAGGGGTTGTAGAAATATATAATTACAGCGTTGGAGATAAAAATCCCACACTATTTGCATATGCTGTATTTTTTCAATATGTGTATTTTTATTTATGTACATATTATAGCATTGTAAGTAGTCTGAATACAATCAGGGTTATACTTTTTCTACCAACATTTATTACTCTTGTAAATAAAAACGTGAATGCCTGTTTTTTTCATTTGGTTATACAGTTAATAATTATGTTATGAACTATTTTCTTCTCAAATTGTATTATGGGTTATGGGTTATAGAATATTGGGGCCTGTGTGTCGCTGTCATGACACCCACTACTAGAATAATTGGATGGCTTATCAGGTTAGACCATGGGGCTTAATTGCATTTCATTTCTGCGCCATTGGAAATGCCAGAGAGAGCGAGAGAGAGCAAGAGAGAAAGAGAGAGACGATAGGGTGGGAGACCACCACCACTGTCTTCACATTCAGGAGCCCTGTTGAATTATAATGAGGACTTGGGAATGTGTGGGATTCCGGATTCTTTTTTGTTGGTATCGTTATGAGATTTGCCTGAATTCTATTTTAATTTCTTTACTATTTTGGTATCATCTAACTTGTTTTTGTCTCAAAATTTGCTCTATGATCTTTTTTATGGGGGGGGGGGATATTATTGAATCACTATCATTTAAGTTTTTTTATTTACAGTTAATGCCTGGATATCAATATTGTCTAGTTTGGTTTTATCGATATACTAAAGACTTCCAACTAACCCACACAACTCGTTGAAGAAAGATAGGTTAAGGCAGTGAAATAAGTAGTACACACATTTCAACAAAATCATTGGATATTGTAAAACTTTTTTATTTTGTCCAACTTCTTTCCGGAGACAAAAACTCAGATGTCATTTTATATTCTGAAAAAATTATCTATTTTTCTTGTTTAAGAGTTCATTACTTGCATATTTGTTTACTTAAATATATGTAAATGAGTTATATTCAAATTGCATCTGTTTTCCTTTAGATGCAGTACAAATCAATATTAGGAAACACCAATGCAAAGTCAAGAAAAGCAAATACATATTGGGTAACAATGTAGCTATAGTAACGAGTTAAAATGTTTATATTTCTTAATCATCTTGGCTAACCAACAGAACAATGTTGTCGTTTGTCAAAGAGGGTGCTTGATATTGGTTACCTATGCAATTGTTGGATATGTCAAATATTATGAGAGCAGTTTGTGAATAAAACATATTTAGTTGATGTACAGACAGAATAATCTCTGTTTTTGTCAGTCAAAGCTTGGATATAGTCATCGCGTTTTTGAAGGTCTTATATTTTACCATTTAAACATCAACGAATCAAAATGTATCATTCGTGGGACTGTCAAAGGGAAGAGGGCTATTTTCGTGAAGATTAATGTAGTTATATCTAGATGGACTTGATTTATTAATAAATATAACTTCATTGCACTTACACCAACACTGATGCTAAATGGAACAATGCATTGTGTTGTTTTGCATAACTAATAATAAATAGGTTAATTAGCATTCAATCAAGAAAATAACAGTAATTCATTGTTACATCAAAGGCTGAATTGAACACGTATATGTATTAGCACTCACTTACTTTACTTGGCCTTGTCATCCTGCATAGGGCAGCTTCATTTCAGTATTATGTGCCATTAGGTTTTATTCCCTATATAAGAGTAGATGGATGCCCTCAGCAAACATCTTTGATTGTAAATTTGACCAAGTTGTGGAGTCCCTGGGAAAGATCTGGTTCAGGTAAATCCTAGTGGTGCAATCAGCAGTAGCCCTCAGCAGAAAGTGTCCTCCTGTGTACATAAAATATTCCACGAGTACTGCCCTTTCATTTATTTTCCGTAAACATTTTCCTTGCAAAAAGCTTACAGCGAGGTACAAACGGAGGCTGAAAATTATCTTTAAGTGTAATAATGGAACACACGGAGGATAAGCAAGACGTTTAAAGTGGTTTGCTTTCCTATTCAATACACATACATTATTTTCTCTCCACACAATGCCGAAGTCACATCTAATTTATTTTGACTGTGCTTTTAACAAGCAATTTCCTGTCAAAGTATTAGTCAGTATGAAAAAAGCAAACATAGGATTAACAAGATACAGACGACTGGCACACAGAAGTTATTATCTGGTTGTTATGCTTTAGGCCTACACCCTCCCACTGCCTAAATACAAAGGAAGGACATTCTGGACAAAACCCCTGGATGTGAATCTCAAGTCTCTGAAAATATGTCTTGCAAACACAAGAGGAGAGGGAAACGTAATAAAACATAAAATATGTATTAAACACCAAAAGAGGTCGGCAGACATTTCACGTCTGAATTTCTGCATACGAAAAGCTGAAGTACTATTCAGGACCAACGGCTGCAGGTTAAATTGTCATCTGAAAATGGAGTAAATCAATCGTTGCCTCAAAATAGGCCCAATGGCAGCAAGCCAATCTGAGAAACAATAGTTGAGTGAGTGGGGGAGGCAGATATAACATTCCCTGAATGCAGATAGACTGTTGACTGATGTGTTACGGAGATCTGGTTTCGGCATTGATAAAGGATTCCTAGAGTACTTCATACGGAATTAACTATTTAGTAGACACTTTCATCCATAGCAGGTAGGGTTTGGGGCATAAGATGCCTGTGGACATCCAATCCCCCTGGAGACACTGGGGATCAAACCCAGAACATATGAGGAATGGAACCCACCTTCTGTGCTCATGCTTCATGGTCATGGAAGATCCAAACACCAGCCTTCTTGTTGTTGTGGTATTGGAGGGGAATAATACACATGTCTCTGGGCTACATATAGATTGGGATGTTTCGTCAAACTTCAGTGGATCAGCAACAGTAACTGTGTTGCTGCAGTCTGAAGCACACACCTGAGACACACTGGTATAGATGCATTGCAGGGAAAGGATCCTTCCTCCTGCCTTTAAGTTTTTTCCTGTTCAGTCAAGCGTGGATCCCTCTGTGGATTGTTGCATCTACCAATTGAAGCATTTTGTTGTTTATTTCCTCCTCCATTCTGTTATGTATTGCCTCATCTATCACACGGGTTCCTAACCTTTTTTGGCCTGTCACAATAATATCTTAAATTCTGCAGAATATACTCAAATGTCTCCCATTTATTGGAATCTGATCTCCACACGTTTCAGCTCATTGAATTATGCTTACTGTCGAGTCTTCACCTCAAATGTTTTTGAGGATATTTGTGGTCAGAATAATTGTTTATTTTTAGCACCATTTGTCTAAAATGGTTCTCAAATTCATCTTTTGTAAAAAATGTTTTAAGGAGCTATAGCTCTGCAGGAGCTCAATTGTTCATTAACTCCTGGCCTCTATAAATATCTATTGATAGTCAACTCCCTTCCTTTCTACTTATTATTCTTCCTTGTCTCAAGTTTCCCTGTAAATGAAGAACTATTTTCACATGCAGGTCGGCAGCTACCAGTGGAATTGCTTGGTGTCACCTTGATGTCGATGTGACCAAAATAGATTTCTGGGTCGCAGGCTTGTTGTGTCAGTGGATTCATGCCTTCAAAAGCATTACAGTAGTAATGATAATAGAACCCATGATGAAGACATGATGACACGGACAACATTTATTATGATGATTATGGTGATAATAGGATTGGATACAGAACACCATACAAGAAACCCTGCACTAATTCCGTCTATTCTAATTCAGGAACATTTATTTGGTTAGGGGGCAAATTGTCAAGTATCAAAGTCAAATTTGTCAGCTGTGGCCCTGGATGTCGGATTGAATTACTAATTTTGTATTCATTAGAGACTCGTTAATTGCTAAATGGCTGTTAAGCATGAAGCAGACATGGCTAACACACCAGTCAGGAGTTAAGAACCATTTTACAATCCAGTTAAACAAAGAGTGAGAAAAGCTAAACCCTTATGAGACTGCAGACTGAAACTAACCCTCCATCCAACCTGGCTCCCACAAAGGCACTCCTAGACTCCAGACTCTTTCATGAAATTCTCAGTGGACTGAACTTAAACATCTATTTCAGTTAATTTAATTTAATTTTAATTTAATATTCTTTACTTTGTTCTCTATATATAGCATTCCGAAGAAAGGGAGATCTGTCAAGTATTGTGTGCATATAATATTTACACATCTTCACTTCAGCAGACACTTTTATCCAAAGAGACCTAGTGAAATCTGATCAATGTGGTGTAATGGGCCAGCCTTGCTCCTACATGGATGGATTGCAGACATAAGGGATTGAACTCCGGGCCTTTCAGCTGGGAGTTGAACAGCCTGGAGCCACTGCTCTATAACACGTCTTCCATAGGTGGTTATGGTCTTCAAAAAATGTAGGCGCAAAGCTGGCCCCTTACTCCAAATTGATCAGATTTCACTTGGTCTCTTTAGATTGAAGTGTCTGCTGAAGTGATGAAAAAAAAGTAGCAAATATGCACACGAGGGCTCTGCTCCTTGACAGATCCTGCTTTCCTCTGAATGATATATATATATAGAGAGTCCAGTTCAGTCCACTGAGTATCTCATAAATAGTTATAGTTTATATGACTGTATAATAATTGTCATTCTTTTTTTAAGGTTGTTGAGCTTATAAACGAAAAAACCCACTGTAACGCATTTTCATTTTTGAAGCATGAAGTTTATTTTCGTGAACAAATAGGTACGCAATGATAGCTTTTCACAACTCATCCCGTCATCGCCCACATCACTTTTGATTACAAAAAAATATAAAAGATGCACTATATACACACTATAGCAGCCATTCATCTCATAAACGTATCACATCTTAAGCATACCAATATATGCATACAAAGTTGTATGTTTCTTTAAACCCAATTTATTTTAGTACCACCATGTTCATATTTGCGAAATGGTTCACAGTCAAGAAAGAAATTATTGAGATTCTTTTAAATGATTCTTCGGATAACTATTCAGCACCATGCAATGAAAGAGCAGCTACTCCATCATGGGTTCCACTTCTACTGCTGCTGCGCCTGACACACACTGAAAATGAAGTTCCTAAATGAGTGAGAGTGTTCTTGTTGCCTAAAACCACTGTCACCAATTTAAAATTCAATGCAATCTTGATACTTCAGTCGTTGGAAAATCATCATCCAATCAATAAATTCATAACATTAAAAAATGTATATTCCTCATCAATACTAATCAAATTGCAATTTAACTCATGGTATCTGCAAAACAAGTTGCAGCATGCAACTGCTTATTGATAAATGAGAGAAAATTCAGTTATTATAGTCTGTACAGACAGGATCTTTGTTTTGTATTGTATTGCATTTGAGAAATATAACAAAACATTGACATAGTACTAGAATTCCTAATTATTTCAGAGATTAGCCAATAGTCACTCACATACTGTTACAGAAATAGTTTGTAACAATTATTCGGAACAATGCCTTATAGATATATTGTATGTATCTATATTTAAAATACAATATCTATTACAAAATATATAGACTGGCTTCCCCAGAGATGATTAATGGGCATTTTTATGTTGCATTGACATACCAAAAATCTGGTACAGAACATGTCTTATCACACTTCTAGGAACATTGTAGTAGAGCTACCAGAATATGTGTGTGTGGTGTATGTGTGTGTTGATGGTAGGGGAACACAGAGGGTTAAGGTTAAGGGATTTTAGCATCTGCTGTCATTCATGTACAACTTATGGGCATGCATCGCGTGTCTTTCAAACTTGGCACGACACCGTATATCTGACATCTCCATCTATTTTTAAGCCTCAATGGCTTCAAAACATCATCTAAGCCAAATCCAGTTTTTGTATTTCCTTCTCGTCCCTGGCAATCGTGAGAATGTGCTGTCGATGAAGGTGAAAGCGTTGTTACTGTGGAGTTTTTTCATCGCTGCTCAAACGTCGATGATGTTGATCGATGGCACGGATGGATGAAACTGCAAAAGATGGAATAGAAACCAGATCAGTCATTGTGTTGTTTATTTGGCCATCTTTAGAAAGCCATGCACTGTCACAGTAGTGATTTATGTGGTTTTAGCTGAGAAAGCGTACCTTAGAACAACAAACAAGTCCAATATATGTAATGTTAAACCAATTTAAGTACTGTATAGTCTGGGTATTGCCATAATTGCTTGGTAAGTTTGACGTGGTAATCAAATTAGTTGAATATCTGAATCATATTTTATTAAGCCAAGAGCTAGAATAGAAGAAAATGACTTGAATACGAATACAATGTAGTTTCTGCATATTGATATCCTGTTTAACAGTTCAAACTATTTATTGCCTCTCATGTTTGTGTTATTTAATATCACCGAAATTTTCCTCCCCATGGGATCTGAATGCAATGATAAGCCCATAGTAGAATTCAAAACCCAGTGGAAATTAAATAAATGACCAGCAGTTTGTACTTCTTGTTTTTCTCTTTCCTTTGCCATGCCTTGTCTCTCCTTGTCTGCTAAGCCTATTGTGCACACAAGCCGCCATCAAACACACAGACTTCGATCTGTCTTCACAAGGTTGTGTTTTTGTGAAAAGCAGCGGATCAATCGCGTGTAAAGGCTGGCGTGAAAAACCTTTTCATTTCCGTCGTATCTTTCTCTATTTTTTTACAAATGTTCAAAGTAAAAAAAAAATGCTGGCAAATGCATGGCATTACTATTCACAGTTTAACGTTTTTTTTTCCTGACTGCCGTTCAAACACACGTTGTTATGAGCTGTGCTTAAGCCAAACAGAAATATCTTCTGGCACCAACATTTGCATCATCTTTGCCATTAGTTTGTATTGCTCATATTGTGGAGTTTTCTGTCTAAAGAAATCCTATCAAACTTGATCCAATTACCAAATTAAATTTGGCCTTTTATTTGTATACATTTTTACCACATTCAAATCTATTTTTGCAAAAACAATAATGAATAACAACAGGTATCCACAGATATACTGTGAATACCTAATAAGCACAATGGATTGCGATGAAAGCCGACGTAGAAGTCTGACAACAGACTCCCCCCCCGCCGTTGCGTTCATCCATCGTTGCGTTCATCCATCAAAGAAAAACAAAAAATAAGAAGCAATTGAGCCTGATCTGCCTTTCTGTTTTGCTGGTTGAAAAAGAATAAGGTTGAGTTTGTTTTTGGATAAATTGTTTGAAAAACAAAAACGATTGAAACAAAAGCTAAACAGATTTAATTTAGATTAAGTTGTTTGTTGAAGAGGCCTGAAAGTCAAGCATTTCATCACCATTCCTGACTGTTTCTGGTTGTTCCATATTGACATGACAACAGTGTTCATATTCATATTAATATTGTGTGTATAACATAATGGATACACTATATAAGTAAAGTACTGCATTACAGCTCAGAATGAAGGGAGTACATGGAAGAGCAACATGAAGGCCTAGCATTGTTATGGTGAGGGCTGTAGCACTAGCCTAGCCTGGCCTTGGTTACCTAGCATGAGTAGCATAGCATCATTTGCCTTGCTTCGGTAGCCTAGCATCAGTAGCCTAGCCTTGTTAGACTAGCATCAGAAGGCTCCCACCTTGCTGCTCAGCATCATTAGTGACAGTGGCAGTTTAATACTGTCACTAGCCTTACATCGGTAGCCTAGCATCATTAGCCTCGCCTCGGTAGCCTAGGATCAGTAGCCTAGCATCATAAGCCTACTGTCACTAGCTTACATCAGTAGCTTAGCATCATTAGCCTGGCCTCGGTAGGTACCCCAGCGTCAGTAGGCCCCCACCTTGCTCCTCAGCAGGCCGCCACTGTGGTGCTCTGGGGTGCTGTGCTCGGAGGACGGCTTTGCCTTCTCCTTGCTGTTGCTTGAGTCGTTGTCCTTGATGATGTCATACTGCCGGCAGAACAGCGCGATGACCGCTGCAGGGAGAGGAGACAGAAATTATTCTGTTCATAACACACCCACGGATGAATGCACGCATACAGTTACAGACACGTATTGTACATTCATACACAGTATACCCATGCATACGTGCTGTATTTGTAGATGCCAAGCATGTGCACTTAGACATGAACACTTACCACACACACACACACACGCACACGCACACGCACACACACACCTTGATGTTCCATTAGTAGTTTGCTACTCTAGTCCACATTGTCTATCTACTCTTCATTCCAATCCACACCTTATCAATGACATCCCTGAAATGCTTGGATCACTTCAAGTGCCTTCATGGAACACACAACTCACACTTACTGGAGAGCATAAATGTGAACTGATACACAAAGTCATTTCCATGCAGACTGAATGCTGAATGTGGCTGTTTGTAGAAAAGGTTCCATTGAAAGCTTCTTTGCTTTCAAAGACTGTAATGCTATTTATTATGGAAAAATTAATGAGAAATAAACCTGAGTTGTAATCCTGTACTTTTTTCTAGCGTGTTGAGCGCATCATAATGTACTTCCTTTCACATTAAAAGGAATGACTCGGCTGTAATATTTGCACATGGCCAATGCAGCACAGAGAACAGATTGTCTGTCCAGTCTATTTACGCAGGTATTTATCACTGCCAGGTTCCCTGATGACGCTATGGGACACATTAACAAGACCATTCGTCAACAACGACCAATTCAAAGTCCCCAGAAAGTCAGGACGAACTAACGGTGTGAAAAAAAGATGAGGAATGTTTCCCCAAGAGCCATTTTCTATTGCTATATAACCAACTACATGCAACATCAATAGATATTGTACTCGTAGGGCTCTTTTCCTGCTAACGTTGATATTATTATCGATCGCTACATATGGGTTGATATTGAATTCAACGTTTAGGGGCTGGAGAACATAAACAGGAGCCTGGGAACCTGGCTGGGAATCTGAGAGCTCATGTTTTATTTGCTCAGGCAGATGGCCGGTCCCCCCTCCAGTTCAGACAGGTTCTTATCTGAATGTCCTGGGTCAGACCAATCTCAACCGTTTATCTACCGGTATATTGGGCGGGTTTGATATGATGATTTGATGACTAAGATTCCTGCCGTTTTGGTCTACTTCCGACGGGATTTAATTGACCAAAACAGCACTCAACGCTGCATCAGGGGATCACTGTCGCCTTGCATCATGGCATCATGGCTGCCGCCGCCGTCAGTGTGTATGAATGGGTAAATGTTAGGCAATATTGTAAAGCGCTTTGGGTGGCCTCTGGTTACAAAAAATCACTATATAAATAGTCCATTTACCATCACACTTTTCGTTGCTCTGGTTGGTTGAACATCTTTCCAATTTCTTCCAGAGGCAATTTGGTCTGCAACGGTTGATACCACTCCTCCGACATCGAAAATAAACCCTGAGAGGTTTTCAACTTGTGCACTGGTCAGGCAATGTCTGGCTGCATAAACAGACCTACCTGCCCACATGAGTAGAACCACCACTATGATGATCATCTCTCCAGTCTGGAGATGTCTGGGCCTGTCCAGTCCCTGCACCGTTGGATCATCTAGCAGAGAGAACAGGAAGGTCAAGAAGGTCAAGGGTGAAGGTTAGGGTCAACGCAACGGTAAATACACCGTAACATAGGCAAATGAATGCATTGTTTTGCCCCATTTTGCATAACACTGTGAAACACTGAAACACTGGCAGTTTCAGACACAACGATGACTCGCAATAACGACCGTTTCACGATTCATTGCTAAACAGTGTCCAAAGAAAAGTTACTCCCAAAACATTTAAATGATTCCAAGATGGAGGCGGGCATTGGTATGTACAAGCCCAATAGTGCGCCATTCTATACCATATATGGTATATAAAGAGACAGTCCTCTTCAAAACAAACATGCACATATACATATATATATATATATATATATATATATACATATATATATGTGCATGTTTGTTTTGAAGAGGACTGTTTATATATATGTTTATATATATATATACATATATATATATATATATATAAACATATAAACATGCACGCACCCACGCACGCAGGGATTTACACAAATTAGTTGCACTTTATTCAGCTAAAGGCTCCCAGCAGTGGACGGCATTGTGTTGAACCCCCGCCGCCATGGACCACGGACGTCTTGCCAAGCAATAGCAGGATCCTCTCATCAGGAGCCAGCAGGATGTGATGCTGGGGCGTACCGATCCATCACGGCATTAATCCCGCTGTAAGAGCTTTGACTATCGGCCTCCTTCCACCCTCAAACAATCTCTTTAAACCTGCGCGGCTGGATCTCCTCCAGCCGGACACTCTTCCCGATTAGGGCCCCCCCCCCCCCACTGAGTGGATCTGAGGGTCCGGATGCTGCTCCGGAGTCCGGGAGCGCCAGACAGCCCTCCCTGGTGTCAGGGGGTTGGGGGGGCAGTTGTGATGTGGGAATTGATTGGTTTACTTTGGTGGTCATTGTGTGTGTGTGTGTGTGTGTGTGTGTGTGTGTGGTGTGTGTGTGGTGTGTGTGTGTGTGTGTGTGTGTGTGTGTGTGTGTGCATGTGTTTGTGCATGTGTTTGTGTGGTTGTGGGTGTGTCCGTGTGCATGTTTACTTTGGTGGTAATTGTGTGTGTGTGTGTGTGTGTGTGTGTGTGTGTGTGTGTGTATGTGTGTGTGTGTCCGTATGCATGTTTATTCAGATATAACTTGGCGGTGAGGGGAGACTTGGTTCTATCAAGAGCATTATGTCTCACCCATACCTTGTTTTAAAGGACTTGTATCTGATTTGTTTTGGGAGCTGCTTTGCTATAAGGAATAGGAAGAAGCTTTATCCATCCTGGTGTTTTTGTTCATTGCTGATGTCAGCAGCCTTATGGTTTCCTTAATTATCACAGTTGGATGCCGCCGGCATAAATAATACTGCACATGGTACAAATAATACTGCACATGGTACAAATACCCCTTTTTTTATTGTGTAAGGCTCTGCCGTTGGTACTTTTCATTCATTAACCGAGATGAGCATGCAATTCAATAGGAATTGATACGAGAGCAAGCAAGCTAAATTAAGCGATTATTCATAAAGGGAAGGGATGCTTTTATTTAGCTTTCATGTGTGGAAGGAATTTCCAATTGACCCGACATATACACGCACAGCTGAGAGTGATGCTGCATATTTAATACCAGAAACTGCACTTAGTGATTCTGTCTGATGTGTTGCTCCTGGTAGATGAGCCATATGGTGTTGCACCGATGCAGTGGTTACCTTAATTAGTCTGACGGCTTCCCTGGGGCTCGAATCCCCTGAGTGGGATGTATTACTGTGATCTGAGCAAAGGTGGGGAAGCCTGTTGCAACAAACCAGGTGTTCCAGGAAGGCATACCAAAGACACAATTACCGGCTAATCTGTGCCTGTGTTTTATCTCATTAAAACATCTATTTTTTTCTTTAAATATAAATATAATACTAATCTTCTGTGGTTCATTTTTTTGTTTACTATTGTTTATATACTATAGTTCAGAATAAAACAAAAACAAATGATAAGTCAATTTGACAAGTGTACAACCAGAGTGTGTTTTTGCCTGCATAGAGGAGAGGCTGAGTTCCCACTACGGGGTTGACTAGCCACCCTGGCAGCCCTGAAGTCTCACACACTAATTGAGTCTTAGGGGATCCCTCCTCCTCCTTCATCTTATTGTGTTTGACAGCCAAGACCACCCGCAATCTAAAAATATCAACATATTCTTACATGGAATGTGGGGCTGTGGGCCGCATTTATGACATTGAACAATGATCAGTTTGAAGAAAACTGAATATGTACAACATAATTCACAGATTTTTGTGCCTAAGAGTCTGGCTGAAGCTTGTTGTGGCCACACTGTCCCTCACACAAAGATGGTGTCCTGCTCGTGAATCTTTCATGACTCGCTCATCACGTATTGATGGATTTTCTGTTTAATTTTGCAAAAACCTCAGACAGAAATCCCACACATTCTCATAACTTAGAGAAATGCACTGAATATTGTATGTCTAGCAAGCTGCTTATCTCCCACACAGAATGAAAAGCAAAGGGGTGATAATAGGTTTTTGCCCACTTTTGTTTCTCTTAATCATTTGCCATAACTGTACATCCAAACACCATCACAGCCTTGTGTTTTGACAGGCGGGCAAAGCCAACAAATGCATTCTTAAAGATGAAGGTTTACTTTTCAAACTACAACTTCAACTAGGACTGACAGGGAAATCGATCCTGCCCTTCCATTAGCCAGCCCTTGTTAGCATTCACATGAGTCTGCTACGGCTTTTCATCAAGCTTCTTCGACTCTGTAATCGCATAGATAAAGGGGCATTGTATTGTATGGAATACAGGCAGTATTTATTTCACGTCAACCATAGAGGTCTCTAATACACGTTGTAAACCAATGTACTTTGAGCTATGCTTGGCTGCAGCAAAGGCGATGGCTCCATTGTGCCCTGGCAGACTTGATTCAAAAGGTCCTCTTTTTTATAGGTCTACAGTGGGTCGATGATCGAGAACGAGAAAGGTAGTTAAACTGAAAAGTGACATTAAATGAGAGCTGCGGGCTACTTTTAAGTGAGGCTCAGGTTGAATCGAGGTATAAAGTTGTTCCGGAGCAGAATGTGAAATCCTGCCCCTGGCATATTCCCTCCCTCTCTCCCTCTCTATCTCCAGAGATGTAAGCTCTCTGGGCACCCATCTCTCCAAGTAATAAAGTCATTTGCTTTGGATACCACGGGTTTACAGCGGTAATGTGGGGAGTTAGTGGGCAAACTGCTGTACACAAGGGTCTGCTGTGGAGGAAAAGCAGTGAAAAGGGTTGGGTTACTCTCACAATGTTGTGATTGGTAAACAGGGCTGCTACTTTACACATCACGTACTTTAAGGTAACAAGAGATCTTCATGCATCATACAGACAGGTTGTGTCTATATGCACCAAAGTCAGTTAACATTCTTCCCCAGGCCCATTCCAACCTAGCATTAGTTTCTAATGAGGGAAAAGGATAAGCTTTACCCATGATGACGTGCACTGTTTATAGAAGCTATATAACGTTATAGTTTCAGTTTTTTATTCTCATTTTCCAAAGCGTGTTTTAGGATGAACCCAATTCTAGATGTGCCTCAGAACTCTGGAGTGAATGCTGATCTTATTTAACTCTTTAAGTCTTTTTTTATATCTAAGGTAATGATTGGGAGATTAAATGTATCATATTTGAATTAATATTAAGTTGTTTGTTGTATTAAAAACCTATATCATTTTTGAGTTACAAAGTTAAGAGAATACAATGTTCTGCAGCCATGCAGAGAAAAGTGAAGACATATCATACCAATATGAACTCTGTTATAGCCTCCATGTGACGGGGACCTTCACAGGCACAGACAAAGTCATTTCCATAATAAAATAGCTGTGGGAAACAATGATAAGCGGGGGAATTACCAGAGAAAGAGGGAATCGTAATATTCTCCAAATTGGGACACTGTTAAAGGTTCTTTCTGAACTCAGGGAAAGTTGTTGGAAATAGAAAGTAACCGAAACAATATCTCACTAATGAGGTGCCCCGTCTGGGCTGTATCCCTGACCTACTTGCACAGCTTCAGACAAGATACAAAACTCTGCGGAGCTAATGGTATATCTTAATCTTATCTTTCTTTCTCTTGGTAATGTTTGCCTCAACTACTTAAAACCTTCAACATTTGAGGAAACTACATTTAAATGAACTTTGAAAAAATGTAGCTTCATTGATTGTCTAAAAAAAGGTTTTAATCCCAAACCAGGTGAGGAGAAACATCAATCATTCACTAGCATCAGCACTTTCCACATTCACAACATGGAGGTCTCTGTAGAAAGCCTTAAGAGCAGAAATGTCGCGTCAGGATAAGGGGCCGGCGTCCCTTAAGCCAAACCTCACATTCGCTGCCAACGCCGCCGTTTTCCCGCTTGTATATCAATTTTTAGGCTTTAGCCATGGCTCACATGTCAAGAAGATTAGCCTGGGGGTAGAGGGGGTAGAGGGGGTGGGGGGTTGGACAAAGAGGGCCGGCGAAGGAGGCGGCTGGGGTCTGAATCCTCCGCACACACAGAAAATAAAGTCGTCTGGAGACGGCTCTTCAGCTCATACACAACAAATAGAGTCACTCAGCCTTGCTTTTCTCCATTGGTCACGGGCTTCACATCTCACCCAGCACTACTCCAGACAAAGCTAAGAGAACCCTATTGGAAGAGAGAGAGTGCATTTGCCCGGGTTTCCTGATATTATCCGTCCCACCCTCTCCTCCTCCTACCCCCCCCCCCACCCCCCCCCCCCCCCCCCCCTGCAAGCACTTATCCTCCTGGCCTGGTCCTCCACCTCACTGTGGCTCATTTTGAATGTCATTGAGCTTTAAAAGCCAGGCTTGGGCTTCATCAGCACAGGCTAGGATAGTGCAGGGCCCCACTGAGACAGACTACTGGAAGTGGAAGGGGTAGACACCTGTCTCTGTAGCCTGAGGAAAAATAGATCTTTCTGCCAGGCTCCACAAGGATAAAGTGTTGCTTTATATAACATCATGAAAAGATTGTTTCTTTTAAGGAATCGTGTGCAAACATAGCCAACATCGCCTTCATAGCTTGAATTTGAAATGTAGTTGAAGCTCAGTGTTTAATATCGAAATTGAGACTATTTTTTAGTGAAGTACCATGGCAACTATTTTTAATAGGATGTTATCATGTAGGGTAAAGCTGCAAAAGTGACACACTGACTGCATGATTCAATGAACTTGTATTAAAACTTGTTTGCTTTCTGGATTATGACATCCACTGATCTGCTCCGTCACATTTTGGCAGCAAAAGTAACCAGTGAACATATCATGACAGTCAAAACTAGGTCTCACAACTTTCACAAACATCTTCACCTTCGGGAGGTCTTTGCAACCTTTGAAGTTAACTTACAGATATCTATAGCAGTTAGAGATCCACAAGAGGGACATGACACGTGTTTGTGTGTGTGTGTGTGTGTGTGTGTGTGTGTGTGTGTGTGTGTGTGTGGTGTGTGTGTGTGTGTGTGTGTGTGTGTGTGTGTGTGTGTGTGTGTGTGTGTGTGTGTGCGCGCGCGTATGTGCTTGCACGCCTGCACTATTATGTGTGTGCATGCCTCCATGTCTGTGCGTGAAAAATTCATAGACTACGGGAAAAGCCCAGGCGTACCAACTATAAATATCAGTATCATCCAGAATACAGTGTGCTCTACTCATGCAGCAGCTCTCAGGAGCACCACCCCCTACCCTGGTTGGAGCTGTTGGACGGGAAGAGGTCCGACTTCTTGAGGGTGCGGAAGTGGACCTTCTTGCTGGCCTGGCTCTCCCCGTACAGGCCTATAGACTGGACCTGGATGATGTACTCCGTCTCCTCGTCCAGGTCCCAGAGCACGCAGGCCCGGCTGGTGGTGTTCACCTCGCGGATAAAGCGCTGCGTGTGGCCCTCCTGCCTCTGGAGAGGTGAAGGGTGTAGAAGACGGGAGTCAGAATCCATGGATAGACCAGTGGTTCTCCACGACTGGGACTCGGACCCCACATCGCCTGATGCAGATGCAGGCCCAGGGGGAGAATCCTGGTTTATATGCTAGAGTGGTTCTGACGCTGCCTTTTTGGAGTAAAATAGAATAGTGATTGAAATGGTTTGGAAAGGTATCTTTAAAGGTCCTGCGATAACGAACAGACTAACAGCCCCACTTGCCCATGGCTAGGAATGCCTCATGAGTCCAAGCCACGGGCAAAAACGACTACAAACCACTTCACTGTGGAGAGGCGTTCACTGGGATGTGTCTGGAGGCGGATGCAAGACCAATTCAAGCAGTTGTTGGTTTCACAAAAATAAAATAGGGACACTATCCAAAATAGGTTGGGTACCACTTGGATTGATGTATGTCTAGATGTATGTATGCATACATTAATGAAGGGCTGAACATATATATTAATTAATTATTCTACAGTGAGTGCAGAGGAGAGGGAGTGGAAGATTAAGCACAGATTAATTCAGGTCTCATGGACCACGACCACGGAACCAACAGCTCTGTGCCACTCGGCTGGGTGCGTTTCCTCACAGACATATGCTCACAGTCCCCAGGCTGTATCTCAGCTGACCTTCAGATGGCATTGAGACCGTACAAGCCCTAATACTGTACACCCTCCGCCCATTGACGTGCGGAACACTACCTCCCTTACTCGCAAGCTCTCTCTCTCTCTCTCTCTGCCCATCCATTTGAGTGGCTTCAGGCCAGATGTCCGTGTGATCTTGTTTGACTGCGGGTCGCTAATCAGATAATAATGATGCTCCCTCGAACCATGAATCACATATTATCGCAGCGAAGGATTGTGCTTTCAACAAAGGTGCAGAGAATGGTTACTCTTAATCAATAATTCATTGCACTTTTTTTCTTTTTCTCTAGACTAAGAGATACTCTTAAAGCTGCAGTAGGTATTATTATTATTGTTTGAAAACCTTTTTCTCAAACATTTCTAAACCTGGACACACTGACTTGTGACTGAGATTCATAGTCCAGCGTAGTAGCAGTGCAGAGATTTTCCAATCCTCAAGTTTCACAGCAAGGGAAACTTGCAGTGATCACCGGGAGGGAAACACCAAACCATCTGATAATACACCTCACTCAAGACTTCCCTCTTTCAGAATTGATTGAATGAGATCATGGCTTGCATTTGCTTTTACTTACTTGTTGGGAAATCGAGAAGCCGATGATCACATCTCCTTCCGGGACCTCCCAGCTTACGGTTGCTGAGTCGGCTCTCAGGTGGGTGACGGACACGTTGACGGGAGCAGGGGGGCGGTCTTTGGGAAGAGCAGAACGCATGTGATTGGCCCATTTGGTTATTGTCAAAGCGAGAAGGACTTGCCACACATTAAGTGGCAAGTGCTTCTGTATCGTTACGTCGTCGGACCTCCGCCTGCCAACAAAGTTGTGCCTTCAGCCATTATACAGCTTTATTAAACCAGTTAATCTACTCGCTCAATATTGTGTTTAATGTACTATGCCAATTGATGTCTATTTAATATGATAGCACATAATGTGCATACATAAATCGGAGGGGAACTAAAACGTTATTATTCAACATTCTGATTGAAGTACTTGAGGTTTCACTGCCCATTCACCTGTAGTACCTCACCTTTATGCCCAATAGTCTCCTGGCTTCCTTGAGTGCGATGCTTAACCCGACCTGCTTATTATTGATATGTATCATAAAGTATCCGATAGCCACTCTGGATAAAAGCTGGTCACCCGAATTGTAGCACTGTAGTGTCAGAGACTATGTTCCAAGTCCATCATAGATGCTCCGTGAGATATTATCTGATGCCGTTCCCTGTGATATAGGATAAAGTGGTTCCTTTCTATTCGCATCACACTTCGCACCCAGGGGACCGAAAGCATCCTTTTAGCTCATCTCCGTTCTCGAGACGACCGCCAGAAACCGCCTCCCCCCCCCCATGCACACTTCAAGAAGCAAAACGGAGCTATACCCCCACAAGTCACGCCCTTCAATGTGTTAAGACGTTGCCGTCACCGTTTTCCATTACTGTCCACGTGCCGTGGAGATGTGGCCGTCTCCCTATGATGGAGTGAGTCTGTGTCCAGCCTCCTCCGCTCTTATTTTAAACAGTGGTTCTTAATTAAACACCCACAGCTCTCGGGCATTGGAAATTAAACTGCCTCTCTACACATCTTTTTTCAAGATATCTGTGCACGTTAAATAAATTGTTCGTCCTTTATCTCTACACTGTAAATGAATTTGTCTATGTCTTATCTTTACACGTCAATGCAATCGTATAATCTTATAATCCTTTGCCCTGGGATTATTGATCATCCCCTACTGTGATGCAACCAAACACAGTTCGACTGCAACACCACCAACAATTGAGAAACAATTACCATTTCTCTGGCTCCCTGTGTCTCCCCCTATGCTTCCAACACCTGCGTTGGGGGGGCTATTTTGGAATCTAATCAAGGTGCCAGATCCACGTCCACAACCTTCCACCCGCTTCCTCCTCCACCACTTTCTCCTCCATCCTAGCCATCGATCATGATTTGGTCTCCATTGGACAAGCTTATTACAGAGCGCACGTGTGGGGGGTGGGGGGGCATGAGGGGTTGGAACATGGGGTTGACAGATCCAATAGAGTTCCTCTGCCCAACCGCACCCCCGCCCCCATTAGACTGGCTGCCACCCAGCGGTTGGTAGTATCCTACTGGGGAAGGTAGCTGGGATTGGATTGAGGGAGGGGGGGAGAATATGGGAGGGCAGGGAGTTTAACCTGAGGGAGGCGGCGTCGTGGTAGTGGTGGGGGGGCGGAGTGGGGATGGGCACAGACAGAGATTTTGTCTTTGCCGGTGCTGTAATGGACTTGGCCCGATGTTACAGAAAAGTAACAGATGCAGAGTGGAGATGGAGCGGGAGGGAGTGTGAGGGAGGGGGGGGATAAGCCTCGCTCTGAGAGGAGAGCGCAGCTGTGTTTCGTTCCAAGTGGAGGAACTGTAAAAAGCAAGTAGTTGTATGTATGTATCTGTCTACTGTCTATCTATGTTTAGAATTCCATAAACAGTATATCCTCAAATCTATCCAAGGTTGCTGAATCCATGAAATTGCTATTCAATCTGAAATTTCTATCGAACCAAATTCTGTCTGCAAGTGTCACACCATTAGTTCCTGTTCTATCTCTCCTGGGGTTATAAACCTTGTAGACTCCCCGTTCTCAATATCAAGGGGTTATAAACCTCAGTGACTTCCTGTTCTATCTCTCAGGGGGTTATAATCCTCACTGACTTCCTGTTCTACCTCTCAGGGGGTTAGAAACGGCACTGATTTCCTGTTTGACATCTTTGAGGTAGGTTGTTAACTGATGACAGGCTCACATTTTCTTCAGATATTGGTACAGAAGGAAAAGGGTGTCGATAATGGCAATACTACTGTTTCACACTAGTCTGTAAAAAATATGGATGCATTGTACAGCCAATGAGATCTCAAATAAAGTCTGTCCATTTGTTTTGACCAGAACCACAGCTCAGCTATCTCTGCTAGATAACGACCAGACGACAACACTGTCTGAAAGTATTGGGCATTACTCTGAGCAGTACAAACTGTCCTCCTCAGATAATTAAACTCTTTTTAATTACATTTTTCTACAGAGAATGACCCCAATCATTTGGTCTTTCAATTTTTTCTCCTTATTCATCGAAACATTTAAATATTCTATTACAATATGACTGTTTCTCATTCAGTGTAATGAAATGATATTTTTATCCAGAACGACGATACGAAGGGTTAGGTAATCTTGCTCAAGGACGCCTAGAGGTAGACATTGGGAATCAAACCCAGTCCCTTGTGGCTGGGAGTCGAACAGCCTACCCAAACCATTACACTGTACTGTCCCCAGTATGGTATAAAGATCTAGACGAGTACTAAATGTTTGTACCATGTTGGTACAAACATTTTATACCAACATGTGCATAAAGAGTAGATTGGAGAGGCTGTGCAGTTTCTACTCCTAAACCTCAAGTAAATAAAAATGTTGATGCCCCCCCCCCCCCATTTAAACTGAGAGGAATTCAACATTTGCTTCCGGGCCAATGTGCTTGAAATGGCTTCGCTCAGGAGGAAACAGTTATGCAACATCTTAAGTATGCGCTAGGTCAGGTCGTTGGAACGTTCAAGCGCTAACTCTTTTTGCGCTTCGATGTCTTTCTCTCTCTCTCTCTCCATCTCTCAGCCTCTCTCTCTGTACTTCTCCCTCTCTCTCTACCAGCCCAACAGACCAGCACATTAGCTCCCTTCCTCCATCCATCTGTAGCGTGAGGGCCCACCGGGGCCAACCCCAGCTAGAAGTAACAGGAAGAGTGCTGTGGTTGTAAAGTCATGCGAATGGATAACGCAATGTTTAGCTGCAGATGAACCCCCACGGGGCGCAGAAATCTGAGGGCGGTTGTCTTCTTGATGAATGGCGATTTGTATGAAGTGAATGATGTCACGTATACTTTGGCTGTAAAAAACAAAGCGAGAAATAAATGATGAAATGTGTCCGAAGAGTTTGAGAGACTTAACCTGTAGGAAAAGTTCCTTGGATAGATGGAGCTGAGACTTCGCTAAGCTACTTTGTGGCATAAAAGTGCACCAGAAAAAGCCATTATTACTAAGAGGATGAATTTGATTTCAAAACGTCAAAACGGCTACACTTTACATCATGCTGCATCGCGCTATTTCGGGTGATATTTAGCTGCCATTTTATTCCTCTTTGGGACCGGTGTAAATTTCACCCCTTTCTCAGTTAATTGCATTTGGAGAAGCTTTCCTTTCCTGGCTTAATGAAGAAGCTATATCTACACAATGGCTCACCTGACGAGGCAGAATTGTAGGTTTTAATGTATTAACTTGGACCGGGCGTTGTACACTTAATGCAATATGGCATCAGTTGATTTATTGTGAGTGTTATCATTTACCTTCTGCCAAGGAAATTAGCAATACTTCAATGCTGAGTCGATCAAGAGAATATAGCTGTCTTGCATTAATCTATGCTCTAAAGGCTGCTGGGTAAAGTTGCTAACCTGTCCATGCCTTAATACACATGAAAACATAAGCAAAAAAGAAACTGCTGAAACTTTTGCCTTTAACCGACACCAACTCCTTTTTATAATGTTTACTGTGTGGTTGGTAGGTTGCATGGCAAACTAATCCGATATATCCTGTATAATGATCCAAGCTTCTGGGGCATTCGTATCTATTGTTGCACACTGAAGGGGGCTTTGGTATATCTGCCCTTCGAGGCCTTTGGGTGCAGCAAAAAAAGGCTGGCGTTGGCTTCTAAGTAGCGCGCTTCGTTTTTTTATCTCTGCCTTAACACAGTGAACCCCCCCCCCCAGCACCCATGGGTTTTCTCATTTCTGTTGCGATGCCTCCATTGGGCCCCCATGTCAGGATTAAACAAACCAGACCCCCTTGCCTCCCTCTTTTATTTAGCATACGGAGCTATATAAAGCTCATGGTGGAAGCTCCATGGGCGCTGAGCGAGTCTGGTGTCTCTGCTCTGCTCACTGGTAATAATGCAGATGAACGAGCCGCAGCCAGGCCTCGTAGGAGAGATACGTCATACAGACCTTGATATGCGCATGTGTTATCATCATAGGGAGTTGCCGTGTCTTTGTGCATGCATGTTATTGTCTATTTTCTATCAGTCTTTATTTTCGGTTTGACTGGTTGTTTGAGATGCAAAGCAAACACTGTCTGGCTGTCATGCATCAGGAGATGGCAGAGGTAACCAAATGGACCAGATGGGAACAGGTGAGACCAAGTATGACCAGGTGTAACCAGGTTAAAACAGGTGTAACCAGGTGAAACCAAGTTTAACCATGTGAGACCATGTTTGACCAGTTGAGACCAGGTTAAACCGGGTGTAACTCGTTGAAAGTAAGATAGACCAGGTTTGACCATGTAAAACAGGTGAGGCCACAAAGGAACAGGTTAGAGACGGTGAGCTGCCAGACAGAGGTCATTGTCATCTCAAAGTGCTAGGACAGCTGAGCATAGACGACAAAACTGCATCCAACATAGACAATATACGGAACGGGATATCTTAATCGACTGACACTCATCAACAGTGTGAAATAGAGGCGTTCTGGCATGCAACTCATTAGCATTCATGATACTCATTCATGCAGCAGTGTACGTATGATATGTACATGCATTTCATATTGTGCAACCCATATAAATAGCAATTTGATGAATACGTCACATTGCTAGTTATTAATGAATGCTAGTGTATTGACCTCAAAGCATCAGTTATCTACAGTCAATCTTGTTTTCCTGCAACCAATTTCCTCTCGTTGTGTGAGTTTTCGATTGTAATTCGCAAGCAGTGTGTCATTCCCCCCGAGCCTTTCACTGGTATCACTGCAGCGTACCTATCAACTCAGATTCCTTCTTAGAATATGTATTACCACAATGCTAATGGAGGGGGGGGGGGGGAGGGGGGAGAGAGAGAGAGAGAGAGAGAGAGAGAGAGAGAGAGAGAGAGAGAGAGAGAGAGAGAGAGAGAGAGAGAGAGAGAGAGAGAGAGAGAGAGAGAGAGAGAGAGAGAGAGAGAGAGAGAGAGAGAGAGAGAGAGAGAGAGAGAGAGAGAGAGAGGGGAAAATGGATTAGCAGAATCAGTTAAATAAACGAATGGGAGCACTAAGGGGCGGTTTACAAAAGGGAAGTTATTGATCTGCAGGTTGTTTCCGATGTAGAAACATAATCCCAGAGTGCAACTGACTCATTTTAAATTACCGTATTTCCTTAAAACATGAACAGGATTAAAAAAAAATTATAGCAGATCTTTCTAATTGAATTTGACAGAAGAGCATCAAGTTCAAATTGACACATTACAATACTACAAATACAGAATAAGCTATTGCTTAGACAGACAGTAATGTAACTGGGTAGAATTTAAATGATGTATGGATAAAGGACTTTTCTGCAACAACTTTAGGCTCTGAGTGTAAAAGATAAAAACATTTCCCAGGCTACTCACTTGCTCCGACCAAAAACACGTCGCTGCCGAAGAGCAACAGGACCAGGGAGTTAACTAAAACAAGCCAGCGAGCCATGGCTGGCTTTTCTTTTATTGCTTTCTCTTAGAAAGGTAAACGCGGATTTCTTGTTTGCAGGTCTTCAATGTTTAGACAGCTTTGACTAGTTAATTTGTTGGCATGATTATATTTCTTGATTTTCTTTTTTTATCTCCTCGATCATCGGTCTCTTCTTTAAACCATTAGTCTTCTCAAGGGAAATTAGTTGATCAATCCCAAGGTGAAAGAGACACGATGCATCGATCAAGCCGCTGCTTCCCCCATCTCAACGTTCATCCAATAGCTCTCCCATTCATGCGATCGATGAGCTGTCGTTCAAGCAGCGATCAGAATAATCCAGGTGCCTAATAATTGAACGCGATTTCCTCCCCACAATTTTCAAATCACGTTCAAGCATCGTTATTACAATGATAAGGTCGTTTTTTGGGAGTTTGTCATTGATCGAGTCCTTTGTCCCCTCAAAATAGAGGGGACATGCAGGCACCACGGACAGTTCCCTGTCAGAGTCGTGCGTGCAGCGCTTTAACTTTCAGTGTGTCCTTCCTTCCCCAACACCATGGACCTATAGCGTGCCTAGTTATTTATTCATTCATGCACAAGTGTGTTTCCGCAGTATCCAATCGTCGCTTCTACTCCGCCCCTCCAAAAAATGTCTGGAAAACTCAAGCAATTGGTTTATGTACTGCTTCTTTGTGTGTATGTGTTGTTTCTGGTAATCATTTTGTGATAGATAAACGGGGTTACAGTAAAGCATCGGAACAGAGGAATCCAAATAAAGCAACAGGAAATAACCTCCACGTTTGCATTGGAAAATCATAACAACTCAATAAAGAAATATAAGCATAAAATATGCCTTCATATTTGCTCCAAAAAGAATCCTAAAAAAATATAGACAACTATGTTTATGTTTCAAACATAGAAGTCAATAAAAAGCTTCCATAGCATATAGGCTATTAAGTTAAACCATTCATAAGGTTTTGTTTAACAGCATGCTCTATACTGGCTCCACATCTAGCCTACATTATACATCCATCCATCCCGTTTTCCATCAAGCTTGTACATTAGCCTCTATCACAGCGTGTGAACACTGCATTACATCTGTTTCATGCAGAGGCATCGTGATAATAAATGTAATGGGCTCAAACAAGATGGCAGTGTTTCTGGCCCAATGGTGCATAGAAAATACATATTTTGTTGATAAAGAGTGCATTGTTATGCATAGTTTTGACATTTTATCAAAACATATATTTTAGGGTAGTCATCGATATGCTCTTGGATTTGGAGATTATTTTGGACACCACACTGATAGCTAGCTAAACAGAAAGGACAGACGGACAGTCGGACAGTCGGACAGTCGGACAGACAGACAGACAGACAGACAGACAGACAGACAGACAGACAGACAGACAGACAGACAGACAGACAGACATGTGCAAAGTTGTGACCTCTATTGTATTGTTCTTATAGTATTTTCCCAAATATATTCAGACACATCTGGGATGCCATGACAGCTGTCTATTTCTAGGCGACATTTCATGACATTTAGCTCAGTGAGAGAGGTAAGCTCATCTGGGGGGTAGTGAAGCCTGGCTCACTGCTCCAGGGATTGATGCTGGAATCAAACCTCTGTTGGCTGTCTTGGCCGACACGGTTCTCAGACCGGTTGACTTGGCGCTTCTGTCGCTTATTTCTACCATTTGTAAATGTACAAAAGCTAATTAAATGGATGTTCCTATGAAGTTTCCAGGGGTTATCTGTGTTGAAGTGTTTTTTCAATAATATATATATATATATATATAATCTTTTTTAAGATGCAGATGGCTCTTTTATCTGTCCTTATCTATGATGTCTCAGCCTCAGGGCTTACATAGGCTTTCATGTGTTTTCAAAGTGTTATCTCGATTCATTCAAAATGTATGTCAAATATTTCTTCCCTTGCATATTTATGTTTGTCAACTAAAAAGTCCAGCGAACCACTTTTTTGCTCTCTGAGGCAACAATCAAATAGCTTGGAACAGGTAAAACACATCCTCATGCCTCCTAGATGGTATATACTATATTTGACATCACATTCTTTAAACCATATTATTTCAATGTCTCATACTTTGCAAAGGATTCCCAGGTTTTCCAATGTGATGGGTGACATTTAGCGGCGGGTGGATCAGTCTGTGGGCCGATAAAAAATCACAAAATGTGAGCCGACCTATTTGTCAAAATAAAGTACAGAAGAACCATAGGCCCTCTCGTGGTGCTGCAAAGGTTATGTTTGTTGCTGTTGTTATTGTCTTATTTGTAGTTCTGCTTCTAGTCCAAGGTGAATAGGACAGTGTAATGGATATGCTATATAGGATACTGGGTACTCCACATCGTACATGTAGGCAGCCTTCAAGCAAGGCACACTATCCCTCAGCCTGCCTCTTAATGACATGCATCTGTATTCACTGCAAGTCGCTTTGGATAAGGGTCTGCTAAATGACAGAATAGTCAAGTCGTTTTTGAGTCACCTTGAAACTTATCCATGCCATTTCACTTTTTAATTAATAACTCCAGTTTGGGAAGGACTCCACCTGCACTTCACCTCAGGAGGGAGTGAGGGAGTGAGGGAGGGAGAGAGGAAGGGAGGGAGTCAGTCAATGAGCGGGGAAGGTGGTCAGGGGGGCATGATTCTAAAATTGGACTGACCTGTTGGTCTCCACTAACCTTGTGAGACCATCTTGATATTCACGGTTGTATTTCACTTTTAATATCAATCTTGCTTTGGCTGGGTAGCAAATACAGCTTTGGTAATCAATCGCTACCCAGCCAAAGCCGGGTTACTGCCGAACCCTGTTGGAAGTGAGGCAAAGACCTATTTCATTCTGAAGAAAGCTTCAATGCCGACTGTTAATCTTTTACGTATTTATTCAATTCATCTTTGGATAAATACGGCCCGATTATTTTGACGGATTTGAAGGTTAAAAAACAAAGCAATGTTATGCTTCTTATAAATGGTGATAGAATTGTCACATTTTGGAGTTATTGCAGTGCACAGGCCAGAGGAGAATACCGGAGGACAGAAAGGTTGAGAAAAATACATAAATTTATTAATCAGTACTTTTTAGTTTATTTTTTAAATGTAGTCAGTAATGTGATTTCGATTTAGATTTCCTTACTAGGAAGGTAGGGGGGCGTCTTGCTCAAGGAGGCCTGCAGGTATAATACATCTGTTGGTGATCGAACCCAAAACCGATACCAAAAACGTTGTGATACTACTTCTGAGGACTATAAAGCATTAGCCCTTTTAATGGAATTGCTGGACTTGTATCATGCAACGTGATACAGAGAGTTCCTATTTTGGCTTTGTCAACATTTAAAGAGGTTAGGGTTATTTGAATGTATGATTTGTGAAAGTCTGTGCAGTGCCAGGGGACTAACTCACACATCCACAATACTCAAATATCCATATATATGGATATTCCTAGCTCTTGGATGACATCATTAAATATTTTTGTTTCTTGGCCAGCGTTTGCATCACAGTCAGCCAGCCGTAAAGCAACATAACCTGTCAAGTTATTCTGGAAACAACTATATCCTGTCTTTAAATGACGTAACTCCCACTGGCTCCAGGAAAGAATACTAAATAGGAAGTAGGTCTTTTTTAAGGGCCAAGTAAAGGTACTTTATGGAGTGTGGAAAGTAAGTCAGGGGACAAATGTACTTTACTTTCCCCATACTTACTTTGTTCTATCTATCTTTCTATCTCAATCTCTTTCTATCGCATACATCTGCTGTGTCTATGTGTCGTTCTTATAAAACAAGTGGGTTGTAGAAAAGAGGTAATCATCATGTTGACATTTTCTTATGAAAGGCACAGAGAGGAAGGTTTGTTCGAGGTATGGACCAAACATTTACACAAAATGACTGGAAAGTGTTTTTTGGTTGTTTTATGTACTTTGGATATAAATAAATATAATGGCACTTTCGTGCAAAGCCTGATCAAGGTGCACTACTGGTGACGCAGAAGGGTCTGGCTGTAGGTGTGCATTTGTTCAGTTATGCATACAGATGAGTTTACACAACCTAGCAGCAGAATGTGATTCTGTCTGCAAGTGATATGTACACATCGAGACATCACATTGCTTTGTTGCTTAGAGCAAGTGCCCTACGAATGAGCCTCAGTTTGACTTGAATTTGGTCATTGATTAAAGAAGGCGTCAGTAAGATTCAAAGGGCCCCTATTTTTCCGCCTGGTGTGAGTGTGATTAGCCATTACAAACCATTTAAAAATATGCCCATCATACATCTAGGTTAACACTCCCATTCGTCATGTCATTTTGTCACAGTGATGGGCATATTTTTTAAGGGTTTGTTATAGCTAATCCCACTCGCACCCGGTGGTTCAAACGGTGTCCTTTAAGGATATAAGAGCTATATTTCAGTTTGATTTGATAGAAATTCAATAGCCATTAGTGAGTGAGATACACTTGGAATATCTGTTTCCATTTGCCTGCACCTGTCTCTGTATGAGCCCTTATAGATTTATGAACACTAGCATCCATCTTGCCTGTCATTCACAGGTGTGTGAATGCTGGAGAAAGCTAGCAAGGGAGGAAGGAGTGATTCTATTTTTTTTGGGTTGTTGATTATCAAAACCTATCAATAGCTTTCGGCGATCTTTATTAACAACTCTCAAATTACATTACATTACATGACATGTATTTAGCTGACACTTTCGTCCAAAGCGACTTACATTAAGTGCCATCAACAATGAAGATCTAACCCAAAAAGTGCCAGAATCATTTGAGTATAGGCCTACACAAATGGCACATGCAGACAGACCAGCCAGAAGGTAGATACAGTTATTTCGACATGAGATGACCAGAGCCTGGACCAGCACCTGGCTGGCCTTCTGGCTGAGGAATGAAGATATCCTTCTGATGCTGAACAGTATGCATCTGCTGGAGCGGGGGGTTGAAGCGATGTTGACAGCGAAGCTTTTCATCCTCGCCGTCTGAGTCGATGGCACTACAGAGTTGCCAATATTGATGAAAAGGTTGTCGATGGGAAGGAAGGAAGAGAAGCCTGCAAGGAAAAGCAGCTCAGTCTTGTCCAGATTGAGTTTTTAGGTGGCATCTCCATTCATTGAGAGATGTTGGCCAGGAGCTCAGAGATTTGTGCTGCAACCTGGGTTTCAGGCTGTGAAAAAAAGGACTCGAAAGGCCATGTGAGTGAAAGACAGAACCCAGTGACTGTGTACATTGAGATAAGGATGGGACCCAAGAGCAAACCCTGAGGGCCCCCTTGGGTTACAGGTTACCCTGTGAGTGTGATCTTTCAGCTGCGAAGAACAGGGCATTTGCTGAGCCTGAGATTCCCAAGGGAGGGTTGAGAAGAGGATCTGGTGGTTCACTGTGTCAAAGGTGGCTGAAAGGTCAACTAGAATGAGAGCGGAAGAGAGGGAGGCTGTTTTATCAGCGACTGCTTAGACTACAGCACAATTGATACTATAAGAATGACTATCAATTTGCTAATTTAGTGCATGGTTGGAGGGGATTATGTGGAGAGTCATTATTTTAAAAAAAATAGGCACTTAATGCCCTCAGGATTGGGACTTTGTCAATTCTTCACTGACCATAGAGTTATATTACTTCTGAGGTCCAGAGTGTAAGACTCTAAACTGGTTGGCTCAATTGAAACATACACCAGGGGAGACATTACACTAACCTTGTGCCCTTTAAGATGCACATCAGTCTATGAGTGGTGTTTATTGCTGGAGTATATCAGGGGCCCGTTTCAGAAAGCAGGTTCAACAAACTAAGTTAAATCCTTAACTCTAGGTTGACCAACTCTGAGCTGCAAAACTCTGAATTTTCGGTTTCAGAACAGGTGATAACGCTTAGTTCAATCAACTCTGAGTCAAGGGAACTCTGAGTGAAGCTCGTGCATGAGGATATAAAAAGCCCTCATCAATGGAACACAGATAACATGATTCACCATGGCAACAAGTACTAACAAGCCTCGATCCTCCTACTTCTCCCCAGCGGAGTTGCAAATCTTAATTACTGCATATGCAGAAAGCGAGCATATCTTTTTACTAAAAAGCAATACTATGGCAGCAGCCAAAAAGCGGGAGCTCGCGTGGAAAAATATAGCTGACCGAGTCAGAGTATTTGAGAAAAAGAAAATGTTTTCTCTTGAATGTTCCACTTATTCAACCATTATATTCCATATGTGCGTTTGTGCGCACAGGTGCAACCCAACAGGCCCCAAACGGACTTGGCTGCAACTAAAAATGAAATATAAAAATGTAGTTTAAACAGATAAGGTATAATTTAAGTACAAGCAATTGTGATGTTGTTTAGCCTGCCCTCATTAAACAGCATTTAGTGGCTGCATTCAACATGTGATGGATATATTTAAGTAATTAGGGAAATCTGCTAAACAAAGAAAAATCCCAACACTGCCAGTATTTAATATTGTCTATATGAAAGCAACACCTAAATGCCTTTTATACATACAAGTCTCCAAATTTGTGTTTTCTGGTTATCTTAAAATTTGACCTCCATTATAGCCAACAGAAAAAATGATTGAAGCATATCATGTCTCTAACAGCTCTTCCATCTCGTGCATCAGCAGGGGGGTCAGGATTATTATCTGGATCATTCGGGGAAAGAGTAGGACATTGTTCTCCTCTAATAGTGGCAATGTTGTGGAGAACCAAACATGCCACTATAACGTCACAAGCCCTTTCCGGGGTGACCCTGAGCCTACGAAGGCACTGGAACCGGGCCTTGAGTATGCCGATGGTCATCTCCACTCTGGCTCGTGTCCTGCAGTGAGCCAAGTGGTGCTTGTAGTGTTTCGTAGTGTTGCTGTGGGCAAGGGTCAGGGTCAGGGTAAGGGGTCAGCAGATAGCGCTGGCAGGGGTACCCTCTCTCTCCGAGTAGATAACCATCAAACTCTCCTATGATAATACAAGATACACTTTATTGTTTCAGTTGTAATAGGAGGAAACAAAATATTGATCATAGGATATAACTATATACTGGTTATATAAACTATATATATATAAACTCACCACGGGCAAATCTGGCACTCAGTGTAGACTCACGAAACATTCGTGAGTCATACACAGACCCAGGCCACTTCGCTTCCACATTATTTATCATGTGGGCTGCGTCACATATGATCTTCACAGTGGAGAACAGTAATTAGCTGTATAGTGAAGCATATTTCATTTGGAATGTTAAAGGCTATTATTTAGGCCTACCTGTACATTAATGCTGTGGACAGATTTCCTATTCACATAATCTCCTTCATTTATTGAAGGAGCTATGATAGGAATGTGAGTGCCATCTATGCAGCCAATCACACCTGGAAACCCTAAAATATATCAAATTGACTGATTAGTGCTTCAAGTCTCAAAGCTTTATGACATAAATGAATTACTGCTTAGACTGATACCTGCAATTCTGTGGAACTCTTCTTTGAGAAGTCTGGTGGGTCTGTGACTTGGGAACACTACAAACGTGCATAGTAGCCGTTTCAGTGCAAGTGTCACAACATGCTCTGCATCACCGACGTTATACAAAAAACTGCCGTTGGCAGAAAAACGAAGTGCAATACAAAGAATTTGCTCGGAACTGAGAGCGTGTCCACGATGGGTCATGTGAGCGATGTGAGGGCTGAGAATATTGTTTATAGAATTTATTGATGATGCAGAGATATGGAAACGCTCAAACAGGTAGCTACTCATCAGGGAATGATAAAACATCCAAGTATCTGCGCCTCGACATCAACTGGCTCTTCAATAAAAGGACACGCCATGTCTGCCACTGCCTTCAGTCTGCAGGCTTCAACTTAAGAGCAGGAGAAACTCGGGGTTAGTTGAAGAAAACCTGCCAGCGAGCAGGTTAGGTTCACGGAGTATGTTGCCAGGGTAACTGACTCAGAGTAAAGCTGAACTGGCTTTGTGAAACTGAAAAACCAGAGTTTCCCTCATCTCAGGGTAAACTAACTCAGAGTTTTCACTAAACCTGCTTTCTGAAACGGGCCCCGGCTTTGTGGAACACCCCACAGGTGGAAATGTCAATAAGGAAAGTCCCAGATTCTATATTATTACACAATAGGAATAGAAAGTTTTTGTCCGATGGTACATCTCTGCTGTCACAATGTAATTCAGTCACAATGTAGTATTCTGATAGAAAATGATAGGAATATACAGACAAATACGAAAACCGACAACAAAAACAACAACAATGTAATCATAAGGTTGATTAATATACACATTAGGTTATCTTTTACTTACTACAAAAATGTTTAGATCTATCAGGCTGTTCAGTCGAAACAAAAAAAATGACATCACCATCAAAGTTTGACCGTATGAGTAATATGTATCATCCATATCAGATCCACAGATGTTTGGTTTTGGAAGTGTGCAGGGCGAAAGGTAAAACTACATAAACAAACAACAAATACATGCACAAAATTAACAATAATATCACTAAACAACCTGATAAACAACCTGTAGCCCAGCCAATGAAAACCCAGTGTCCAAAAGTCCATCCGGTGTGACCGGGGTAACGAATCACATCAATACCTTTATTAGAATTTAATATCTCAATTACAGCGCTAATAATCCTTCTCTAACACTACCTGAAGCACCAAGGGCCATTACCTTGTCTGCCCTACACTTTCCACAGATCCCCTTTGTGACTGATCCATTAGGGTAACGATATCGGAGTTCTGGAGAGATAAAGAAGATGTGTTCAGGAGCAGCGGCAGTGTTGTGTTGTTGAGGGACAACACAGCATTTCTGCGGGGGCTATCTGCTATGAAAATCAGAGGGTGTGGAGGACTACACCCAGGGTGTAGGTGGTGTTAGGAGTGTGGCCCTTTCTATTGGGGGTGGTTGATGGGGGGGGGGGGACTCAACCGACCTCCACTATCACCAACACTATCTACAGCAGTGCCATCATACCACCCACACCCCCACCATTACTGCCTCCACCACCATTACCACCACAACCTCCTCCGCCACCCTTCATCCCCGCCAACACAGCCACCACCTCCATCAATAACTCCACCACCCCTCTGTTTTGTCGTTATCTCGGATGTGTCACGCCTCTGCCCAAGGTGAGCTCACTTATCAATCAATTAATCAAACATTCACACACACACACACACACACACACACACACACACACACACACACACACACACACACACACACACACACACACACACACACACACACACACACACACACACACACACACACACACACGCATGCATGCATGTACGCACACGCACACATACACAGACACACCAGCCCTGTTATAGGAATTAAATAACAGTATGCAGCCAACTTTTCTTTTTTGATATGAAGCTACTCATTCTACTCATTTTACCCTTCACAATATTAATGTGTTGTTCAGAATGAAAATTAGAGGAAGAAACATCTGTCTGTATTTAAGAAGAGTACACACATTACAAAAGCAGTCTCCTTGGAATATGACATTAACTCTGATTAAGTTTCATTATATCAATCGTATCTCTACTACCACATTAAGAATCGGAGGACGTTTTGTATTTATTTTTCAGTCCAAGGATTGGAGCCATATCTATAACCCAGGTTAAAAACGACAACAGATTTTTGTTGGTATTGTGTGGCACTGACCTCTGCTGGATGATAAGAACAATGCAATGAAAGATTACCGCACTTTTACTCTCCTGTTATGGATTTGGCATTCGTTTAATTTTAAATGTATTCAATGTTATTTATAATGATTAAATATTTTAATTCTAACAAATTAAATCCTTGAATTTGTATATAATTTTGTGGATTTTTAATAATTGAACCGTGCAAACCAGAGGCGTCGTCAGCCCCTTTTACTGAGGAACGTGCACCAGTAAAAGTCTCCAGTGCCCCAGTAAAATTTGAGTGATCATTATTAAATTAATCTGCAGCACTGCAAACCCTATTGATAGGGTTAGTAAAAGCACGTTGAATTGCTTCAATTTATTTTCAATGTATCAGAACATATTTGGAATAAATACTACTCAATTTGGTGTGCGACGCTTTCAGTAACTGTTTATGTGCTATTTCGGTGACATGAGAAAAGTCCTAGAAAACTGTGTAGCATAAAAAGAACTGCTGAATCACACTTCCTGTTTCCTGTCCCCTCAGGAAGTGGCAGGAAATGCCCGTTATTGGTGGGGCCATTCCACTCTTATCTGAAAGATGCTGTTTATTCCTCCAAGAATGTTTTTAGTCAGGAGGTTATTATTACTATGATAATGTACTCACAAGTGTAACTTTATCTTGATTGCTTACCTGTGCTGCATACATTTGTCATGAGAAAGGCAATTGCTGCTTATTTTTTTTAATATAGGCTATTTATTAGAATATTTATATCCATTTTAAAGCAACAGTGTAATTCTATTTTGAAAATAAAATTTAATTGTGCCCAGTGCTAATCACCAAAATAAAGCAAAAACTATAATTTATTTCCATTTCCACATCAAATAAATACAATTAAAACATTGCACCTACTAAACTTTATCTTTGGAATGAGAAATCTTTGCAATCAAAATAATTATATTTCTGAAGAAGATACCAGTGCTGTTATATACAAACAGAAAATAATGATGTATTTGTACCCCATTGGAGCTCAGGAACAATGTACCTTTACTTTTAGTACCAAAAAGAATGTATATCTCTAAATCGAACACAGTGCCAACAGCACCTGCGTTGCTCCTGATAGCAGTTACTTAAATGACTTTTATGTTTGCCGTTGCCGTTTCTCACAAGCTGTGGCGAGAAGGCCTATGTCTTTAATTGTATCAGTGTAACTCCTTGGGGTTCACCAGCTGTGCCAAGTATGAGTATTTTTCTGTTAATTCTCATTCATGTGATGAAGTCATCCATGTGTTTATCCGTCCCTCCGTTTCTCACACAGTAACCAACTGTGTCAGTGATTACCAAAATTAGTTCCCGATTGTTTATCACTTCTTCTTTCACTTCTTAGTCATTAAATAGGCTGCTTAAATGAGCCTGTGTTCTCCTTTAACAGGGCAGCAGGAATAGCAGGTATTGCATTGATTCACAGACGTCACGAATATCCGTCATAAATCCTTCTTTGTTTCATACAGGTTGAGCACAAAAACCCCATCAGCAAAAAAAAAAAGGTTATTATCTCAGCCGTAATGCCGCGGTACCGGTAACGCTTTAGTTACTGCACACAAAGAAGTTCACTCTTTCTGAGAAAAACAAAAGCGGAAGATGTTTTTTTCATCAGGGCTGCATCTCGTATGCCCCCTCCGTGGCGATAAAGAAGTCGTTGAGGGTGTGCTGGAGGTGCTCGAAGGTGGGCCTCTCCTCGGGCTTCTCCTTCCAGCAGCCCATCATGAGGTCGTACAGCTGCTCGGGGCAGCCCTCGGGACACGGCATGCGGTAGAACTGATCCAGTTGGCGGATCACCTCCGGGTTGGTCATCCCTGGAGGTGAGGGGGAGAGGGTTCGTGGCGCGATAGTGGCGTTACCTTTTTTTTTTTTTAAATCTGGTTCAGGTTTATTGATTCATGACGCACTCTAACGGCAAACAATGTGCAGAAAAGTCCCCTATACTGTAGGCAGTGGTGTAGTCTACGTGATACGCAGGTATACGCCGTATACCCACTAGGAACGCACCAGGATTTGCGTATACCCACTTAAAAATGTGCACGGATACGTATCAATCGTCTTGTGACAGATCTTTCACTTCTGTGTTTATTAATCAAATACCGGTTGGGTATAACTGCAATAAAATACTTTAAGCAGGGGAAGTTATCGCCTACATTCACCATTCATAAAATTCCCCCTGCGCGCTCGCGCTCTGCCCTGTCTCTATTACGAAGCGCGAAGCTGCCCCTGCATCTCTGCACGTTAGTTGGCGGGCCGAGCCCCTCCTTCTCGCGTGTGTGTGTGTGTGTGTGTGTGTGTGCGTGCGTGCGCTCGCGCGTGCGTGTGTGTGTGTGTGTCCAGTCCTCCCATATTAATGTGTAAACCACATAATAAGTAGTCAACAGAAGACAATGTTTTAATCCCACTTTATATCTCCTTGTTACTTTTAGATGAGAACCCCTTGGCCAGCCTTTCAGACTGGGTGTCAGGCTAGGGAATTTAAAAACAGGCATCCTTGGTTAGAGTGGAGGGAAAAAAAGTTAGCTAAATGTCAGCCAACATACAGTTGGTATACACAATTGAAATTCATAATGTTAATCACTATGCAAATGAGAGTATAGCTAATTCATGGTCATTTTTAAGGTGCAGTAATTTCACACTTTTACACAATTCAATTACTGTATGGTATGTTAGATAACATCAGTAAGAGCTCAAATTAGAGCAATTGAAAGAGTGAAACATTAGACTCCTGTCATCTCCTTCTCATGCACTGGTTAGCCATGGTTGTAAATAGTTCATTAAATTATTTTGAGTAGATTTTTTTCCTTGTTTAGCATGTGCTATTGCTACTATAGACATACAAAGGACAACTCGTCATTTTTGTGTTCTATTTGTTCATACTGTTATTAAAACTGATAAACCTACTCAGCTTTCCATGATTGTTGATAATCGTTATACTCTTAAATCAGCGGGTTGTAGACCCCTGCGTTGGTGAGTGTGGTGCGACACCCCATAAGCGCCACACACGTACACGTACCGGTGGGACGGGTTTGTACGAGGCTGGGAGGGAATCATCACAGTATACCCACTACAATAAAGTAGACTACACCACTGACTGTAGGGAGCATCTCGAAAAAGATTATGGCTTTTCTAAGATCTTACAAATCTTATAGTTGTGATAACGTCTCTTCAAAAGATGACTTCATTATAAACATCAGTGTTTCCCCCAGTAAATGTCTTAGTCAAGGTGGTCAAGGAGCGGGGGGGGGGGGGGGGGGGGGTCTCCCTGGTTAAATTCAATTAAAAAGCTTGATGTCACAACCATTGTTGTGAACACCGATGCATTATTGATCTTTATTTTTACACCTGATGGAAGTATGTTTTCTTTCCCTACGAGAGTTTTCTACTTTGTTAATGCATAATAATTAAAAAAAAAAAAAAAATTGATAATTATTTTTATTTATTTTATATACATTGGTAGTCAAGGCGGGGCCCTATTGTTGATAAGGCGGCCGCCTTAACAACACAGTGCTGGGGGAAACACTGAACATTCTAAACTTTATTTAGATCGGAAGCCTAAAATACCCATCGCTGAGAAAAGTTATATTCAGTTGCTTTTACCCACAGGGACTTACGATGCAGTGATTAAGGAGCAGGTTATAGACCTTCTTGCTCAAAGATCCCTACCGGGCGACGTTGGGGTTTGAACCCACAACCTTTTGGCAGAGGCCTAAGCACCAGAACGTACCTGGGTAGGGTATCCTCCCGTAGGTGACGATTTCCGTCAGGAGGATTCCAAAGGACCAGACGTCAGACTTGATGGTGAAGGTGCCATAATTGATGGCCTCTGGTGCTGTCCACTTGATGGGGAACTTGGCTCCTGTCGGGCCCAGAAATAAACACACATGACGTCAGTGCCTTGCAAGGCTTCTTAGAAAGTGCAGCACAAACGATGTGCTAATGAATTGAGTTCTAATAGAGGCAAGGCCAGTGTATTTATAGCAGCTTCCAACAACGGAAGTTACTTAAGAGTTCTTTAGGGCAGGAATACCCTTTTAAAACATTTAAAATGACATTACATTCAATCTTTTCTTTTTAAATAGAAACGTTGGTTAAACGTTAAGTCATTTGTAGAAGAAACAAAATGCTAGAACCTATCCAGGTAAATATAAACCAATTTAATTACATTCCCATGGTATGGTACCTTCCTGTGCCTTGTATTCGGTCTCTATGATCCGGGCCAGGCCGAAGTCTGCGATCTTGCAGTGCAGCATCTCGTTGACCAGGATGTTGGCCGCCCGCAGGTCCCTGTGGATGTAGTTCTTACCCTCGATGTAGGCCATGCCTTCAGCCACCTGAGAGAGAGAGAGAGAGAGAGAGAGAGAGAGAGAGAGAGAGAGAGAGAGAGAGAGAGAGAGAGAGAGAGAGAGAGAGAGAGAGAGAGAGAGAGAGAGAGAGAGAGAGAGAGAGAGAGAGAGAGAGAGAGAGAGAGAGAGAGAGAGCACAGGGATGCTGTATTAAAATAATCAATTGTATGATAATCAAAAGGGGAAATGGTAGCTGTGTGTGTTTATGTGAAGAGGGGAAGAAGGAGTTAAATGTGTGTCCTTGTGTGTGTTTTGCGACAGGGGGACAGCCATGTACTAGGGCCAGTCTGCGCCACTCATGTGAATTTATTAGCAAGAGGGCGGGGTTAAACAGGAAGTTCCCCTCGCATCAGGAAGTAAAAGACATCTTGCTTTTTTGTTCACTTAATCCCACACATTTCCTGTCCGGATGTTGATAATTGTTTGAAGGGTGTGTTCTTGACTTATGCATGGTGTTCGGTTTTGGAAGTGTGCAGGCGAAAGGTAAATTACATAAACAAACAACAAATACGTCTACAAAATTAACAATAATATCAATAAACAACCTGATAAACAACCTGTAGCCCAGCCAATAAAAACCCAGTGTCCAAAAGTCCATCCAGTGTGACCGGGGTAACGAATGTAGGTACCAAAGAAATGAATAAAAACATTGAATCTTTCGTCCCTCAGATGTATCCTCGCAATGTATGGCATGGTAATAATGTCAACTTCTGTGAGCTGTGCCTTGCTGACCTCAAGGCTAAAAATACCCTGTGTTGTAGACTAGGACACAAAGAAGGGTTTGTGGTCGAACGCTGATCAAATCAACCGATGGGTGTATCCACCAGACCCAAGAAAGCATCCATTCATGGTCGCTTCCTGGAAATTGTTGTTTTGACCCCTTTTATTAGTTTTACAAATAAATCCGGTGTTAGTAAAAGTTTAAAAGATGAGAGAGTTGCTTTGTTTTGTGTTCAACGAGTGCTCAACACATTGTTCAACAGGGACAGCGTGTCCTGGAGCGTGTGCGTTGTGCCGGTGAAAGCAGGTTGCCGTTTGTATGTGAGGATAGACGCTACAGAGTACAGCAGGGTTCCCCACCTGTCCGGACATGTCTATCAGTTTGGGTATTTTCAACTTCCTCCCCTCCTCAGTCTTTAAGAAGTCCAGGAGACACCCTGGAGCAGGACAGGATAGGGAGCACACGGTGAGCGATGATAGGGTGCAAGAAGGGTGTAGAAGTTTAGTATCTTTTCTATCTCTTTCTTTCTTCTCCCTCCCCCATCTGTCTCCCCCCTCGCTCTTTCTCCTGTCTTATCGCCCACGATAATCCCCCTCTCTACCCCCTCTTCCATCCACTCCTCCTCCTCCTCTCTCCCCTCTCTTCCAACCACTCCCCTCCTCCTCTCCCCCCCCTCTTCCGACCACTCCCCCTTTCTTCCCTATCTCCCATCCACTCCCCCTCCTCCTCTCTCCCCCCTCTTCCGACCACTCCCCTCCATCTCTCTCCCCCCCTCTTACCACAACTCCCCCTGCCTCTCTCTCTCCCTCTACCCACCACTTCCCCCTCTCTCTGTACCCTCCCCTTACCCCTCTCCCACCCCGCCCCCCACTCACCATTGCACATGAACTCGGTGACGATGAGGATGGGCTCCATGGTAACCACGGCGTGCAGGTGCACCAGGCGGTCGTGCTTCAGCTTCTTCATGAGGTTAGCCTCCTGCAGGAAGGCCGCCGGCTCCATGGTCCCCTCCTTCAGCGTCTTGATGGCCACCTTCTGCCGGCCCTTGTAGTAACCTGGGAACACGTGTTTGGTGGGTTTACATTTATGATTCATTGTTTTTTTGTGTTGTGTGTTTATTTGCATTCACAAGGTTGTGTGTAAAAGTACAATACGTCGATTGTACGACTTGTAAGATTGTACATTTTTGTTTCCAGTAAACGCACAGTTAATAACAGCTTACGGCCATCAAGCTCACAGTACACAATACAATCACAGCAATATAGAGTCACAAATCTGATTTCAGATATCTATCTAAAGGCGGATGGCAGCGGAGCTAAATCAGGTTGAACAGGGCGTTAAACATTTTTTTCACTTTATATTTTCTTCGACCAATCGTGTTACATCATACGTGGATCTGTTAATAGTTAATTGCAAAAAAATATCTGGTGTCCGGCCCAGGCTCTGTGCCTTCTCCCCCCAGAAGTTCTGTTAAACCTAGTAGGACTAGGTTCTAGATGAACTAGAACCTAGATCCCTGATGAGCTAGAACATAACCAGCACTCACCCATCCACACCTCTCCAAACTGCCCCGCCCCCAGTCTCTCCATCATCTTGAGGGTGCTGCGAGGGATCTCCCACTCGTCCTGCGCCCAGGGCTGCTGGGGGAGCATGGCCTTGCAGGGCGCGTTGAGCCTCTGGCACAGACCGTCAGCTGTGCCTGCAGACCACCCAGACACCCAATGGTTATTTCATGTACTGAGTAATGAGTTGTTTAGGGGCTAGTAGGGAGGGGCATGCATCATCATTATTATTATTATTGTTGTTATTAATAATAATTAGGTATTCACAGAGTAGCTGTGGATACCTATTGTTATTGTTATTTTTAGAATTTAAAAAAATTATAATTTTATTATCTTTTGTATAAACTATATCTCTCTGTCCACTCGTGATTATGTCTCGTTATAAAGAAAAATATCTTTACAAATTGGTAAAAAATAGCTAAAAACAAAACATTATACCTAGCAAAATATTCAGCTATAAAATTATGTAAATCCACTGCGTGTCCTTTTGTCAAAAATAATCAGAGTATCGGGCGTGTAAGACTAAGACTAATTAGACCTTACATATAAACATCTAAGGGGAAACAGGGCGTTACCATTAATTTCGCCTCACATTTCTTTCGACCAATCATGTCACGGGAGTCGGTGATTTGTAGCCGCGTGTTACATAGAATATCTCTACCGGAAACAACCGGCCCGGTGGAACCAAAACCAACGTCCCGGGGCAGCATAATCATTGGCACACAAAAAAACATATTTTTATTTTATTATTATTATTAAAAAAATTCACAGCACAATGCGGCAGCATAATTATTATTACCGATTATTTTTTGCACTTTATTCTGTTTTGGGCATTTCCTCCCAGTGCAAATATGTTTAAATTAGTTACAGAAAGCAGTGTTCTGAAATGGGATCAATTAATAGTTTTTAAACCTATGTTTTGAGTAATAGAGAAGAAAATATTTTAATATTGTTGCAAGTGGCCTGTTTGTATCGCCTTCACATGGTTTTGCAAAGCTGTACATGTCTTAAAGGTATTGAGACGGATGGTTCAAACATTCTCTTATATTCTCGTTTTTTTACATTTCTCACAGTGCAAATATGTTTTTGAATGAGTTTCTGAAAATGGTGTTTTAAGATGGGACATATGTAATTATAATTTGTAAGCCCATGTAGCAAATATAACAACCAAAAAAACATTTAAATGTTGATGCATGATTGTGGACTATATGGAAATAGTACAATTCCAGGTCTTCTGGAAAAAAATTTGGTTGCTGTTTCATAATTCAGCTTAATTTTAAATATATTGTTGCTTAAGGCACACTCATTAACAAGAAAATGTCAAACTAGCACTGCATGTTGAAAAAGTTTGCTGACCCCTGCCATACACTGTAGGAAGATGAGCAAAAACGTCCTGTAAGGACACGAAAGGCTTTAGAAATAGGGTCTATAGCAGGGGTCAGCAACCTTTTCAACATGCAGTGCCAGTTTGACATTTTTTCATTTATGACTGTGCCATACGCAACAATATATTAAAAATTAAGCTGAATTATGACACAGCGACCATAAACATTTCCAGAAGACCTGGAATTGTACTTTTTCCATATAGTCCACAATCATGAATCAACATTTTAAATGTTTTTTTGGTTTTTATATTTGCAACATGGGCTTAAAAATTTTAATTACATATGTCCCATCTTAAAACACAATTTTCAGAAACTCATATAAAAACATATTTGCACTGTGAGAAATGTAAAAAACGAGAATATATGACAATGTTGGAACCATCCACATCAATATCTTTAAGACATGTCCAGCTTTGCAAAACCATGTGAAGGCGGTGCATACAGGCCACTTGCAACAATATTTAAAATATCTTCTTCTCTATTACTCACAGCATAGGTTTAAAAACTATTAATTGATCCCATTTCAGAACACTGCTTTCTGTATCTAATTTAAACATATTTGCACTGGGAGGAAATGCCCAAAACAGAATAGAGTGCAAAAGAAAATCGGCACTAAGGCCTATGCTGCCGCATTGTGCTGTGAATTTTTTTAACAATAATAATAATAATAATAATAATAAAAAAAATATATATATATATTCTTTTTTTTTCAAGTGTGCCAATGATTATGCTGCCCCGTGCCAGTGGTGGCACGCGTGCCTAGGGTTACTGACCCCTGGTCTATAGTGTTTTGAATTGTATTAATTTCGGAAGAATATCCCCGTGACGAAGCAGGAAGCACTGCCTCACTCCGCCCCTCACACTTTCTGGTTTCCGGCCCAGTCGCTGTGCTACCTCCCTCCCCCCTGAAGTTCGGCCTGAGCAACATAGGACTTCTGGATGCAAGATAACGTGCTAGTCAACTCGGAAGATTGGTCTTCTTATCTCGTAAACTCTAAACTCAGATTACTGCTCTTCTGGTACAGGAAATGCTGTGGTTAATCTTTCACGCCATGATTCTGTTTAAATGTTGCACTAAGCGATGCTTGAGGTCAAACCACAGGAAAACTGTAAATTACAAACGTGCTGCAATTTTACTTAAAAAGTGCAAAGTTTACATACGGGTGTAGTATTTGACCAGTTCCTGCAGGGTGGAGAAGGTGATGGAGGGGGAGATGTAGTAGCCGCCGTTGTCCAAACAGCGGATCTTATAATGTTTCACAACGTCTCCTTCTTCTGCTACCAGATCTCGGATCGACAAGGAGAGGGCCCCTGCGATAAGAGAGAAAACTCATTTCACTCAAACACAAAGGGCTTCACAGGCCACATGTTAGGGCGCCCCCACTAACCGTAGTCCCCCAGAGAGCAATGAAAAACGTTGAAATTAAAAAAAAAATTTATTATCAAAGAAGGAACGCAGACAGAAGGATCCTTCGTCAAGACGGATGGTGAGTTGTTCAACGCAAGCCATAATGGAGACATGATGATAACAGTTAAAGTTTGATTCAATTGTTATAAAATATATTTTAAGAATTGTAGGTCCAAAAAAGGTAATAGGAGTTAGAAAAAAGAACATTTGTAGTTAAAATAATGTGCGTGGATAAACGAATGATACTATTACTGCGTTTTACCACAGGCCTTTCAAGATACGGTGCAAATAAGGTGCAAAGTTACGATTCAAGATAGGCCTCTTTTGATCGCTAGTTTAATTATGGTAGTGTTGTCCGTACACTGCTTGGGAGTCACGGCTCATCTATAAATAGATATTCCTATATAATACATAGAACAAGAGGAATAAGCACCTTTCGTGGTTTCGCTCTCTCGAATTAGAAAGGAACCCGGTTTGTTTGCTGGAGCCACAAGCAGGCGCTCCGTCTCCCTCCTGCTCAGATCTTTGAAGAACCATCTGCAATTTAAATAACACAAACTTTTTATTATCATTTTTAAGGGTTTCTCGCTGATGTCTTTTGTTGTTAAAGCCAAACTACATGACTAACTACCACATTTCTTTGAAGTAAGTGTATTCTGCACACCTTTCAACCTCGAGCGAATGAGCTTTGGCTACAAAGGTGCATGGTATGAAGCCCTCATCTCCGGTCAACAGGGATTTGGCCAGCCACCAATCTCCATCCCTACAGTGGAAACAACAAGCATGGTCGATGTAATCGTTTAAGGAAGAGTAAGGGTGAAACGTGACCCGTCTCTCACTTCTCTTTAAGATGAAGCTGGGTGAACTTACTCCTGCAACACTTTGAGTCTCTCTCCCTTTTTGAAGGCCAGGTCATTGTCGTTTGTTGATTTGAAGTCATGTTGAGCGATGACCACATCTTCGTCTAAAGCCACATGAAATATCAGGTTCATGAAACCTATCCTTTTTTAAATTGTGTTATTAGTATTCTGTTCAGCAAAAATATTTGGTTGGTTCTGTCGGGTTCAGCAATTACCATTTTCTGTTTGGGATACTCCACTTTGTACCTCAGGAAACAAAAAGAATGTAGGCATATGTTACTCTATTTTATGTTTTTGTTTCTAAACTCAATCTTTTCAATAATGATAAAGATACATGACACCTGTAATTTATATAAAATCCAACAACAAAAAATAGTTTTTTCTTACTGTAGGACTGGTAAAGTTGGAATTGGCCTTTTCTTCCTTTTCTTTGACTGGTTTCTGCCCACTGCACGCACAACCCATTCTACATGCATGCATGTACACAGGACATCTTAGTTTTGTGTGTGTGTGTGTGTGTGTGTGTGTGTGTGTGTGTGTGTGTGTGTGTGTCTGTGTGTGTGTGTGTGTGTGTGTGTGTGTGTGTGTGTGTGTACGTGTGTGTGTGTGTGTGTGTACGTATGTGTGTGTGTGTGTGTGTGTGTGTGTGTGTGTGTGTGTGTGTGTGTGTGTGTGTGTGTGTGTGTGTGTTGTTTGTGTGCTATGCATGAGTGTGCTGTGCATCAGTGTGCTGTGAATGTGCGTGTGTCTTTTCGGTCATCGTATGGACCTAAACAATGTATAGCAAATCCTGCTGTACAACACTCTTAGCACCAACAAATGTCCTGCGAAATCAAACGTCACTCAAATGTCATTGAGTCCAACTGTATGTTTACACGCACCTGATCAAGTGAAGAAACTGTCCTCTGTGGGTCAGGCTCCACTTGTCCCACTACAGGCCACCAGACCGGACCCTACAGAACTCAGCAGGGTCATCCTGTTTGTGGAAAGAGCACAGGAACACACACAGGCACTCAAACAAGGAAGTGAAATGTCATCTATCCATCCACTATATTCTGTGAAATTTGTATTTAGAATTGATGGGACGCAGCCGTAACGGGGATCAAAACATGATTGCAAACATAAAATATAATAAGAAAAAATAAGGCACATCAAATTGGTCTCCTGATAGTCACTTTTAAATCAAATATTCAAGTTTCTCATTCAAATATGGAAAAGAGCTTAAGATATTCTTGAGATACAGGATAGGGTTAATGCTAGGCGTCTGCAGGGCTAAGGGCTGATGGGCATTAATAGAATTGTTAATGGACTTGAACTATTTCAAATATGTGTTATTCAGCCAGCTCTCAGAGCGCAATTGTTTCTAGGGGCTGAGGAGGATTTCAATATTAGAATTTTCTTTGGATACTTTTAATTTTTTTGCATGTTCTTTCTATTACATGGCATCATATTTTTGATGATATTGTGCAAGTTTTAATTTAAGGAAGCAAGTTTCAATTATGACTTTTCTACATGAATAACCTATTTATATCATTATGACACTTGAGTTATAAAGTATTATATAGAATGGGAAGTCATGGAAACATTATAACCTGACCTGCAGTGTTTTTTAAAAAGGAAATGGTTAAATAAATACCTTGAAATAGTAGAACTTAGCCTGCAGTTGTTTCATCAGCAGTATCCAGATACAAATGTACTTCCTTATTAAGACTGGCTGTTACTCTTGGTAAAAAAAAAAAAATCTCCCTCTCGCTTCTGTCTCTCTTACTCTCTCTGTCGTTGTGCCTCTCTCTCTCTATCTCCCTCTCCCTCTCTCACTCTTTCTGTTGTGGCGCCTCTATCTCTCTCGGTCTCTCACTCTTTCTCTCATTCTGTCTCTGATTCTCAATCACTCACACTCACACTCAAACACACACATGCACACACACACACACACACACACACACACACACACACACACACACACACACACACACACACACACACACACACACACACACAAACACACACACACACACACACACACACACACACACACACACACACACACACATACAGACCCACACCCACACAGCCACTAATACAGACACACATGACCACAAATACACAAACCTCTCACGCACACACAGACACAGCAAAATTGACACAATCACACACCCACATGCAATCACACACACACACACACACACACACACACACACACACACACACACACACACACACACACACACACACACACACACACACACACACACACATACACACACAGACACACATACACACATACCAGTGAACTCACTGACTCACATTCACATGTTAAGGTCCAATGACTGCCCCTGGGGTATTGCGGTCTGTAAGATAGTAGTTTGTCTGTTTATGTAATGCAGAACCCCCCTCCCATCCTCTGTAGGGATGCTACACTACAGCAATAATTTCCTCTCCCTTACTGTAGATCCTACTGTAAATGCCGTGGCAATTCTTGACTTTAATACTCTCATTTATTTTCCGATATACCAGGGTCCTGAAAAGGACCTGAAAAAACAACTTAATTTGACGCAAACAGCTTGTTTAGTAATCTTTAGTTTGATGTGGTATTGAAATTATGCAAACCAAAAGTATTTATTATTGCAGGAAAATACATGTATGTAGATCAAGTCAAAACTTAAAAAGTTGAATAGTTAAAAATGGGAATAGGTCAATTGTGGATGGTGTGAAATGAAAAGAAAACAGAAAAGCATTCCTGGTTTGACTGTTTGTCTGGCCATTTCTTTGTGTGTTTGTGTGTGTGTGTGTGTGTGTGTGTGTGTGTGTGTGTGTGTGTGTGTGTGTGTGTGTGTGTGTGTGTGTGTGTGTGTGTGTGTGTGTGTGTGTGTGTGTGTGTGTGTGTCTGGCGCGCACACTCTGGTGTGTAAGTCAAGCCTTAAGTTTTAGTGTGTGTGTGCGTGTGTGAGCGTGCGTCCGTGACTGTCTGCGTCTGTGTGCGGGAGTACCTGTCTGTCTGGCCTTGTGTCCGGGTGTGTGAGTGTGTGTGTGCGTGTTTGAGTGTGTGTGTGCGTGTCTGTCTGTCTGACCTTGTTTGGGTGTGTGGGTGTGTGGGTTGGGTGGGAGCCTTTTCAATCCGTGCATGGTTTCCATGACACATTCATCTCCTTTCCCCTGGCTGTTCAACCTCTAAGTTAATTGGTATTTTGTCATATCCTGTTTGAGCTTATACAGTACTATTTGGTTTTGCTTTCAACCAAAGCAAAACCTTATGGGTCTACTTTCTAATTGCTTATATTAATTTATTTAATGATGTATTAATAATGTAATAACAACCGCGTTCGACAAAGAAGGGGGCGAAACAAGCCACATAACGTAAAATATATACTTTTATTGCAATTCAGTTTTTATTAGTCTAATAATTAGTTACACATTTTTGATTGATTGTCCTTTATTCATTCATGTTTATTATTTCACACAAACACAAACACACACACGCACACACACACACACACACACACTCACACACACACACACACACACACACACACACACACACACACACACACACACACACACACACACACACACACACACACACACACACACACACACACACACACACACACACGTCATTAATATAATTTCTTTGTACATCTCTGCACTTTTACGTATAGTAGATTACTACTTTTCACACTTTTGATTTATACAGTGCTAGGATTATTTCGCTAGAACATATAATGAGTCTTTGTACGAATCCAGAACGATATATTCCACTAAGGAAAAACTTTAGAAACCCATAATTATGAGCTCACTTAATTTATATTCACCATTAAGAACACTAGAGGGCGACAGAGCTTGCAATTGAATTCATGACATGGGAATTACCCGATTGGAAGGACAATGCCATATTAACCGGCGATTTGCCTAACTTTCGCTGTCCCCATTACAATAGGTCACTTTGCACCTCCTTAAGTGAGGTGTGAAACTTTGCTGAGTCATGTCCTGTAATACAGGTCCGGTATCAGTTTCAGCACGCACCGGGCCCATGTGAACGTGAATGGAGAGTGCTCACACATTGATTCATAAAATCCTCTCTAATGCTCAATCCATCATCAGGGAGAAACAATGCTCTCCACCTTTCCCACTTCATATCCCCGACACGCTATTCTCAACACAGGGGGCTGAGGGGATACCCCCTCCGGCTGGTCCACAGGAACAATTCAACCAGGACATAACATTTAGAATAAAGTAAATGTCCTTGATAAACAATACTGTATTCGGATCACAATGTCATGTTCTTCATTCTGTTTGAATCAAATTGAAAAAAACAACAACACTTGTAAGGGAAGACATCACTCAGAGTTGGCACGTTGCAATCTATGAAAGCCTGTGGAACCATAAATCTTCTCGCGCCGGAAGTGTTTGTTTCCTATGGGGTGGTTTAACACGGCGCGCAACGTGGGGATATTACTGTCTGGGCAACGCGTCGCACGTTTTTTGTTTAGGACCACCTGTGTTGCGTGTGGGTACGCTGCTGTTCTGTAGTTCTCAGTAGGAGATGACCGCAGTGTGGTTCTCACATATCGGGGTGCTGCTTGCACACACACACACACACACACCGACATCCATCAACCTCCAAACACACCGGCTTACTCTCACACATAGACAGTAGCAAACAGCATGCATACACTGACTTTAATGCTACACACAGGCACGCGTGCGTGCCCATACACAGACGCAAACAATGGCATGCTCATTAATTCATGGACACAAATAAACGTACACACTCCAACACACATGGCCATTCATGCACAAACACACACTCACAAACAAGTGCACACACACATTTACACACACAAAAAAGTGAACACACACCAACATACACACACACACACTGAGGCAGAAACACTCCCACATGTCTATACACTTGCGCACAAACATTCCCACACACACTCTCTCTCTCTCTCACACACACTATGGGGGAGGCTGCAGGTGCATGCCGAGCTTGGCTAACTGCTGTTGTTCTTTATGTTCCCCTCTCCTGGACTTCCATCAGCTCTTGTTTTCTTCCCAGGCCCTTGCGGAAGCTGCCGGGCTCCCCAGACGCCGCATCCTGCCTGCAGAAGGCCCATAAGTGGCCCCACAGGATAACCTGAACAACAGTGGGAAATAAGAGCGAGCGTGGAGGCCTCCTGTGGTAGAACACAGGCATGGTCACCTGTGTTTTTCACACACACACACACACACACACACACACACACACACACACACACACACACACACACACACACACACACACACACACACACACACTATATATAAATATAAATGCCGACTGAACACACAGGTGCAGAGCAACACACACATGCGTAAACAGAACACACATGCAAACACACACATGCATACATGCAGATGCACATGAATGCACACACACACACACACAAACACACATGGGAATCACAGACAACCACACACAGACACACACATACATGTGCTCAGACACACACAATCAAACATACACACACACACACACACACACCTGAAAGCCCCTCATATGCCACTTCCATCACTTAGGGATTTATGTGTATCTATTAATACAGGCCCCGTGTGAACGTGTGTTATGCGTGTGTTCTTATGAGTCCCTGTGTGCGTGAGAGGGATGATAAAAGTGTGATTCATAAGTGAGAGGTTAATGCGTAAGGTCACACACACACAGAGCTATCAAAGTCTATCTAAGCGTCTTAGAGTACCATATTAAGCGCTATATAAATTTCATTTATATTATTATTATTATTATTATTATTAAAGTGTGTTAAAAAATCTCAATTCACAATGAACCTGGATGTAACCGCAAGTCATCAATAAACCGGATTCCGTAATGGATAAACTTTTGCCAAGAGCTAACCTTGGCTAATACCATGTCTTCCACCATTAGAGCAGGAGGCTAACATATTAAGCTACCTAACACAGTATAAATAGGTAGAGATAGCATCGAGTGAAAGATTTTTATGGATTTCTAATATTCGTTGAAAATAATGCAAAAAAAATAATGCACTATTGAACTGTGGGAAGAAATTATTATAACATTTGCTTAGAACATTTCTTTGGGTTGGATGTTAATTATAATGTAATATATTCATAATTTGAAATAGGCCTAATTAAGATAGAAAATTAAGCAAAATGAAACAAATTCAGTATGACACAATACATGTTGAGGTACAATACATCCTCATAAATATGATACCTCTTCTCCAGTGAAAGGCTCTTTCCCTTTTTAAGGAGAAACATCTGGGTGTGTTGAGTTCTGCTGGCGTTCTCTGCAGCTGTTCCTACGGCCGACGTGTGCGATAAACACTGTGAGTGGGAAACCCCCACACTGGTTCACTCCCCCTCTCTTCCACTGTGACCCATGGAAATAGCTTTGTGCCAGCTAGCAGGTGCTTCCTTGAAAAAAAGTAACTTTGCTTTTCCCAAACATTTTAGGGAATTGTGCGATGGAAATGGTTGTGACTTGGATTGATGGCTTATTTGTGATTCCAGTTGAATTGAATGACTTTACATCATAGACTTTGACCTAAAGTCTGAATGTTATTTAGGCTAACCTTATCACATACATTAAATCATGATCATTAATAGACATTAACCGTATAACTTATGAACCTATATAACACTATCAAATGTATCACTATCAATCTCACATCTTACAATTTAAACATATTCTGATGACAGGTACTAGTAGTCATAGGCCTATGTCGAAAAACTATAACAACTCAAACTCTGGATTATTGATAATTTTTCATGGTTAGGTTAACATTACATCAAATTACATCATTATATCTTTACAAAGAGAGGAAGTAAGAATGTGAGTTTTTAAATGTGATTGAAATTCTATCTCAGGAAACCTTTCTAACACTTAAAAAGCACAAGCTAAATTGAAACTGATATTTTTAAGACCGTCAAAAGGAAATACTTTTCCCTAAGCAAAAGCTTAGGGTAAAGCATGTTTAATAGAATAGTCTCAGCACAGTATGACATTAATTTATTCTAACCACAGGAGGCAGCGAGTAAGAAGTCTGTGGGAGGAAGTCTCAACCGCAACCTTTAAAGTCAGGTTTTAATCAACACGTAATACAAATTACAGACGTATGACAGGGTCTAGAAATAAAATAGTCAAACATCACTTACGCACATTTTTATTCAACAAATGAGTTACAAGTGCGATCAAAATGTGTGTTGGACACATACATATCAGATACACATACTTAATATCATCATCAAATAAAAATGGCTTGAACTGCATTTTCAAGTTCAAGCCATGTTGGTAAGCCCCTGGTGGTAGGATATCCGTATCTCCTTGGATTGGTGTGTGGCATCATATTTTTAGCAGGTAGCTTTACTCTACACAATGTTTTCATTAACTTGCAAAGTTTCAGGTGGATAAGTGTGCAAAGGTCCATTCCACTGATCTTCATTGACAAGCTTCAAAAGCATTTTGGCTTTCCATAAGGGGATCATAAATACAACAGATATCGTTTGTTGTTGAGGTTTGGGTTGATGAATAAAGTGCAGATAAACTGGTAATTGAAAAAAGAAAAATAATATGTATGGAGGATTTCTGTGCAGATTTGTCCAAAATTGCAATTATGATACATTATATTGTTTTCTTTTATGTATTTAAGCAATAAAACCAACCATGTAAATATGCCAATAAGTATCTTCACATATATATTAGGGATTCCATGAATATGTTAAATAGCTAACAGTATTTGAATTAAACAGACTCAAGTTACAGTAAAGTAGATACAGTAGAATCTATTGCGAAACGCCTGTGTTTTAAATACCTTAAATATACCCTTATTTTTGTCTAAGGTTGACAATTGTTACAGAATACAGTACTTAAGAAGTAGTTAAATATATCAAGTATTAATGGATTTCCTTCTTTGTGGCTAACATTCACAAAAGCTGCAATGATGTAATAAAGTGCTTTATATATAAATCACGTGACTGACATGACCATCTTGAACGACCCTAAAAGTATAGCAGCATGGTCTTGACAAATAAGCTCTATTTTTAAATAACTAACCTGAATTTAATTAGGAATACACATTTGACACCTCCCTGAATCCACCAATAACAAATGTGCATGCCCTCATTCGAAGCCATTCTTTAGTTAACTTTAGACACATGGGTAGATAATGCCTGGGGATCACAACGTCTCTGATGGATCCATGCTGATATTCCCTCATTGATGGGTCTAATCTTCTCAGAAGTTTCTCTGACATCACTGATGTCTGTTACATATCAGCTCTAACTGTATCCTCTCAAGGTTTCTCTTTAAATATATTTACCAATATTCCCTCATCGTTGCTTTTCTGGCTGTCTCTGTCAATGTCTCATGGGATTTTTACGACACTGTCTGAGTCTCCTGCATTCACTTCGCTGACATCGGATTCTTCGATGTCAGCGTAAGCTCCGCTCTCTGACTCTGCGCTTACTTTGACTAAGGAGTCCAGCGTCCATGATGCTTTCGCCTCTGCAACTTGGTTGCCTTCTTTGTCTTCATTCGTCTCTGTGGAAACAAGTTCTACTATCTCCCCCTCGTCAGTTTCTTGCTCTTCTTGATTATCTGAGTCTTCGTCTTCTGCCTCATCGTCGGCAGAATTTCCTTGGTTCTCGATCGCCGCGCCCTTCTCGTCTTTTGCTGACGTCTCCAAGGGTGCTTCGGTTTCATCCTGGCATCCGTCTCCAATAACCGTTTCACCGGAAGAAGCTACGATTTCCTTGGTTTCATTATCGTTGTCATCTTCTAGTTCTTCCACTTGCATGTCCATTTCATTTGTTCCATGTATGTTGTGTACTGATATGTCTTCAACAAGGTCCTCTGTATCTGATGCTAGAACTGATTTCAGCTCTTCAACGTCATCTTGACCATCTGTCGCATCGTAAGATTTGACCATGTCATCTTCTTCACCCTCCTTAGTAATACAACTTTGGTCATCTGTTGGTTCCTCTCCTTCGTGTTCTTCAGTTTGACATTGTTCTTCATCTTCAGTAGGCTCATTAACATCATCGGTAGCTTCTTCTTCCTCCCCTGTAGTTTCATCCTCTCCGATCTCATCAGGGGCAGATACCGCCTCTGAGGACTTCGCTTCCATGTCATCCTCATCCTCAGAACCATCTCCAGTGGTTTCAGATGCTGCTGGTCTTTGGCTTTCGTCAGTCTGATTCCCGATATGGACTGGCTCCTCGCTCATTTCACCCTTGTCTATATTTTCTGTCGATGCACATTCCGTAGACTCTTCGGCACTGTCGTTTTCATCAGTTTCTGGTGCCTCTGTTTCGGCTGGCCCCAATTCTTCATCTGCAGTTTGATTCACTGACTGCTGCTCGACTTTAGAAGACTCCAGGTCATTTCCTTCTTTGCCTATTGATTCAGATCCTGCAGATGTATTTCGTTCTTTTGGATCATCGTGTATTACCTCAATATCCGGTTCAGGGCATTCAGCGGTCTGGTTTAGCTCATGTTCCTCTTCTCCACATGTCTCAGCTTCACAGCTACCTGATTCAGTCTCTTGTCCAGCAGATTCCCCTCCGGTTGTGTTGATGACATCACTGTCTTGATGTCTGTCCGCTTCAATGTCCTCCTCCTCTTCGTCAGACAGATCTTCACAGGTGTTTCCTTCACCACTACCTAAGTCGGATTCAGTGTCGGCCTTGGAGGTTTCTTCTTCCACAGTTTCATTCTCAGTCATGATTTCTTTGGTGTTAACCTGTTCAGGAGTTTCTTCTTCTACATCTTCATTCTCAGCCGTGGTTTCTTCAGCATATTCCTTCTCAGATGAATCTTCCTCTGCGGATTCAGCCTCAGCCAAGATCTCTTCTGTGTTTTTCTCCTCCGGCATTTCTGCTTCTGTAGTGTCGTCTTCAGTCAGTATTTCCTCCACAGCGTCCCCAGATGTTGGTTCTTTTCCAGTTTCATCTTCAGCATTGTCCTGCTCAGATTTTACTTCATCTGCAGTTTCCTCCTCAGGCACACTCTCTTTGTCGTTATCCTTCTCAGAAGTATGTTCTCCTGCAGTTTCATCTTCATCAATATCTTCCTCAGCATGGTCATTTTCAGACATTTCTTCATCTGCAGTTTTTTCCCCAGCCACATTGTTTGTGGAGTTGTCCTCCTCAGTAGTTTGGTTTTCTGCTGTTTCGTCTTCAGTCATGGATTCACCCTTCTCAGATGTTTCTTCCTCTGCAGATTCAGCCTCAGCTATGATCTCTTCTGAAGGGTCAATCTCAGATGTTTCTTCTACTGCAGATTCAGCCTCAGCTATGATCTCTTCTGAAGGGTCCTTCTCTGATGTATCTTCTTCTGCAATTTCATCTTCAGTCATTGTTCCGTTGGTGTTAACCTGATTGGGAGTTTCCTCCTCTGCAGTTTCATCTTCAGCCATGGTGTCCTCTGAAGCGTCCTTCTCAGAAGTTTCTTCCGCTGCAGTTTCATCTTCCTCACTTTCAGACATCTCTTCATCTGCATCCCCAACCATGTTGTATTTGGAGTTATCCTGCTCAGTAGCTTCCTCTTCTCCACCTTCATCATTGTTTTCGACATCATTATTTGCTTCATCAATGTTTTCTTCATCATTGTTTTCTTCATCATTGTTTTCATCATCATTGTCCTTCTCAGATGTTCCTCCTTCTGCAGTTTCAACTTCAGCCATGTTATCTTCTTCCCGGTCCTGATCAGATGTTTCTTCTGATGCAGATTCATCTCCAGCTGTGGCTTCATCAGCATCCTCTTGCTCAGACGTTTCGTCTCCTGCAGTTTCATTTTCACCATTGTTTTGGTCACTATGGTCCTTTTCAGAGACCTCTGCATCTTCAGTTTCCGCCTCAGAAACAATTTCCTCTGCAGGATCGTTCTCAGATGATTTATCTTCTGCAGATTCCTCCTTGGCAATGAGCTTTTCAGCACTGTCAATCTCAGACTCTTCTTCTAGTGCAGTGTCATCCTCAGCCATTGATCCTTCAGAATGTTCAGTTTTTGCATCCTCAGCACTGCCCTTCTCAGATATTGCCTCTAGGGCATATTCATCCTCAGCCATTGATGATTCCGAATGTTCCTGCTCAGACACCTCTGCAGATTCTGCCATTTTCTCTTCACCGTGGTCCTTCTCAGAAATTGGTGTTTCGGCATCCTCAGTCATGATTTCTTGAGTAGGATCCTGGTCAGATTTTTCTTCTTCCTCTGTTCCATTTTCGACAATATCGTCATCGTTATTACCCTTCACTGAAGTTTCTGCTTCGGCAGTTCCAACTTCAAGCACTGTTTCTTTTGCATCGTCCATCTCAGAGGTTTCTTCTTCTGCAGATTCTTCAGCATTGTTCTTCTCATAAGTGTTTTCTAGGTCAGATTCATCTTCGCGAGTGATTCCTTCCCCATTGTCTATTTTAGTTTCGTCCTCAGTCCTTATTTCTTCCGTAGATGTTTCTTCTAGTGCAGATTCATCCTCAGCCATGATCTCATCATCATTGTCCTTTTCAGATGTTTCTTCTGTTTCTTCTTCATCTTGAGTGATGTGCTTCTCAGATGGTTGCTCTTCTGCTGGCTCCTCTTCAACCATAAGCGCTTCAGCATTTTCCTTCTCAGATGTTTCTTCTTCTGCAGTTTCATCCTCAGCCTTGATTTCTTCAAATTTCTCAAATGTTTCTTCTGCCGGTTCTTTCTGCCCAATACACTTCACTTCTCTCACAGCATCAATAATAACATTTCCTACAACAATTTCTGCTGCTATATTTTCATTCACGGTTTTGGCAGCATGTTCAAGGTTCGCTGTAGGTATAATCATTTGCGCATTTGCAGTATCGCTTTTCTTGGAATGTAGAATTCTCGCTAAGTCAAAAGCAATCAATAGAGGGGCAATATGCATAGCCTTGGCAATGATTTGAGGCTGTGATCCATTTGTGTTATTTTTACATGATTCACATTCACAGAATTCGTCATCCTTTTCACTGCGCTGGTCACTGTAAGATGTGCCCGTGTTCTTCCTAGATATTAAACTCCTTCGTCCCTCACTTCTCTCAGTTGAATTACATGATATGGCCTCTTTATGAGTTGTTGCTTGTCCAGCCCGGGCTTCGGCCTTCCTCAGTTCACTGTCTATACTAGCTTGTATCCTTTTTCGGACTTGACCTTTTAATTCACTTATCATGTCGTCTACCTCTTCATTATCACCCAAGTTCCAGCGCACTTTGAACTCTGTCATTGCATTGACATAATGCTTCATGAACTGCTTTTGTAGTTTGTTTAGTAAATTCAACAGCCACAAGGGATCAGGATCTTGAGCAATCTTGAGGATCTTGTCCTTTTGACAGGCTCTGCCAACTACTGGATATTTCTCAACACTGCCACTTTCATTTCCTGAACTATTTGTGCTTCCTGAACTCTGTGGTGTTTCTGGCAATTCCCTTGGACTGTCCATATTTCTAATTGTTTCATCTGAGCCGGGCTCGTCTTCCTTTGGATCAGTGTCTGTTGTTTGTCCCATTTGTCTATCTGGTGAAAATTTAGCATCCCTGTGTATGTTTTGTGATAGCTCTTTTGATGCCCCAGCTATTGATTCGACACTTGCTTCGTCCACGGCCTCATTGACTTCTTGCACCTTCATCAGTGTGTCTACCCCCACATTGCCATTGGTTTGGCCACCACTGTTTACGCTGCTGTTCCCAGAGCCAGGGGAGCCACTGTTGACATCTACACCCGATGATGATGTACGATTTAAGTCCTCGTCTGGGGAATGATGAACATTATGCTTTACTCTTTGTCCGCTTTTTGAAGGCTCACAAAGCCACAAGGACTGTAGGATATTCATTAACTCTCTGTATTTTTCATCTTTGGCATCTTCATTAGCCGGATCAAACTCTATTAATTGCAAGTTAACAAGGCAATCCAAGAGACCTTGAGCAGAAGTGCTTAGTTTACGTCCATACACTGGGGAAATTTCAGGTAAACTGTTACATCGATCCGTCTTTGGACTTAAAAGCACTTTCATCACCTGCACCGAGGACTGAAAGACCTTTGATGGGTCATTTGTCAGATCACAGTTGCAGGTATATTCTTCCTTTGAGGTGTTTGTCTGATCACTTGATTCAGGGATGTTGTTCGTCAACCCTCCATTGGCTTTATGAGGTTTCATGACTTGTTCTGCAGCAGACTTCTCAGTGTTGTCCACCTCTACCATTGTGCCGATACCCTCTGTGAGCGCAACATTTTCATGTCCTTCTGAGTTTCTGTCAAATTCGTCTACATTGTCGTACATTACATTGTCAGCTGGGATGTTTTTCAACCACTCACTGACAACCTCTGTGGGTGATGCATTTGGTAGCCTGGATGGGACAAGATCTTCTGTCTTCGGTTGCGATGAACCTGTTCTGGTCCTATTGAAGACATTTGAATTTGATTGGTTATCTGCCTGATGAGTGTCCGACTTTTCATCATCAATATCTGAAAACGGAAGTGACTGTGACAAATCACTGTCATCCTCGGAGCCATCGTGTGATATAAGCAAAGGTTCGGTTTTTGTTTTTGGTTTCTCTGATATTTTAGATTTTTTTGACCTGACTGACAGACTTTGTCGGTCTTTCGCAGTATGTGTTAGTGCATCTTTGGAAGGGGTTGATACTTTTTTACATGCTGAAATATTTGACTTTGCAGACGTGGCACTGGGTGGCCTTTCTTCATTATCCTTTATGTTCACAAATGAGATCATTGATGACTTTGCACAGATGAACGATTTGTCTGTTTCATTCGTCATTTCTTCATTAACATCATCAATGTCACAGTGAGAAACCTTCGTTTTTCTTGATACAGCAGTAGAAGTTGACTTTGCTGACTTTACTGACAGCACAGTTGTCTGTCTTTCTTCAGCCTCGACATCAAGTAAGATACTTCCAGATACATTTGAGGGGCTAGGTTTTCTAGAGAGGTTGGATTTTACAGATGTGTTTGACTGGGCACTTGCTACTCTGATTGCATTATCCTCTTCAGTAGATCCTTCATCAGCAATGCATCTTTCAGAACTTTCAGGGGTGACTTGAGATGCCATTGTGGTTCCCAATTTTACAGACCGATTTGACTTGGCGGATTTTGCTGACATGGAGCTTTTTGATCTCTTTATATTTCCTTCTGCAGCATGTCCTTGATCTTGAATAACATCACTAACCTCTGAAGGACATTCAGATGTCGTGGACACAGCACTATTAGCTGACTTTGAAGCAGAGATGTTTGATTTAGCTGATTTCACTGACTTTGCACTTGCTCTGTCCATAGTTTCTTCTTCTGCAGGTCCTTTAATGTGCATATCATCACCATTTTCAACAGGGCGTTTGGAAACTTTGGGTTTGTTAGATGCGGTTGAAGTTGTTGACTTCACTGATTTGGCTGATTTAACTGACAGGGAGCTCATAGCTCTTATCAGAGGTTCCTTGTGATCAACCAAGGTAGCTTCAGTTGGAACATCAGAGTGCTTGGACTTTGTAGATCTTAGAGAAAGGTTTGATTTTGCAGATTTTGCTGATTTTGCTGATTTTGCTGACAATGAGCTTGGCGCCCTCCCATCAGTATCAGTTTCAGAAGTTTCCTGAATAATAACAATAGGTGCAACTGGGCCTTCAGAAACATCTGCTTGTTCATTTGTCATTGTAACATTTGACTTTTCGGATCTTATACTTGATGGTCTTTCAAACTGAACTTCTGATGCCTTTGAACACATCAATTTTGCAGAAATGCCGGATTTTGCAGAAAGGCCAGACTTTGCCGACCTTTCGGACATGTTGCTTGGCGCTCTGACCTCTGATTCCTGTTCGGCAAGTCCTGCATCCAGAATATCATCTCCATGACCAGTGGTTAATTCAGAAACCTTTGAATGGGCAGATACAGTTGAAACGTTTGATTTTTGGGATTTGACTGAAACGATGCTTGGAGGTCTATCCTCATTGTCAGTGGCGTGTAATTCTGACAGATCATTTGAGTTTGACTTCATTGAACTGACAGAAACAAGAGACTTGATGGATTTTGTGGATGCTCTGTCTTCGTTGTCATTGTTAATTGAAATATCTCTTTGTTTGGATTTCTTTGATTTAACAGATTTACAGCTTTCTGCTTTCTCTGTCGTTAGCTGGCGGTTCTTTTCTCCATCAGGACTTTCAACATCTGATAAATCAGCAGATACTGAGTTTTGGTTTCTCATGAGAATTTGAGAATTTTCTGTTGTATTTGAGACGCAACTTCCTGCTCTCTCTTCAATATCATCTTCTGTATCTGCGATAAGCTCAACCCTTTTTTCTTCACTATCTTTGGATTTCTTCAATATTATTGATGATGCATTGGATTTTACCGATTTGTTTGATTTGGTACTTACACAGGACCTTGCAGACTTTGCTGACAAGGCACTTGGTGCTCGGTCCTCAGGACCATTTGGTTCATCAGAAACATCAGCTGTGCTTTCAGAATGTGCACTTGCTGGTCTCTCTTGAGCTTCCTCGTTATTTACACCGTGGACTTTGTGTTGGTTTCCAGAGGCCTTTGAGATCCCAGATTTTGCAGAAGACTTTCTGGAGGTTCTGGAGATATTTGACTTTGTTGATTTGGCCGACAGGACACTTAGTGGTCTTTCCTCACTTACAAAGGCTTTTGATTTATTTGAGATTCCTGATGCATGTGATTCTATGGACTTTATTGATGTGGAACTTGCTGGTCTTTCTACATTGCACTCGTCTTCTGCAGTATCTTCCTGCGACGACGCCACAGGGGTCTTTGAGATCCCAGATGTTGCAGAGATGTTGGACTTTACTGACATTGCGCTTCCTCGCCCTGCAGTTTCCTGTTCATTCGCCATTTCATCAGGAAGATGACTTGCATCTCCAGCAGGACTGGCTGTATTCCTTTTAGAAGGATCTCCAGGTTCTCTTGATGTCGTCGATTTTGCAGAACGATTTGACCTTGATGATTTAGCCGACATGCCACTCGCTGCTCTTCCACCAGGTTCCGGTTCAGCCTTTCTGTCTTCAATTGCGTCTTCTCCATCTTCCCCATCAGGTTTGTCAACATTAACAGATGGAACTTCCGCTTTTCTAGATCTAGCAGATACATTGGACCTAGCTGATTTTGTTGACATGGCGCTCGTTGCACGCTCTGTCGTTTCTTTTGCAGTGGTTCCATTGTCTGGAACATCACCTCTATTTACAGTCAAACTTTCTGAATCCTTGGATTTGTTGGATACGCCAGGAGCATTGGACTTTGCTGATTTGGTTGATTTTGAGGACATATTACTTGGAGCTCTCACCTCTGTCTCAATCTCTACCAAATCACAGTTTCCATCAGTAGCATCAGAGCATTTAGACTTCTTCTGCCTTGAAGAAACATTAGATTTGGTCGATTTCAGTGACATGGCGCTTGATGCTCTCTCTTCTATGTCGTTTTCATTCTCTGTGTTTGCTTCAGATTTAACTGCAGAAGACTTTTTAGAGGTTCTGGAGATATTTGACTCTGTTGATCTGGCCGACAGGACACTTACTGGTCTTTCCTCACTTACAAAGGCTTTTGATTTATTTGAGATTCCTGATGCATGTGATTCTATGGACTTTTTTGATTTGGAACTTGCTGGTCTTTCTACATTGCACCCGTCTTCTGCAGTATCTTCCTGCGACGACGCCACAGGGGTCTTTGAGATCCCAGATTTTGCAGAGATATTGGACTTTACTGACATGGCACTTCCTCGCCCTTCAGTTTCCTGTTCAGCCACCTTTTCATCAGGAATAGGACTTGCTACTTCAGCAGGGTCTCCAGGTTCTTTTGATGTCTTTGATTTTGCGGAGCGATTTGACCTTGATGATTTAGCCGACATGCCACTCGCTGCTCTTTCACCAGGTTCCGGCTCAGCCTTTCTGCCTTCAATTGCGTCTTCTCCATCATCCCCATCAGGTTTGTCAACATTAACAGATGGAACTTCAGCTTTTCTAGATCTAGCAGAGACATTGGACCTAGCAGATTTTGTTGACATGGCGCTCGTTGCACGCTCTGTCGTTTCTTTTGCAGTGGTTCCATTGTCTGGAACATAACCACTATTTACAGTCGAACTTTCCGAATCCTTGGATTTGTTGGATACGCCAGGAGCATTGGACTTTGCTGATTTGGTTGATTTTGAGGACATATTACTTGGAGCTCTCACCTCTGACTCAATCTCTACCAAATCACCCTTTCCATCAGTAGCATCAGAGTATTTAGACTTCTTCTGCCTTGAAGAAACATTAGATTTGGTCGATTTCAGTGACATGGCGCTTGATGCTCTCTCTTCCATGTCATTTTCATTCTCTGTGTTTTCTTCAGATTTAACTGCAGAAGACTTTTTAGAGGTTCTGGAGATATTTGACTTTGTTGATCTGGCCGACAGGACACTCAGTGGTCTTTCCTCACTTACAAAGGCTTTTGATTTATTTGAGATTCCTGATGCATGTGATTCTATGGACTTTTTTGATTTGGAACTTGCTGGTCTTTCTACATTGCACCCGTCTTCTGCAGTATCTTCCTGCGACAACGCCACAGGGGTCTTTGAGATCCCAGATTTTGCAGAGATATTGGACTTTACTGACATGGCACTTCCTCGCCCTTCAGTTTCCTGTTCAGCGACCTTTTCATCAGGAGTAGGACTGGCTACTTCAGCAGGATCTCCAGGTTCTTTTGATGTCTTTGATTTTGTGGAACGATTTGACCTTGATGATTTAGCCGACATGCCACTCGCTGCTCTTTCACCAGGTTCCGGCTCAGCCTTTCTGCCTTCAATTGCGACTTCGCCATCTTCCCCATCAGGTTTGTCAACATTAACAGATGGAACTTCAGCTTTTCTAGATCTAGCAGAGACATTGGACCTAGCCGATTTTGTTGACATGACACTCATTGCACGTGCTGTTGTTTCCTGTGCAGTGGATCCATTGTCAGGAACGTCATCATCATCATTAGATTTTGTCGATTTCATTGACATGGTGCTTGAAGCTCTCTCTTCCATGTTGGTTTCATTTTCTGAGTTTTCTTCAGATTTAACTGCAGAAGACTTTCTGGAGGTTCTAGAGATATTTGACTTTGTTGATTTTGCCGACAAGACACTGAGTGATCGTTCATCACTTGCAAAAGCCTTTGAGTTATTTGAGATTCCTGATTCATGTGATTCTATAGACTTTCTTGATATGGAACTTGCTGGTCTTTCTACATTGCATTCGTCTTCTGCAGTATCTTCTTGCGACGACACAACAGGGGACCTTGAAGTCCAAGATCTTCTGGAGATGTGAGAATTAGCTGACTTCCCACTAGATCTATCTCCTTCGTCTGTGATAATTTCATCAGACATCTCTACACATTGGTCGGACGGAATTTCAGAGCATTTAGATCTTTTTGATCTCCCTGAAACATTAGAAATTGAGCTTGATCTGTCGTTTTCAGGTTTGTTGAATTCCTCTACTGCAGTGTCTTCAGCAGAGATGTCATCACTTTCTACAGCAGTAATTTCAGAAAATTCAGATTTTTCTGATAAAGCTGATTCATTTGACTTTGTGGATTCCGTGGATTTGAATGAAATGCAACTGGATGCTGTCTCTTCCATTACATCCTCTGCATTTTCACCATCCAAATTATCATCATCAGCAGACAGTGCTGAAGCATTTGATTCTACTGACTTTGTTGGTGTTGTGCTTACTGGGCTCTCTACAAGTTCAGGAGGAACTGTAGATGTCTTTGATTTAGGCTTAGATATTGCAGTGTCCTCATCTGAAACCAAATAACGGTGAGATCTTTTTGATCTATTCGATCTGTTAGAGGCATTAGACCTGGCACTTTTTGGCCTGTCCGGAAATTCCTCTTCAGTATCAGGATCATCAGGAATGTCACCAGCTTCACTCTTTGCTGATTTGGTTGATTTGACTGACTGCATACTTGGAGCTCTTTCCATTGGTTCCTCGTGATCATCAGAGGATATTTCTGCTTGAACCTCAGACGACATTGACTTTATTGATCTGGCGGAAACATGGGAATTGGTTGATTTCGCTGATTTGTATGACGTGGCACTAGACACCCTCTCATCCTTTGGTTGGTTCTCATAAGATCCTTCAGCTGTTTCATCATCTGTATTTTCAGCACCGTCATCTTTCATTGTGTCTTGCTCTTCTGGACTTTTATTTTTTGTTGATCTATTTGATCTTACAGAAGCTCCTGATCTTTGTGACAAGTGGCTAGGGGCTCTGTTTGCATAATCACTTGGTTCTGGTGGAAGCTCCGATGCCTGTGAGGTTCTAGTGGAAGTGTTCGACCTAGACCTGGATGACATGGAACTTGTCACTCTGTTTTCAACTACCTCTTGAGCACTTTCTGCTTCATCCAAAACTTCATCCATTTGCGCCTTCTCCTCAGTAGAGTTTTGAACTATTATAGTCTTTTTAGGGCATTCGGGATCTTCATCCTCATTGATGAGTATTTCCCCCGAAGAGGTGTGAGATTTAACAGACATGGCACTTGATGACTGTCGTTTCTCAATTTTTGGGCTATTGCTATCAGGTGTATTTTTGATAGGGTCACCCAAAGGTACACATGTGCACTTTGTCTTTGATGACTTAGAAGTTGTTGATAGTGGTGAGGACATTTCTCTCCCTGGAGTTGAAGCTTTCGATATTATTTTGGACATTCTTGAATGAGCAGAAGCAACGGATCCTCTACTTCGGGGGCTTGGACTCCCTTTTTGAGCACATAAATCTGGTCTTGAAACCCCAGTAGGAAGATCGTCCTCCTCCTCGTCATCTAGGCTCTCTGTGAGATGCGTTAAGATCATGGAGGAGGCACTGATGGCAGAGCAGGCCCTTTCTTCTCTTTGGGTTGGAACCAATGTTCCTCTCTCTGGTATTTCCTCAGCACTGTCGACCCCGTCGACCACGGCAGATCCTCTCTCAAACATCTGAGGGGACACGGCGCTCGTGATCGTGCAATACTCGATGGTGTCCACTGTATTGATGGTGCTCTCCACCCATGTCTCCGTCTCCACCACCTGCCCGCCGCAATCCTCACTCGACATTGAGGTAGTTTGTGTGTTTTTAACCTCCGTCCTCTTGCAGACAGTTGTGTGCGAGGACGCGCTGGAGCTCGACGACTTGACGTTGCCGCCACCTCCCTGCGCTTCTGGAATCGGTCGGTTGGTCCAGGTGTGGTACTCCTGACATTGATCACAGCAGTGGGTGCAGTGGGCCTCCTCCATGTGTTTCTGGTAGCGCTGGGTGAGACTCAACTCCTGCGTCTCACAGGCGGAGACGACGCACTCCGATTCGGAGCAGCTTTCCACGCTGCTCTGCTCGAGGTAGTAGCCGCACCCCTGGCGCTGCTCGCCGGGCTTCGGACCTCCGTTCCTCGTGACCTGCGTGGACCACTGCAGCGTCTCGTCGTTTAGGAGCCGGAAGCGCACCTTCATTTCCATGGAGAGGCTGCCGTCCTCGTTGACGACAACGCGTTTCTCGATGTCGTCGTCCATTACGGCCTCTTCTGGGTTGGGGTGGGGGTCCACAGGCTCCAGGGAATTCCTGCCGCCTGGCAGCGGCATGTCAGGGAATCTGTTGGTGCTGCCGTTGGTTTCGGGCTGGGTTGCAGTTTTCTTTTTCTCGACACCTTGGACTGGAGAGAGAGTTGGAGAGAGAGAGAGAGAGAGAGACAATTTAGACTGAAGTAACCGTATCTGTTCTATTTTCATAATCTCCGACAGATGAGATATGATAAATTAATCATTTAACCAATTCAATTTTTGTCCTTGATTATGTTACTTACTCTCCTGTTCCTCACCACAGCCAGTGGAGCTCAACCTCACATGTAATCTGGGAACTTTTTCATCCCCTGTTTTCGGCAAATTCTCGAGGATGGCGGGGTGAGAAGGCTCACGTCCTACGCAGATAAGGACACTCGGGCCGTGCAAGAGACCATGCACGCTGTCTATCTGGAAGGAAAGACAAGAGTAACATCAACCAATTGCAACTATTTGAACACCAGGAGTATGTGGATTTGCCATGGCAAGTCATTTCTTAATCGACCCTACAGTCACATCCACTGTGCGACCCAGATGTATGATGGATAGATCAGCCTACCATTGGGTACAGTTCACTGGGTAGACTTGTAGGTTAATCTATCCATATCACAGCTATAATACACAAGTCCTTGAATTAGAAGTACCAGAAGGGATTATTTTTACCATTTCAATATGACGGGTACATATCAACGTTCTAATTTCATGTTGATATAGTTTATCTTAACTCCGTAATAAGAATGAATGGATGATGAATATCAATATGAAAAAAATAGTATCTTGAAATAATTGCTAATGTACTGAAGATTGGAAGGTTGTCTCCTGAGTGCATGAGTGCCAGGGGCAGGATTTATGCTGAGACTCAGCCAAGGTATCCCGGCGAGTTTATTGAACTAATCGGGCATAATCCCCTGTGATAATTAGATAATGGCAAGCATCCATTGTAACTCATGAGTTTCAGTATCACACAGGGAGATTATCTGCTGATTTAAGGGAGAGAACAAAACTAAACACATTAACTGTAAATGCAGGAGCCTAGTGATTGTAATCCATAACAAACAGAATAATTTCTTTATGATTGATATGCTGTGGGGTCTACAGTTGGTACTGAGTTTTGCCCTGTGCTGAAATATGTAAAATGTATATATAATATTGTTGTTGTGGTAAAGTCAATGTGTAACAAGACGGTATTTAATCCTTAGACGCCTGGTATGATTAAACGACAATTAACAACTTTTAAATGGCACTTCGGATCAAATGGCCCTTAATCCTATTTCCTTATAAAGGAGTTTCAGAAGAAAAAAGGTTGAATAATCACACCTTGCTCGCATTACATTCTTTTAATTATCAATGTTTGAATTATATTAATAGGATATCCTCAGTAAAACTGAAAAGGGTTGAGGGAGATATCGATCAATCCACTTTAATTAAACCTCACTTATGACCAACATATGGGGATGGACAGTAATTTAATTACATTAAACTATTGAAACATTTAAAAAAATACTCCCTATGCTGAATGTACTTCTCATAAAGGCTTCTAAAACTTTGACACAGAGCCTGAACGTGTGAAATATTGAAAGCCATTCCGATGTGATTTGGCTGCTAAGCAGAAGCATTTTGATGACGATGCAAATTTTAAAACACACATTGCTGTATCTACTGTCACTTAAAACAGATGAATGCCTTCAGTCCAGTCACACACACCAGCCCCAGGTATGGATAATTAATTGCCTGTGTGCAGGACGTGTTTCTGAGACTCCTCCAGATTCAAACTAAAGGCAGAGGGACGATCCTCCACATTGACCTGTTTCTCTCAAAAATAGCTCAGACGTGACCAAGATGAATGGGGGCGTTGTGGAGATACACACATTCTAAATTTATATTCAGGAAATCTTACTGTATTATAGGCCTATAAGGTTTCTGCGGGTATGAGCATGCAAGCCATATCCAAACGTGTGTGTGTGTGTGTGTGTGTGCGTGTGTGTGTGTGTGTGTGTGTGTGTGTGTGTGTCAATGCACTGTGTGCACACGTGTGTGCGTGTGTTTGTGTGTGTGTATGTAGATAGATAGATCCTTTAATAATCCTTTACAGGAAATTACAGTGTCACAACAGCGTGGACAGACATAACAAACACACATTCCCTCATATGCTAAAATACTTAAATACTACAATAAATACAATAATAAATACTAAATACTATAAGGTGCAAAGTTAATTTTGTGCATTGTAAAACCGTATGGCAGCTGGTATACAGGATGTTGGTATGTGTGTGTGTTTGTGGGCCTGTGTGTGTGTATGTGTGTTGTGTTTGTGCATGGCTCAATGCTATCTATCCTACAAATCTCATCAAAAGGTTGAAATGAATCAGTTAATGTCACATTAAACACATTAGGCGTTATTATGTTTAGTCTCTGGGTTACAATTATATTTTAATGTAAAAGTAGATGTGACTAGCTTATATACACTGATCTGTTTAGCATGTACATGAGTTGATCTATGCTGATAAGGCTGCTCTCACAGAGGCTGGAGAGTCTGTATTCAAGTCTAGTTATCCCTGCATAATATCCCTTATAGCCCTCATAAATCCATATGACAGCAATACAACAGTATTGAAAAACAGGCCACACGTGTGAATTATTAGTGCTCTGTTGTAAGAACTCTACTCCTAAGTAATTGTTCTAACATCAACATGTTCAAATAAACCTACATGTGAATATTCTCTGTGAAAGTCTCATCCCACTTTTTGGTGTCTTTAGTCTATACACGGCACCTCCAATAGAGTGGTCACGTTAAAGGAGCTCACTCGAAACATGAGATTGAAGTGGAGCTGGCGTTAATTCTAATTTCTGTCACTAGAGGCCTCCCTTTCACTCTGCTTCTCAATCCCTAGCCCCCCAACCTATGGTCACAACACGCCATCCATACCTGCCCATTAAAGTCGTACACTGGAATGGAATCATGTACAATACTCAATAAGATTACACTATATTATGATTATTTAACATATTACGATTACTATTATATTAAGCATTGACTATTATTATGAAAGATTAAAGAAGCTGAAAATCTTTTGCTACTATCATTAGGCTATATACATATCTATATCTATAAAAGAAAAAAGCTTTTGCTAGCACTACCAAAATAGTATCCCTTACGTTTCTCTTGATATTCACCCTCATTTCCCATCTGGGATGACCAAAGTTAACTTTCTAACCTTATTTTCTAATCTTATACCTCCAGGTGGCCGTTGATGTGGACGGTGTCGGTCTCACCTTGTGGCCCTCGGAGGTGTACAGCTTGCGGACGCGGTACTGCATGAGCTCAGACACCTCCTCCAGGAAGAGCCCCAGGCTCCTGGGGGCCCCATGGTGCAGCGCGATGCTCCTGCGGTACGATGGGTCGCTGTTCTTCACCAGCACCATCGTCCGGCTCTGAGTTCTGCGCCGATGCTGCTGCTGGTGGTGGTGGTGGTGGTGGTGGTGGTGACCGAGGTCCTGGTCGTCTCTGGGGTGACCCGGTGGGGGGTCCCGCGGCCTGGTCGGCCTGGGGTGAGCGTACCCTTGTGGTGGAGGATGAGGATGCCCGTGCTGAAGGTGGTGTTGTTCGGGTGGATGCTCATAGGGCGTCGGGCGGTGGTACCAGGAGATCGGGGGGAGGTACTGTGTCTCCGCGGCGACCGGGGGGGCGTCATGGTGGCGGAGGTGGTGGCGGTGGTTGGCCTGCGGCCATTGGTCGGTGCACAGGCAGCACCCCTCCACCTCCTCCGGGTGGGCCTGGTGGTGCCGGGGAATCCTGGGGAACATGGAGGCGGAGGAGGTGGGGTAGAGATGCGTGGAGGGAGGATAGGGTCCATGGGGGGCGCCCCTGACTCCGCCCCCTAGCGCCTGGAAGCTCTGGTAGGGTCGCCTGTGGGCGGACATTTGAGTGGGGGGGGTTTACCGGGGGGGGGGGACTTGAGGGGGCGGTGGGGTGGGGGGTATGGATATGGATGGGATTGGGGAAAGTGTTCTCCTCCTCAGACCAAAGAGAGCCAGAGGGCAGGAGTCAAAGCAGACAGGGCGGGATCGTCATGGCAACGCGCTTCTCCCCAAGGTGGTGTCGATGCTGATGTCCGCATTCCTGTGCATCCCTCGATCCTGAGAGGAGTGTAAAGAGAATTGGATTAGATTTGGAAATTATTATTATTATAATTTTTTTTTTTTACTTTATCATACTTTGAAATTGAATCATTTCCGAAATAGGAACTATATTTTAAGTGTTGATGATGATTCAATTGTACTTCATTGCACTTAGAGTGCTCAATTATATATTGTATCATTGACTGACATGACATTATTTTGCAGTCACCTTTTTGAGCCCTTGTGATATCAGTCATTCATTTGTGTATTTCTTAAAATTATATAACACTTTTTGATTAACAACACACCACATTAATTCATCCAGAATGCAGTTGCATCACTTTTGAGACTGAGATTCCAAGTCTTTATTTTCTAAACTGGATGGGATTAAAGCAGAGAATGAACCGACAGACCAAACGGTTGCGAACCCCCGCAGCCAACACAATCCTGGGAAGATCCCAGCGCAAATACAGACAAGGACAACAAGGAGCGAGCCGCAAATAAAACTGTCAAGTCACTTAAGATAATGAGCTTAAGTCCCCATTTGCTGAGAAAGTGGATACTGCCTCGTTGATGGAAACTGTCATGGTTAAATCAAATATTTTTCACACACAACACCCTGGTCCTGTATGGTTGGATTAACCACTTATAGAGCCAGAAGAATAGATCAGCTTTGCTGTCGCTGAGAGACAATAGGGGAACAGACTATTGTATGATTATATTGAGTGGATGCCGGCAAGCTCAGAGATATGAAATCAAAACATCACTAATTCTGTGATTTGGTGAAATAGAGTGAGCCTGATGGGAAAAAACAACAGCTATGATTTGTGTTCAGTTGCACTGACAAAAGGTAGACATTTAGATTATGTTTAAATAAAAGGATTCTCCCCTATTGAACATTAAAGTTTTCAAAATAGCTGGAAGTTGGCCTAAATTATCTTAAAAATGCACATTGTGGACTGACTTGGTGGGACAACTCGCCATTGCTCGCTCCTTGTAGGCAATATGCCTTGCAGTGACCCAAGTTCGATCCACGCCTGTTGTCCTATGCTACATGTCATTCCCTCTCTTCAAACCACTCTCACGTCTATAAAGGCACGGCAATTGTATCCCAAATAAGGCTCACATAATTTGATTGGCCTGTGGAAATGCATATACAAAGTCAAATTCATGTTGTTTCTTTCTACATATTTGTTCTGCCTTGTGTAATTACGTCAGAGTTTGATTTTTTTTTTTTTTTTTTTTGTGATGATTTCCACCTCCTGGACCAGGTACGGCGAGGCAACACAGGACTCCTACCCTTTGAGTCCCGTGTCACACACACAGGTTTTTTATGCAAAGTAGTCGAAACGAGGAAGCAAAAAAACTTTCCCTAAGAGGTGGTTGACTAATAAGAGAGGTTTGTCCAGTTGCGCACAACTACAGATTCTTTCATTGGATCGTTAGTTGCAGAAATCTTCTTACAACGAGTTGGAACAACTAAGATATGGTCCTATACTAGCCCACATGTGACCATATATAAGGTGTGTATATAAATGTGTTATATTTGCCTCGTAGTCATTGCCATACAAGCATACAAGTATGTAGTAATTACTGCCACAACATCTACAACTTGAACAGTTACTTGATATCCCTTGCAAAATAATTTCCGCCTGCTTAGACCTTTGGAATAATTTCCACCCATATCCTTTTAAGCACCAACAGATAGGCCCCATTTCCAGTCATTCAGCCAAGTATCCCTTCCTATTTCCTGTTGTGTCAATGACTCCCAACATACACATAGGCAACACACCAGAAATGACTTCATACTCACACAGTCCATTTTGACCGTCCAGACGGCACAGAAAAATATCACCAACGACAACAACAGCTACCATAGCAGTTGTTCCCCGGTTCGGAAGAGCGAGGGGTGTAGAAGGCCGACTCCTAACGCTCGGAACATGTGTGCCCTCTGTGTGGTGCAGCGAAGGCAGGCAGAACCAGTTCAAAAGTCCTCGCTTACGAAGCAGGCCTACCTTCCACTAATCAGGGCCCTGTGCGGCTAAGGATAGAACGGAAAGCTTCTCTAATCACCCTCAGGTTGTGTCATGGGGCGTTTTAAGCCACCTGACTTGGACATGAACAAGCGTTGCATAAAAGGAGAAAGAGCACCTGGACTAAGGGACCACGTGGATCCGTGAGGTGGCCCTGTTCCCTGAGTTTCATGTTCCAATGATTTCAGATGTGAATGCGTGCATTAATTGATGACGTTGGTGTGTCAATGAAACACTGTTTCCTTTGCGTGTATTCAATGGCTACCTGTTATGGCTTGTTTTGTCTTTGGGGGTTGAGGTATTGACTGGGTCATGGTACTTACAGAGAAACTAAAGATAAGGTGAGATGTCATTAATGCACTGGAATGGTACATTTGAAAAGTAATTATGAATTGAGAACAAAAGGAAAAAGGTAAGAGCTGAAACATCTTGTTTTATGAGTAACTTTCAAAAATTCCTCCAGTGTCGTAGATCAAATTACCTTTTCTCGATAATGAAATCAAAAGTAATTCCCTTTAACCTTCTACTCGTTTTACTCGTTTTAAATATCTGCCTGTGTGTTAGTGGGCGCTTGCACATGTGTGTGTGCGTGCAGGACTAGCAGCGCCATAGGGAGAGGCTGTTTGGTGTTATCAGAAGCTGGCAGCGAGCAGCCCCCCCCCCACCCAACCCCCCGACCCCTCCCTGCAGTGTGCAGCCGACCTTCTAGAACAAGCAGACGTGCTCCATCACAGCAGGGCACCACTCCCACGCACACACACACACACACACACACACACACACACACACACACACACACACACACACACACACACACACACACACACACACACACACACACACATAAGAGCTCACACACACACACACACACACACACACCTCACACACACACATCAAACACACACAGCTCACACACACACAGCTCACACACAGCTCACACACATCAAACACACACAGCTCACACACACACAGACAGCTAAAAGAGCTCACACACACACAGCTCACACACACACAGAGCTCACACACACACAGCTCACTCACACTCACACCCACACACGCCACTAACACACACAGCTCGCACACACACACACACAGCTAACACACACAGCTCAGACACACGCACACACAGCTAAAACAGCTCACACACACACACACACACACACAAAGAGAGAGAGTGAGGTGTGTGTGTGTGTGTGTGTGTGGGGGGGGGGGGGGGGGGGGGGGGGGGGGTCAGGGGTAGGCCCCGGTCCTGAGTCAGTTGGTAAGGAGCGTGACCGGTCACTCAGGATGAGGTGGAGTCTACGTGTAGCCGGCTGGCGGGCCAAGATTTATGCTGCCCTGACTCAGGCAAATGACAGGCGAACAGGACCCCCCCGCAACCCCCAACACACACACATACACAAACATAACCACACACACACACACACACACACACACATACCCCTCGCCCCCCACTGACCAAGGCTCCTGCTGAGAAGCAGTGATGAGTCAGTCCCAAGGAACTGCGTAGGAGCACACACTCCGGCCCCACTAACAAGGGGCTTTTCCTGCAGAGGAAGGCGTCCACGCCGCCGCCCCCCCCCAGCCCCCTGTTAGTCCACTCTACCCTCAGTGTATCACACTGACACTCAGAGCAGTCACACTGGCTGGCTGCTAGTGTGTGTGTGTGTGTGTGTGTGTGTGTGTGTGTGTGTGTGTGTGCTATTATTTTAGTGTTACTTGTTAGAACCGGCATAGCCATCCGTCAGTTTTTACTGAGGAAATACCCTGCGAGAATATCTGCTTCTGGTCGATGGCGCCGGCCTCTATGTGTGGCTAACCCTAGATTTGAAACCGTCCATGCTCATTTCTAACATATCTTGGTATCATTTCCGTGACCATCTTGCCCCTTAATCTCCGGTGTGTGAAATGCAACACTTCAGAAAAGAAATGTAGGGAGAGAGTATAACTGGTTTTTATTTTGTTTTTATCTTGTTCTCTTCCTCTCTTTCTGCTCCCTCGCTCACTCTTTATATCTATCAAATCTTAACCTACAGTACCTTATATTAGGAGTTGTATGTGACTAATCTATTATCTATAGATAGTGGCTAGCAAAGATGGTTTTTGACTCCCATAAACCCATAAGAAACCCTGATCCTAACCCGAAAGCCTAACCAAAATACAAAGCCCATAGGAAACCAAAAAGGTATCAAGTTCAAGGGGTTCACTGGTCAAGCATACTTAAAGCGGCCTGCTAATTTAGCTTACAAATAGAGCCACTTTGTACATAGGAATTCTAACAATTAAGTAGATTCAAATATGAGATCCTTCAAATTAAGTATTGCAAATTCAAATTTAGCAGCTTAAAAATATTCAGCTTAAATGAAAGCATCCTAAAATTAGCATAAGTTTCAAACTATAACATTTCAAGTGGACTTGCGCTTAAAAGGCAAGTTATTATTGAAGACCTTTTATGAAAATAAGTTACTTTAATAAAGAGAATGCAACTTAGATTAGGGATCAAATTAAATACCTTTTTGGTGGCAGCAGATACACTAGCTGCTAGAAAGTTCAGGCTAGTATTCTAGGTTGTATAATTTTACTTGAAAGCAACTGATTACTTTCATAGTTAAGAATAACTGGCGAAACTGAATATTCCAAGAAGCCATTGGGAATTGAGCTAAGGAAAGCAGTGTACTCAGAAAGGAAGTCTAAACCCAAAACCCTATGCTTATGAGCTTAGCTGAGTCTTAGCTGTTTATATCATCACCTCTTTCACTTCAGAGGTCAAAACGTGTTCATTTGTTAGGGCAGTGGTACAGTGTCTTGAATAAAGAAAATAACAGTAATATTTCTTTTTATGTGCATCTGGATGTGAGCATTTTTTTACAATTATTTTTGTCAAAGTGTACATTTTGAACTGACTTAGGATCAGATGAGTCAGGACTATGAGACCTCCATGGAACTTAAAATAAGTTTGCAATATTTCAGATTTTTTTTTAAATGTATTATTAATATTTTTATAGATTTTTATTTTGAATTGTAGACTTCTCCAAGATTTCTCTCAAGAGTTGAAAGGGCCTTCGTACACCTTCATCACCTTCATCCGAAACCAAGCAAGTAGCAGCCAATAGATTCCAGGGGTTCTCTGTCTCTCCCTCAGAACCGTAGGAACGATAAAGTAATAACCACCCACCTGCTGACAAACGCCTTAGATATCACGGTACATATAATCCAGTCAAATCAAGCTTACATCATGTTCAATGTCATAAGGCTACCTGACCTCGTTCAGAGCATCAGGAGCGCCAGAAGCACTAAGTCCCCTAGCCCTCACCCGCTTGTCTCCCCTCCCCTCCCCTCCCCTCTCCTCCCCTCCCCTCCCCTCCCCTCCCCTCCCAGTCCCCTTCAGTGCGCGTGTTAAAACATTGTGGCTAATTGGCCAACAAGCTGCTGTGTAGTATGCTGCGGCTGCTCCTCTTGCTATATTAGTCACAGTGCTCATTCCACAGCTTTGCAACTATATATAAGCACAGAATAAGTTGTTTGTCTGGAAGAGTTTCACCACCGGGCGGGATCTGGAATAGCTACTCCCAGCCAATTCTAAATGTACCCATTGGTGAGTCACAGGGGGGCGTGCGTGTACACCCAGAGATGTAGGATGGATGGACACTGTACATTTTTAAATGGCTTGAAACTGACAACCAACATCACACCTGTGGGCATGTTTATAGTACAAAACATAAGTACGTCATGTTTTCTATGCGTATACATCTGTTTTCACTCTATTTTAGAGTGAGGTTAATTATGTGTACAATGAGTGAGGGTTCAATATGTCATTGAATTGCATTTTGACCTTTTAAACCTACTTATTTTCCACACACAATTTTTCTCCATTACTGAAAGGGACTAGTAATATACTACACTGCAGTATATTTATTGTGTAAAACTATTGATTAGCTTTGATACCAGCAATAGTGCTTGTAGTAGTAGTTAATACTAAATTTTAAAGGTATAATAATCTTTCTTGTGTGTAAAAGATAAATGTATGTACAATTTAATATTTTATTGTGCAACGCAGTGGATATCAACATTTCCCCAATACAAAGAAGTAGAAGCAGCCCATCAAACTTGTCGTAATGTTGTCATCATCTGGTTTACTGAATTAAACCATTCGAGTACTTCCTCTTCTGACAAGTTCAAATGCTGCATAGACAGTCAGACTGCTGATCTGTGTAACCATGGTCTCTATAGCCGCTGTGTCGTAAGATATCTCATTCTTTAATTTAATCCTAACATTTAGAAATGTTTACTTCTGACTCAAGTAGGCCAATTGACTGCTTGTACTGCTGTTTTCATTGATATAGCTCTAAATAAAGCATATCAACAATGCTTTACTTTAAATTAAAATATGGTATTTGGTGTGATTTAAGTTGACAAGCAAATCCTTTCTAATTCCCTTGTCCTCAATGTGTCCATTTTAGAAGCATGGGCATCAAAAATAGCAGTAAACCTATAGGCCTACCGTAAGTATATAAGATGATTCTGATTGTTTGCGTGTGTATGCGTCTGCAATCATCTCTACCCAAAATGGAGAATCAAGAATTAAATATTGCCAGGGATGCGGGAAGTGGGGGCGCTTAGGGTGCTGCAGCACCCCCCCCCCCCCCCGCTGGCGGCCTCTGGCTGTAACTGCAAGTGAGAAGGTTTTCTGAACAAATCAATACTTTTTTCTTTTTTTGTATAATTTTATCATACAACATGATTTTTCATTAAATTATTGACATCCACCCTTTTTATGATATTTATCATATTGTCATTTCATTTTATTTAGAACATTGTCTGAGTAGGCTGACGTAGGCTATGACTTCACAACGCAGAACTGTCGATAGCTGAATATCGTACTATGCTGATTTTACATAAGCATGTTGGTGTTCAACATCTGTTGTAGTGAGCATTCTAAAACTGGTGCAAAATGTTGCTGCCATATTAATAGACACGTTGAATGTTATCGTTATGATTCTGGAATCCCGCACGTAAACTGGTTGGCAAAAAAAGAGCAAAGACGGACGGTTCACTTTACGGAGAAACCGTCCCTTTCCTCATATCAGACAACTCGTAACTCTGGATGAAAATGAAGGCTTTCTTTTATTGTCACTTTCCTTTTAAACCTTTAGAAATAACCTCCCGAATCCTTGTTATAACGCTGTGTATAATCCCGGACCGCAACAGCTTGTCGGCATGTTGTTAGTGTGTGAAATTCAGCACAGTATCAGCCGAGTTGACTCTAATTTCCACGTTGTTTACTTGCTGACGTTTGTGAATAACAGTGGCTAGTTGGCAGAACTCTTTTTACACACCAGTAGAGTGTTTATCGGAGCGGATCCCTGAATGTGACGTCACCCGTCACCTCGTCTCTGTAAACAATGGATGTTGCGCAGCATTTATTATGACGTCATTATATAGACTCTCTCTCAGCACCCCCCCCCCCCCCCTTGGACTGACTTCCCGCGCCCCACATTACCCCTTATGGGTTTTTCATGACGACAGATAAAAAACGACATTTTTTTTTACATTTCATTTGATAAAAACGACAGTGTTACCCCTTATGTTTTTTTCCCATGATGACTGATGAAAAACAACAGTGTTACCCCTTATATTTTATTTGACAAAGACAACAGTGTTACCCCTTGTGGTTTTTTTCATGACGACCAATAAAAAACAACAGTGTTACCCCTTATGTTTTTATTCATGACGACCAATAAAAAACAACAGTGTCACCCCTTATGTTTTTTTTCATGACGACCAATAAAAAAAGGAACAGTGTTACCCCTTATGTTTTTATTCATGACGACCAATAAAAAACAACAGTGTTACCCCTTATGTTTTTTTCCATGACGACCAATAAAAAAAGGAACAGTGTTACCCCTTATGTTTTTTTTTGTGACTACCAAAGAAAAACGACAGTGTCACCCCTCATGTTTCATTTGATAAAAACGACAGTTTTACCCCCTATGTTTTAATTGATAAATATCGACAGTGTTACCCCTTATATTTATTTCATTTTTTTTGCGGGGATCCGAACATGAGCTTGTGTTTTTTTTCATGAAGAACAAAGAAAAACATAAGTGTCACCCCCTATGTTTTATTTGATAAATATCAACAGTGTTTCCCCTTATATATTTCTCATTTTTTTTCGGGGATCCGAACATGAGCTGTTTAGAGTGTTAACCACTGAACTTAACAATGCACCATCAAGACAACAGATAACGACATCACCAAGGTTATACTTTACTTTATAATGCACATGAAAAAGAGATATGCGTCTTCCAACAGACGACATCAACCGGACTTGAAACCCGGTCGCCAGGGGGTTAGGCAGAGTGCACTCCACTGCACCACTGAGGCGATGGCAATATACATAAATAAATAAATGTTTATTTATTTCATGACGGCCGATAAAAAACGACAGAGTTACCCCTCATGTTTTTTCCATGTTGACCAATAAACATCAACAGTGGTACCCCTGTTAACATTTTTGCGGAGATACAAACCTGAGCTGTTTAGAGAGTTAACCTCCGAACTAATCAATGCACCATCAAGACACCGAATAAAGTCAACACAATGGTTATGCTTGACTTTATAATTCGCATGAAATAGTGATAAGATATATAACGGACATGAACCCCGGTCTCCAGGGGGTTAGCTCACAGCTCCCTCCACTTCCCACTGAGAAATGTAAATTGAATATGTCTGTGGTTATATAGTGCAATAGACATGATAGCATTACGTTTAAAATTAAAGATATTGTGTTTTCCACAGCAATTGAGCCGCGTTCTCCACTGGGTTAGGCAGAGTGCACTCCACTGCACCACTGAGGCGATGACAATACACAATAATCAATCATCAATAAAGAGGATATACATGACATTAAAATGTATGTGTGTATTTCTATTATTTCCCTAATGTTTTTTTTCATGACGACCAATAAAAAACGACAGTGTTACCCCTTATGTATTTTTTTCATGACGACCAATAAAAAACAACAGTGTTACCCCTTATGTTTTTTTTCATGACGACCAATAAAAAACAACAGTGTTACCCCTTATGTTTTTTTTCATGACGACCAATAAAAAACAACAGTGTTACCCCTTATGGTTTTTTTCATGACGACCAATAAAAAACAACAGTGTCACCCCTTATGTTTTCTTTCATGACGACCAATAAAAAACAACAGTGTTACCCCTTATGGTTTTTTTCATGACGACCAATAAAAAACAACAGTGTTACCCCTTATGTTTTCTTTCATGACGACCAATAAAAAACAACAGTGTTACCCCTTATGTTTTCTTTCATGACGACCAATAAAAAACAACAGTGTTACCCCTTATGGTTTTTTTCATGATGACCAAAGAAAAACGACAGTTACCCCTTATGTTACATTTGATAAAAACGACAGTGTTACCCCTCATGTTTCATTTGATAAAAACGACATTGTTACCCCTTGTGTTTTTTTTCATGACGACCAAAGAAAAACAAGTGTCACCCCCTATGTTTTATTTGATAAATATCGACAGTGTTTTCCCCTTATATTTATTTCATGATGGCAGATAAAAAACGACAGTTACCCCTCATGTTTTTTCCATGTTGACCAATAAAAATAGACATTGGCACCTCTGTCGACATTTTTGCAGGGATCCAAACATGAGCAGTTTAGAGTGTTAACCTCCGAACTTAACAATGCACCATCAAGACACCGGTTAAAGTCATCACAGAGGTTATACTTGACTTTATAATTCGCATGAAATAGAGATAAGAGCCTTCCAACAGAGGTCGTCACCCGGACTTGAACCCCGGTCTCCAGGGGGTTAGTCAGAGTGTACTCCACTGCACCACTGAGGCGATGCCAATACGCCAAAATCAATCATCAATAAAGAGGATATACATGACGTTAAAATGTATGTGTGTATTTCTATTATTTCCCTTGTTTTTTTTCACGACGACCAATAATAAACAACATTGTTACCCCTTATGTTTTTTTTCATGACGACCAATAAAAAACAACAGTGTTACCCCTTATGTTTTTTTTCATGACGACCAATAAAAAACAACAGTATTACCCCTTATGGTTTTTTTCATGACGACCAATAAAAAACAACAGTGTTACCCCTTATGTTTTCTTTCATGACGACCAATAAAAAACAACAGTGTTACCCCTTATGGTTTTTTTCATGACGACCAAAGAAAAACGACAGTGTTACCCCTTATGTTACATTTGATAAAAATGACAGTGTTACCCCTCATGTTCCATTTGATAAAAACGACATTGTTACCCCTTGTGTTTTTTTTCATGACGACCAAAGAAAAACAAGTGTCACCCCCTATGTTTTATCTGATAAATATCAACAGTGTTTTCCCCTTATATTTATTTCATGACGGCCGATAAGAAACGACAGTTACCCCTCATGTTTTTTCCATGTTGACCAATAAAAATAGACATTGGCACCCCTGTCGACATTTTTGCAGGGATCCAAACAAGAGGAGTTTAGAGTGTTAACCTCCGAACTTAACAATGCACCATCAAGACACCGGATAAAGTCATCACAAAGGTTATACTTGACTTTATAATTCGCATGAAATAGAGATATGAGCCTTCCAACAGAGGTCATCAACCAGACTTGAACCCCGGTCTCCAGGGGGTTAGTCAGAGTGCACTCCACTACACCACTGAGGCGATGCCAATATGTAAAAATCAATCATCAATAAAGAGGATATACATGACATTAAAATGTATGTGTGTATTTCTATTATTTCCCTTATGTATTTTTTTCATGATGACCAATAAAAAACAACAGTGTTACCCCTTATGTTTTTTTTCATGACGACCAATAAAAAACAACAGTGTTACCCCTTATGTTTTTTTTCATGACGACCAATAAAAAACAACAGTGTTACCCCTTATGTTTTTTTTCATGACGACCAATAAAAAACAACAGTGTTACCCCTTATGTTTTTTTTCATGACGACCAATAAAAAAACAACAGTGTTACCCCTTATGTTTTTTTTTCATGACGACCAATAAAATACGACAGTGTTACCCCTTATGTTTTTTTTCATGACAACCAAAGAAAAACAACAATGTTACCACCTATGTTTTATTTGATAAATATCGACAGTGTTACCCTTATGTTTATTTCATGAATACGTTTTTAAGAAGCGTCCACCATACAAAATATTAAGTAAAATGTTATTGTCAGAAGTGGGATTCGAACCCACGCCTCCAGAGGAGACTGCGACCTGAACGCAGCGCCTTAGACCGCTCGGCCATCCTGACATGTTTGAGAACATCCAAGTTTTATGATAAAGTATCTAATATTTTCCGTATAGCGTTGCACTATATAACTTAAATCAAATGGTTTAAAGTATGCGACGGAATCGCATGCAACAATTGTTGGTAACAATCCCTGAATTGTTCTCAATTAGCAATTTGTAGCATGCTTTAGTGTGTGCTGGCGAGCTAACGTATCCTTGTTCTCCTCGTTCTGAACTTACTCTCTTTCCGGTTGATCTCCGTTATTTGCTGCTTAGGCTCACTGGTGGGCTATTTTCTTTTTTTGCAGAGCTGCATAAGAACACAATTAATGCGATGTACACTCTCTACAATATTAGCAATAGTAGTAGCTGCATAAATTAACTTTGCTTGGAAGAGTAGCCTACCATTAATGAGACAAAGTCGTAACATGCTTATGCTATGCATCTGCTTTGCATCCAACGTTACACTGTTGCTTGATCTATTAAGGAAGGAACGTACCCATTTAGGCCAAATATGACTATTGTATCTATAATAATTATTACAACATAGTATTTGTATTTAACGTGGAATATTAAAATAGCCATAGGTCGACTTTACTTTTGGTATGAGGTCACACAATGAACAGGGCAGGTTACAAGTTTTTGCCCATGACTTCGGTTGTTTTACTATTTCATTAGATCTGTCATGTTATCACAGCTTTGAAACATCCCACCACGTTTCATAAACATCAGGTCGCCAGTATAACACACATCCTGTTTTGTAGCTGTCAACATGATCGGCCCCTTCAGGCGAAGCTTCTCCGAACTCTGGGGACACCGCCGCGAGTCATTTCCTCGCACCTCACTTTTGATGTGAAGCATTTAAGGAAGCCAGAGGCCAAGAGTCAGGCAGGAAGGGATTCCTTCAAGCCCATGACATCAACGTTCAACAAGATATCACACACACCCATCGTTCTGGGTCCCCTTTAGTGTGGGAGCAGTTGTGGAAATGATGCCAGATTGACCTGTTTGTCAAGGTCACCCTGCTAGTGTTCTTATACCCCACCACTGTAAACCACAGCGTAAACACGGCCACTTCAAGGCAACGGAAATGCTGTGTGTCATGGCTGACGTGTTTCGTGAGCCGTTTTGTGAGGACGGGATGGCTTCTTGTTGTTTGTGGCGTCTGCATCATGCTTGGTTCATGGTGTGTTTCATACACTACGGGTTATCAGCCCATGGGGAGAGGCTGAGCTTAACAACAATGATGCCATGAGTTGTTTCATGGATATTTATCTATCTATTTATCTGTTCACTTATTTGTGTAGAAAAAAGAGTTTGGGTTGATTTGGTTATGTTATGTTATGTTTTTGGTGTTGTTTTTTATTCGATATTCAAGGCTAAACAAATCTATTCTTTATATTCTATTCTATATATTTTTATTATAGTTAATCTTAATTTGTTTGTTTTAATGGTTTGGTCGGTAAACGTAGCACAATCTGGTAAATGTTGGAAACCCCTTCATAAGTAGCCACACAATTACGTCTTTCATTAAAAGATCAACACAATTTTTTCCAAAATAACAACATCTTTCCAGTGTGTCTCACAGGCTGCGCGGCATCCTGGCCCTACATGGACATCACACAGTAGCAGTTAAAAGGTGCTCTCTCAGATAGCTAAAGTTATAACATCACTCATGAGCACCATTAGTGAGTCTGCTTCCCGGATGCACACAGAGTAAACTTGGCCAGGGCAGGACGACGGGGCCAGCTTCTGATACCATATAGCGCTCTTCTGAAATGGGACAAGCACAAGAAGCCCCCTCACATTAACATCCAAGAGGTCACTCATCAAGGCAAAGCCATTTCCCATCTTCTTAAAAGGTTCGACTCTTGAGGCGGATCAAACAAAAATAATTATGGGTGTTTATTTATGGGGAAAACTTTCAAAGGCTGTCGTGGATTTACAAATTGTGTGTTTTTTCCTTTTTTTGCGACTTTCATATATTTCATATAGCAACAACAAAACAGATATTTTTAAATATACAAAAAACAAAGTGAAAACAATTGACTAATTGTTGACCCATTTCTAATAATCCGTTGGTTCTATTAAACGGTAAAATTTCCCCAAAAGAATATCAGGGTACAAAATGTTAATTTCTGAGGTGACTTCTGAACTCTTCAGACTTGATTTTCAGGGATCAATTC